>NW_027185798.1:50440076-50443470 GCF_028583685.1 Petaurus breviceps papuanus | reverse complement strand
CTCTCTCTCTCTCTCTCTCTCTCTCTCTCTCTCTCTCTCTCTCTCTTACTGTGTGTGTGTGTGTGTGTGTGTGTGTGTGTGTGTGTGTGTGTGGTCTTCAAGACTGTATAGTAGATAAAGTGTTATGTCTGGAAAATCTACATTTAAATTCTACCTCAAATGCTTCATAGTTGTGCAATGTTGAGCAAGTCTTTTAAATGATCAATTTCAGTTTCATCGTATATAAAATTGTGGGGATAGGCTAGATGACTTCTAAAGTCCCTTCCCTCTCAAAAGTTATAGTTCTATGAAACACACCATCTCTTATCTTTAGCCTATCAAGGTTTTCAGTAGTTGTAAAGATTAACCTTCAATAAAACTAATGAAAATGTGTCTTGTACATGAATTTCTTTATCTCTCTGGTTTTGTAGCTAGTTTATTTAAAAAAAACATTCATTTAGAGATAATTAGTAGATAAATTATGGACAAAAGTGGATAGGGAGAATTTCTTCAATTATCCTTTCCATTAGGAAAAAAAATTTTCAGACCTAGAACTTCTGGTATCAAAAGTTATGGTAATTCTGTGGTAATTTGGCCCCCTGGCAGTGAAAAGAGACACCCAGGTTCAATAAATTCACCTATCTTGTCCTACTCTGATCTAAATCCTTCCATACAAATTCACCATAGAGGGTCCACCTACATTCTAGTTGTAGAATAATAATGTCCTTATCCATTAGGGAAATCTTTGTTCTCCTCATGTGACCAAGCCATGTTCTTTTTTGAACAAATATTTATTTTATTGGGATTCTTTATACTTTCTATACTCTCACATACATATTTTGTGTATTTTTACGCATGCATGCTTCTGTGTACACATGTGTGTATATGTGTATAGATATGCATGTGTTTATATGTATGTAGTATACGAACGAGCATGTGTATACATAAGCATTCATCCACTTTTTTTTGGTACTGTACAGATGGTTAAGCAAATTGCTTTTAAGTAATTATGAATCTTATGTGAGAAACTCTACAATTTTATAAGGCCCTATGAAATAAAAAGATGTCATTCACTAAAGAAAATCACAGCTGATGGAGAATCCCTCTTGGACTTGGGCTCTAGACACAATCTTCCAGCTGTATGCCTCCCTTGATACTAATGATCAGGTTTTTGTCAAACAGTGCTATCTCTGTTGTTTTCAATGAATAGAAAATATCTTGTGGGAAGAGAGCCTTTAAGGCATCTCTTTTTGTCTACTGAATCAAATGCTCTCATTTATAGTCAATAAACAAGAAGAGTGCTGGGATCTGATACTGTCTACATCTTTCAGTCAATTGCCCGAAGATAAAGATGTGATCTACATTGGAATGTCAATTGTGAAAACCTGCCAGTTTCCTGACAATATCTTGATCAATGACGCCCTCAATGTCTATATAGATTGTCCTCATCTAAAAAAAATGATATGCATCTAGATTAAATATTCTGTATGTATATATACATATAAATATACATAGGAAAAATTTTACATTTATAAAACACAGTAAGTCATTGAGCCTGTACTTGAGGTCATATCTTCTGTTCCAAGAGGGTCCATTTGAATTGTCCCTTGCACCCAGTCAGCAAATAATCATTGAGTGAATAAATGAATTAGTGACTTGATACTTAAAACTGAAGGAAAAAGAAATTAGGCCAGCACAAAGCTAGGAGATTTTCTCTCACATGTTTTCAATTTGCATCAATGAGCACTAATCATTCAAAGTCTGAGTAACTGTCACAGTTATTAAACCAAATATTCAAGCACACTTCATCAGTGCTAACAAACATTTTAATGAACTTTAAACAGTTATATACCAAAAGCACAATAGTAAAATAGCATTTTGCCTATTAAAGTCACCTTGAAGAACTTTGTTTTCTCCAAAAATCTATTCAACTATATGTGTATATGCATGTATGTATTTGTACACACATATAAATATAATAATAAATATACATACACACAAATGCCTAGATACATATATATACACACATATGCATGCACACATGCATACCCACACATACACCATTTGATCCAATTATCACTACTAGGCCTATGCTCTAAAGACATAAAAGAAAAAGGATAAGGACATAAATGTACAAAATACTTATTTGTTGTACAAAAGAATTAGAAACAAAAGGACTATCCATCAGTTAGGAAAATGAATGAACAAAATTTGGCAATGCATGTGATGGAATGTTATTCTGCTATAAGAAATAATGCAAAGGACAGTTTCAGAGAAACTTGAGAAGATCTGTATGAATTGGTGCAGATACGAAGTTAGCAGAACCAGATCAGTTTTTATCATAATAAAAAAATGCAAAGAAAAATAACTTGGAAAGGTTAAAAACTCGACTAAATGTCATGTCTAATCACAACTCCAAAATATTAATGATGATATATGCTGCCCACCTCCTGAAAAGGGGATGATGTATCTAAGGTTTATAATGAAACAAATACATTTAGACATGATAAATATGTGGATTTGTTTTGCTTAAATTTGTTAACTTGTTACAAGTATGATGTTTTTTTCCTTTTTATTTTGTAGAGATGACATTTAGGTGCTAGACAGTGAAGGTAAGCATAAGATCCAAGTTTTTGTTGCTGGAAGTATTGACACATTCACAAACATATATACAGTTCCACACACAAAATGTGTGTGTGTGTGTGAGGGCACATGCATCTCTAGCAAGCAATGTTATCTCTAGTTGAAGAGAATTGCTTCAGTTTTGCATTTGTAACTCCAGCGTTAGCATAATATCTAGCAGTAGGTGCTTTGTAAATGCTTTTTGATTGATTAATAGCAATTTTATGTATAAAATTTAAAAAAACTTTCTCAAAACAGAAAGGATTAAAGAGGATCTTTGATTAGGAGCTCATGGACATTTTTGGCCACAAGTTTCTGTTCAGTTTCTTACAGATATAGAACAAGTTAAAATCCTCATATAAAGCAGGTACAATGAGGTACAGCTTTTGAGTAGTTACCTTGATGGAGAACCTCGTTTGCAAAATGAATAGGTTCAGCCAGATGGTCTCTAAGGCTCCTTCCAGCTCTAAATCCTGAATCTAAATTTGACTATTGCAAAAAGTCCAGGGTGATGAGTGAGGACCAAATCCTTTAAATGGGTTTTCCATCTTAGAGTAAGATACAACAGTCTTTACTCTTTCCATAGTTTCCAAAGAGTCATTTGATGTATAAGGAAAGAAAGAAAGAAAGGAAGGAAGGAAGGAAGGAAGGAAGGAAGGAAGGAAGGAAGGAAGGAAGGAAGGAAGGAAGGAAGGAAGAAAGAAAGAAAGAAAGAAAGAAAGAAAGAAAGAAAGAAAGAAAGAAAGAAAGAAAGAAAGAAAGAAAGAAAGAAAGAAAGAAAGAAAGAAAGAAA
>NW_027185798.1:50374150-50440066 GCF_028583685.1 Petaurus breviceps papuanus | reverse complement strand
AAAGAAAGAAAGAAAGAAAGAAAGAAAGAAAGAAAGAAAGAAAGAAAAGACATAAATAATGAGAGGAACCACAATTTTCTGCAGTCTTAGTCCTTTCTCTGCCTTCAAACAGACCATTCCTCTGAGTGATAGATTTCTATTCAATCCCGCTAAGACCCTGTGTATCTTCTTCCATATGTTAATGAAAAAAAAAGGATTCTTCAGACAGATTTTGTCAGTTTGATGGTTATATAGGTCCATTTCCTATCTCTTTTAGCAACCTATCTCTACACATACGAAAGAGACTGTAACAACATCCTTCCCAAGTTGATTTCTCTTTTTTTCTTTATACAAGTTCATTTTCAGTCCCTTCCAACAATGAAGCTGATCACATTCAAAAGAAACAATACATTATATCCACTCTAAATAAATGTCTGTACTTCCCTTTCCCTTGCACCTAAATGAACACAGCTTCTAGGTAACTTGGTTAGTTTTGAATATGTGTTCAATTCATGTATTGTGCCTTTCATCTCTCCTTCATTTCCCTACTTGAAGACTGTCTTATTTTTGAGAAGGAAAAATGTTGAAAGTTAACTTCTAAGACCAAGTTCACACTCCATCTGATGCTCCAATGTGACACATCATGTAAGAACATTGCTGTGGCTTCCTTCCAACCCTACCTTATGGTTACAATTCTTGCTCTTGGAGTAGGCTTAATTTCCTGGTGACTTAATCACATAGTTTTGGGTAAATGTTTACTCATTCAGTGGATTCTAAGTAATGGAACCATAGTGATCTGGGAAACGTGAGGAGATTAGCTTGCCAGAAAAGAAAAAACCTGGCTGTTTTTCCTTCAGATAGGCATAGTATCTGAAAGAGCTAGTTCCCAGACCTAGTGGGACTTCCTCAGTGTTTCTAAGGACTTTAATGAGTCCCTGGAGCCTAGGGAATGGGACAGTTAAAAAAGTAAAAATAAAAACTGCTTCCATAACTCAATTCAAAATGCACCTACTGTGAAACTACCACATGTTATTACTTGCCAACATATATTTGTCATGTTTTAATAAATTGAAAACAACATTCAGAGTCTGACTCACTCAGAGAAAAAAATAGTTAAAAAATAGTTATCACATTCTTTCAGGGTATGAATTCTCATCCACCAGCCTTAGCGACCAGATTGAGTAGAAATGAATTCAAAATTGCCAATGCAGTACAAAGGGAAGATGTGTACTGTGTACAAAACAAAACAAAAAAAAAACCTTCACATTAGTTAGAGCGGGACTCTAGACTGCCAATAGGATAAAATGAATGAAATAGATGTGAGCTTAAAATTTAGGGGGAAAACCCATAAAATAAAATTAATCATCCATCATACATTCAGCTACCATAAGGAGAACTCAATATTAACCTCCAAATGACATAATCCGAATGATTCACTATGGCACCATAACCTGGGTGCAAAGATTCATGGCCCTACCAGGTCACATCTAATGAAGCCACTCTTTCCTACTACGCAACATCCAAAATTGGCAGACTTATACCACCATCTGTCCTCTAGCTCTGACTATACCTCTGGTCTGACATGAGTTCCTCAACTCCTGCACTACGAGAATGCACACTATTCTTGCCTACATCTTTTATTTTAATATATTTTATTTATTTCATTAAATATTTTCCAATTATACATAAAATATTTTAACATTTATTCTTTCCCTTCCTTCCTTCCTCCTTGAGGAGGCAAGTGATTTAATGTCAATTATACATGTGAAGTCAAGCAGAACCTATTTATATATTAGCCATGCTAAAAACACAGACGAAAAAACTGAAACAATAAAAGTAAGAAAGCAAAAAAGCATGCTTCAATCTGCATTGAGTGCATCAGTTCTCCCTCTGGAGTTGGATAACATTTTTCATCATGTGTCCTTTAAAACTGTCCGAAGGGATCAGAGTAGCTAGGTCTTTCACAGTTGATCAACCTTCCAACATTGCTTTTACTGTGTATAATGTTTTCCTGGTTCTGCTCACTTCATTTTGCATAAATTCATATAAGTGTTTCCAGGTTTTCCTAAAACCATTCTGCTCATAATTTCTTTGTGTGTGTGTGTGTGTGTGTGTGTGTTTTGGAGGGCAATTGAGGTTAAGTGACTTGCCCAAGGTCACACAGCTAGTTTTTGTGTCGTCTGAGGTCGGCTTTGAACTCAGGTCCTCCTGACTCCAGGTCTGGTGCTCTATTCACTGCACCACCTAGCTTCCCCTGCTCATCATTTCTTATAGCAAAATAGCATTCCATCACAATCATATGCCACAATTTGTTCAGTCATTCCTCAATTCAATTTCTAAATCTTTGACACTACAAAAAGAGCTGTTATAAATAATTTTGTGCAAATAAGTCTTTTCCTCTTTTCTTTGATCTTTTTGGGCTATAGACCTAGTATTGGTATTGCTGGGTCAAAGGGTATATACAGTTTTATAATCCTTGAGTATAGTTCCAACATGTTCTCCAGAATGGTTGAATTAGTTCAAAACTCCATCAACAATGCATTAGTCCAATTTTTTCACATCCCCTCCAGCATTTGTCAATTTCCCCTTTGGTCATGTTAGTCCCATTTTACTAGGGATGAAGTGGTATTTCTGAATTGTTTTAATTTGCATTTCTCCAATCAGTAGTGATTTAGAGCAATTTTATGTGACTATTGACATTTTTGATTTCTTCTTCTGAACACTGCCTGTTAATATCCCTAGATCATTTATCAATTTGGGAATGACTCTTATTTTTATAAATTTGGTTCAGTTCCCTACAGAATTGAGAAATTGGGCCTTTTTCAGAGAAATTTGCTGTAAAATTATATCCTGTTTCCTGTTTTCCTTCTAACTTTTCATTAGTTTTGTTTATGCAAAAGTTGTTTAAGTTCATTTAATTAAAGTTATCTGCTTACCTTCCTGCAATCCTCTCCATCTCCTATTCAGTCATAAAGTCTTTCCTTATCCATATATCTGACAGGTACATTTTTCAATACTCCTTTAATTTATTTATGATATCACCCTTTATATCTAAATCATTTATCCATTTTGACCTTATGCTGGTATACAGTATAAGATGTTAGTCTATGCCTAGCTTCTGATATACAGTTTTCCTAGAAACTTCTGTAAAATGGTGAGTTCTTACTCCAAAAGTTTAGATCTTTGGATTTATTAAATACTAGATTATTATAGTAATTTACTATTATGAATTGTGTATTAATCTATTCTAATGATACACTACTCTATTTCTTAGCCAGTACTGGATAGTTTTGATGGTTACCACTTTATAATATAGTCTGAAATCTGGAATTGGTAGGCCTCCTTCCTTCACTTTTTTATTTTCATTGATTCCCTAGATAGTCTTGAAGTTTTATTCTTCCAGATGAATTTTACTATTTTTTTCTAGATATACAAAATAATTCTTTCATAGCTTGGTATAGTACTGAATATGTAAATTGGCCTAAGTAGAATTGTCATTTTTATTATATTGGCTCAGCCTACCCATGAGCAATTAATATTTCTCCAATTGTTTACATCTGTCTTTTGTTGCAAACATGTTTATTATTGTTTTCATATAATCCCTGTGTTTCTCTTGGCACATAGAATTCAAAGTATTTTATATTATCTACAATTATTTTAAATGGAATTTTTCATTCTATCTCTTGTTGTTGGATTTTGTTGATAACATATCAATGACTTATGTGAGTTTACTTTATATCTGGCAAACTTGGTGAAGATCTTCATTATTTCAACTAGTGTTTTTTAGTAGATTCCCTAAGGTTCTCTAAGTGTAGCATTATATCATCTGCACAGAGTAATAGTTTTGTTTCCTTGTTACCTATTTTTATTCCTTCAATTTATTTTTCTTGTCCTAATGTTATACCTGGCATTGCTAATACAATATGGAAAAATAGTGGTAATGATGAATATTTTTGCATCACCCCTGATCTTGTTGTGGAGGCTACAAATTAATGGAGCCTTTACAGATAATGCTTACTCTTAGTTTTAGGTAGATATTATAATAGGAATGGGTATTCTGTTTTGTCAAAGGCTTTTTATGCCTCTATTGACATACTCATATAATTTCTGTTGTTTTTGTTATTCATACAGTCAATTATGGTGATAGCCTTTCTAATGTTGAATCAGCCCTGCCTTCCTGGTATAAATCCCACCTGGTCATACATAGTGTATGATCTTTGTGATATATTGCTGCAATCTCATCGTTAGTGTTTTATTTAAAATGTTTGTATTGATATAAATTAGAAAAATTGGTCTACAGTTTTCTTTCTCTGTTTTTGCTCTCCCTGTTTTAGGTATCAAAACCATACTTGTGTCATAAAAGGATTTTTTTTTAGATTTCTTTACCTATCTTTTCAAATCATTTACATAGTATTGGGTTTCTTATTCGAGAAGGAATTATTCCTTAAATGTTTGATGTAACTAACTTGTAAATACATCTGGTCCTGAAGATTTTTTACTTAGGGAGATCATTAATGTCTTGTTTGATGTCTTTTTCTAAGGTAATATTAGTTGGGTATTCTATTTCCTCCTAATATGAGCATTTTATTTTTTTTAAAGATTCATCCATTTCACTTAGATTGTCAGCTTTATTGGCATATAACTAGGTAAAGTAACTCCTAATTATTGCTTGAATTTCATTTTCATTGGTGGCGCATTCACTGTTTTTATTTTTAATGCCAGTAATTTAATTGTCTTGTCTCTTTTTCAAATCATATTTTTAAAAGTTTGGCCAGTTTCCCCATAAACCCAGCTTCTAATTTTATCAGTTCAATGAGATTTTTTAAACTTTCAATTTTATTAATCTTTCCATTGAGTTTCAAGATTTCCATTTTTGTGTTTAATTGGGGATTTAAAATTTTTTTCTCTTTTTTAGCTGCATGACCAACTCATTGATCTGCTCTTTCTCTCTTCTGTTGATGTACATGTTTAGAAATGTACATTTTCCCCTAAGTACTGCTTTGACTACATCCCACAAATTTTGGAATGTTGTCTCATTGTTGTCATTCTCTTTAATGAAATTATTGATTTTTTTTCCTCATGATCTGTTCTTTGACCAGTTCATTCTTTAGGATTAGATTATTTCATTTCCAATTATTTTTTTAAATCTATACTTCCACAGCCATTTATTGAATTTAATTTTTATTGCATTATGGTCTCGAAAGCGTTCACTTAACATTTCTACTTTTTTGCATTTGGTTGTGAGGTTTTTATGCCCTAATACATGGTCAAATTTTGTGAAGGTGCTATGTACAGCTGATTATATACATAGACATAGACATAGACATATATATACATCCATATATATTCCTTTCTATTCCTATTCAGTTTTCTCCAGAAGTCTATCATATCTAAGTTTTCTAAGATTCAATTCATTTTATTAACTTCTTTCTTATTTATTTTATGGTTAGATTTATCTAGCTCAAAGAGGAAAGTTAAAGTCCCTCACTAGTATTGTTTTATTATCTAATTCATCCTACAATTTAACTTTTTCTTTAAAAGTTTGATTCTTATGCCATTTGGTACATATAAAGCTAGTATTAATATTACTCCATTGTATTTGATGCCTTTTAGCAAGATGTTGTTTCCTTGTTTATCACTTTTGGTTAGGTCTATTTTTTATGTTGTTTTATCTGATATCATGATTGCCACCCCTGGTTTGTTTGTTTTTTTTTTATAAATTCAGCTGAAGCCAAATAGATTCTGCCCTAGCACCTTATTTTAACTCTGTGCATGTCTCTGTATATCTTGTAAAGAAATACATTATTGGATCCTGGTTTCTAAGTCATTCTCCTACCTGTTTCTCTTTTATGGGTGAGTCCAATACCTTCACAATCATGGTTATGATTGCTAACTTTACATTTCCTTCCATCTTGTTCTGTTTATCTTTTTTTCCCCTCTCTTTTTATCTTGTCCCTCCTCTAAAGTCTGTTTTGCTTTTGACCATTGCCTTCCTTTATTTGCCCTCCCTTTTGTTACCTGCCCCCCCCACACACACACACCCCTTTTCTCTTATCCCCTTACCCTTTTACCTCTCTGTTAGGTAAAATAGATTTCTATATCTATTGAATACATATGTATATGTGAACTAATTTAGATGTGAGTGAGGTTCAAGCATTGCCTACCTCCCTCATCATTTCTCCCTCAACTATAAAATCTCTTGGGCACTCTTGTATGTGAGATAATTTACCCTTTCTCCCTCTATCTTCTCCTTTCTCCCAGTGAATCTGTCTTGCCTATCCCACTTTTTTTACATCATCATCCCAGCTAAATTGACTTATTCCTTCACCTTCTTTCTATGTAGAACCCTTCTAACTGCCTTAATGATACAATTCTTAGAAGTTACATGTATGTTCTTCCCATATAAAAAGGTAAACAGCTTAACCTTATTGAGTTGCTGATGATTTCTCTCTCATCTTTACCTTTCTATGCTTCTCTTAAATCTTGTATGTGAAATTTAAATTTTCTATTCACCTCTGGTCTTTTCATCAGAAATGCTTGAAATTCCTCTATTTCATTCAATATCCATTTTTCCCCCTTGAGGAATTACACTCAGTTTGATGGGTAGGTCATTCTTGGTTGTAATTCCAGTTCTTTTGCCTTCTTGAATATTATATTCCAAATCCTCTGCTTCTTTAATTTAGTGGCTGCTAAATCTTGTATGATCCTGACTGTGACATTATAGTGGTTTCTTTATTGCTGCTTGAAGTATTTTCTCTTTGACCTGGGAACTCTGGAATTTGGCTATAATATTTCTGGGAATTTTCATTTTAAAATCTCTTTCAGGTAGTGGATTCATTCCATTTTTATTTTAATATCTGGTTTTAAGATATATGGGAAGTTTTCCTTGATAATTTCTTGTAATATGATATCTAGGTTCTTTCTTTGATTGTGACTTTCAGGCAGTCCAATAATTCTTAAATTGTCTCTCTTCAATCTATTTTCTAAATCAATTGTTTTTTCAATGAGATATTTCATGTGTTCTATTCTTTTCCATTAATCTTACTTTATTTTACTGTTTCTTGATATCTCACATAGTCATTAGATTCTACTTTCCCAATTCCAGTTTTTAAAGAAGTATTTTCTTCAGTGAGCTTTTGTACCTTCTTTTTTCCATTTGGTCAATTGCTATTTGGCCAATTTTCCTCAGTGAATTTTTGTACCTCTTTTTCATTTCACCAATTTTCTTCCTTTGCTCTCATTTTTTTTGCCTAGTTTTTCCTCTACTGCTCTTATTTCATTTTGAAAATTGTGTGTTAGTTCTTCCAGGAATGCTTGTTATACTTGTGTACAATTTACATTTTTTTAGGGCTTTCCTTGTAGCTTTTTTTAAACTTCAATGTCTTCTTTTGAATTTGTGTCTTGATCTTCCCCTTCACCATAGATTTTTATGATCATATTTTTTGTTGTTTGCTCATTTTTCTACCCTATTTCTTGATTTTGAACTTCATGTTAATGTTGGGCTCTGTTTCTGGCATGGGGGAGGATCACTGTCTCAAGTTTTAGGCTTTTTTGCACTGATGTTTTCAGAGCTAATTCTGGGAATTTGGAAGTTTTCAGTGCTTCTAAGGTGGTATGATCTTGGAAGAGATGTGACCACTGCTCTCCTGCTCTGAATTCTAGTCCTTACTCAGGAAGCGTATTGCAATTGATACTACTCCTTAGGGTCTGTGTTCCCTTGGGACCAGAAACAATACTGTTCCTCAGGTTCCCTGATCCACCGGGAGCAAAAGTGATACTGCCCCTTAGGACTCTCTTTCTCTTGACCAAAAAAGCTCCTCTCCATCCTTGAACAGAAATATAGTAAATGGAGTTGCCATATAATAGCATCTTGTCCTGCAGCAAATGCTAGTGCAGGGGTCCCCTATAATCTCTTCCTGACAAGACCAAGGTCCCCTTACCATCTTTGGCTTGAGAGCTCCTAAAGACATTGCTGCTGCTATTGACACCATTTACTCCCATCACTTGTGTTTCATCTATGTAGGTTCTTCATCAGTCTCCATCCCATTGTCACATATCTCTTTCCAACTTACTAATTTGCCTTAGGCTGAAAGAATATCTCACTCTGACTTTTTTTTTGGTTCTGCCACTCCAAAATTTTATTTGGTGCATTATTTTAAAGTTGTTTGGAAGGGAATGCTGAGAAAACTTGGTTGAGTGTGTCCTCTACTCTACCATCTTGGTTCCACTATTAGAAGTCCCCTTCCTATGTCTTTTAAAATATATTACAGGGGCGGCCAGGTAGCACAGCAAGTAAGAGCACCAGCTCCAGTGTTGGGATGACCTGGAGATTGAATCCCGGGCTTAGATACTCAGCACCACACCCAGAAATAACTGGCTGTGTAACCTTGAGCAAGTTACTTAATCCCGATTGCTTAAAAAAATAAAATAAAATATATTACAGCAAAACTATTTTATCAAGCTTTATTCAATCTTCTGATACTATAACAGAGAGAGACCTATTTGATGAACTACTGATTATTGACATCAAATGAGAAACAAGAAAGGGAGAGAAATATCCATCAAAATGTTTGTCACTGGCATGCCCCATCATCTCTTCCATAGTCTCACTAGTTACCTTTACGCATTAGAGAAACCTTTGCCCTGGAAACTTGGGATCATGATTGGAGACTGCCTCTTCCATACCCATACTTCAAGAAAAGCCCTAACCATTACTCATTTGACCCCATCATCTCCAGCCATTTCCTCCCTAGCCTTGACAAATGCCTTGCTCTACAAGGGTAGAGCATCTCTTCCAAGTGTTTACCCCACCCAGTTCTGGAACCATAAACCACAATCAAACCAAGTCTTCCAATGTTCCTGGATGGTGTGTGTATGTCAGTCTATTCCCTTATGACCCTACTTGCTATTCCTATAATTTTCTAGAGCAAAGTGCCCTTCCCTGGCCACCATTCCCCTCTCTGTGTTATTTCTTCCATTATAATTCAAGGCTGTCTTTGCTTTTTGTAAATGTATTCACACTGTTATAAGGTCCATAGATTCCTTAAAGGTGGTGAGGTCATCCTGATTTTCCTATTTGTGGGTTGTTGCTGTTGTGTGTCCTCCATTTTCAAAGAGAACCATGACATCAGGGAAGTGATGTCGTGACATGCAAATGAATTGTATTTAAGTGATGGAGGACTGTGCAAAGTCACCAGCCTCACTTTCTCCTCTGGAGCCATCCAGTGTCAAGATGTAGATAGAGATACCTCGAAATAAGTAACATTGTACTGACTTTATTAAACCCTAGAAGATCTTAGAGCTCTCTAAATGAAAGCTATAATTGTTTTTCCCTAAAGAATTTGGCTTAACTATCCACTCAGAAAAACTAAGTGGATGAAAGTCACCCTATAGGCCATCTCTTATCTGACAGAAGGATATTAAAGCTATAGAATCTATCAAACAATACATTTCTTCACAATAATGATAGCTCCCATTTATATAGCTCTTTAAAATTTGCACAAAACTTTGCAAACATCTTTTCAATCCTCACAACCACCCCACAATTTAGGCTCTATCACTATTCCCAAGCTATATATAGCATGGGTAACACACTCATATAAGTGGTTTACCAATGTTACAAAACTAGTTAAGTATCTGAGGTGAGATTCAAACTCAGTTCTTTCTGACTTTCAGTCTAGTCTGCTAACTACTATACCAGAATTTCTTATGCTTTAAAGACCATTTCCATTGTATTTTGGTAGATATGACATTTTTGTAATCTTCCTTGAATTACTACTTCATTGATTTGTAATTTCTGAGTTATTAGATAACTTCTTTATGGAAATCATGTGGTACAGTGCCTAAAGGGCTAGTCTTTGATTCAAGAAAACCTGGGTTCAAATCCTACCTTTGACACATAGTAGTTGTATGATGAAGGGCACATCATTTACCTTTCAGCACTGCCAAATGAATTACCAGGCAAATCTAAGAATTGCAGCTGACAGAAGAATGACCAATCAACAGAAGTGAAGTGATTTTCCACACCTGGAATTCCCTAGGGATAAAAGTCACATGTTCAAACTGAAAAGAATGGGAAGGAAAGGAAAGGAGACCTACATAAATAGGCAGGATTTCCTCATCTTCATTGCATGTGCGTGTACAAATGATCAAACACATTGTTTTGCCAGTTATCCTTGGAAACATTAGATATAGTCCATAATTACAAGCAGAATTGCATAATTCTAATTAGAAGACTTCCATTTAATAGCAAATCTTATGGCCCTAATATGCAAATTTTGCATAATGTTGAAAGTATGCAATTTTAAATTGCTTTTAGGAAGTATACATTTCTATCTTAAGATACCACTAATAAGGTACAGAGAGACCTCAGGTGATTAAGAAGCTATGCACAGATCTGTGAAAGCCATAATTTAAAGGAAAGGCAGAAAAGAAGCTGAACAAACCAATTAAAACCTCAGGCTTGCACTGGACTGAGGTAAGAGAACATCCCTCTTAGGCTAGTGGTAAAGATGCAAACAGAAAAGAAAGGATTAGAAGTTTTCAATCTTTCTTACCAAGGCAGGGTTGTGAGCAGATAAATGCTAATGGCCGAAGAGAAGATGATTAGATAAGTAGATCTTACAATCAATAAGTGTAACATAGGTAGTTAGAGCTGAAAGAAACCTTAGAGAGCATGATCCAACCCCCTCATTCTATAGAAGAGGAAACAGAATTTGCTGCTCATTTAAAGACTTGTACTAGTTTAGCTTTAAACACAAAACTTTCCTAAATACACATTCAATTCAGAGCCTTGGAGTATGATAGACACATTGTAAACAATTATTTAAGTAGTTTAACTTAGCAGGATGTGGTTTTGTGCTATAATTTTCTAAGCTGTGTTTGTTTGAATATTGCAAACCAAGAACATAAACTACATACACATTCTAAAATACTTCCTTTGAATGGATTTGGATGCAGGACACTCCATCAAGTCTCCTGAAACACAGTTGCCAAATTACTTTTTATGTGATTGTCCTTACATATTCCCACCATTTAGAGAAGGAATCAAGAAGTACTGCTTCCCCCACATATAAGTCTTTCTAGGTTTTTTTTTTCCAGAATTCTCCACAGAATTCTCCAAACTTGCCCCCATTTACCTTTTTTTTTTTTTCCTGCTTTGAAGTATCTATTCCGTCTTCATTTTGGAAATGAAAAAGCTCAGGCATAGAGATTCCATGATTCCTAAGGTATCACAGCCACAAAGTAGCAGAGACAGTAGACTCCAGGTCTCCTGACGCCCAGTAGTATGCTGCTCTTTTTCCACCTATGCCCTGATGTCACTCATTTCAGGTAATTTTAGAGAGATGCTTTGCATCCCTGAGGTCCTCAGGCATTTCTGGGACTAATGGGGACAGGAACTGAGGATTGAGGGGGAAGGAGGAATTGATTTGAATAGCACTTGTAGTGCCTGTGTAGATTTGTCCTCCACAAACACCGAGAGTTCACTGAATGTTGGGAAATTGACTAATTTAGTAAATTACAGTACTGCTTCAGGGTATTCGGTAGCAACCTAGTCCTCAAGAAATAGTTAATGAAGCTCCCAAAAATGCTTGATGTGTTCTCATAAGTAACTTATACATTATGAAAATCCTGCTCAATAACTATTGTATTATAGCTGCCATGGTTTCAAAGAGGTCGATGACTAGCCATTCTCCCTGTACTTTGGAGCAACAGCTGCATCAGGACAGTTATGTTCTCTGGCTACACGTTTACCAGCCTGATGTTTCTATTTCCATACTGATGGGGTGCTTGGGATCCCTCATCAATATGAACCCCTCATCCTTCAAACAAGTTCCTTTAAAAGACTCTTTATGGGGCATCTAGGTGGCGCAGTGAATAGAGCACCAGCCCTGGAGTCAGAAGTACCTGAGTTCAAATCCAGCTTCAGACACTTGACACATTTACTAGCTGTGTGACCTTGGGCAAGTCACTTAACCCCAATTGCCCTGCCTCCAAAGAAGAAAAAATAAATAAAAGGCTCTTTATTTAAAGTGGTAACATGTGCCTTCCCCTGAACCTTGCTGTTGGTTCAGAAGCCCTGAAGAAGGATTTTCTTGTTGTATGTTTACAGAAATCCTGGAAGACGGTTTTACTGATGTTTTCAGGAGTCTTAGGACTGTTCTGCAACTCCCTAGACCAGCACTTTCTCCATATACTCTCCTCCCTCATACAGACAATTCAATTTTTAAATACAAATTTTCAAGGCTTTCTTCTGCTCTACCTAGTCAAATTCTTTCTTACAATCAATAACCAATAAGGCCAACAGAATCCCAATTCTGCAAATTTCTTGGTCAGTTGTTTGACTCTAAAGATGTTCTAATGATGAAAACAATCCAGAAAACTTGTAGGTGACTTTCTTATATTTCCATGGAAGATATACAGGTCATCTGAATGAAAATTTTATAGAGCTGAAAAAGCAGGCATATACATCAATAACTGCTCAAATCTTCATGTTCTCCTTTTCTTTTAGCAAAGGCACTACCCATGATCTTTTGCATTCTTTTGAAATCTTTTTTTTTTTTTGGAGGGGGGATAGCAGGACAATTGAGGTTAAATGACTTGACCAAGGTTACACAGCTCATATTATGTGTCTGAGTCCAGATTTGAACTCAGGTGCTCCTGACCCAGGGCCAGTGCTCTTTTCACTGTACCACCTAGCCACCCCCATTCTCTTGAAATCTTCTCTTTATTTTAAATATCTAGATCAATCCTTATATTCCTTTGTAAATCCCAAATATAGATTTGTTCTCTAGGCCAAGTTCATCAGTACTTTCCAATCTTGTTTTCTTGAGAACTACTACTTCTATAATGAGAGTGTGCCAATTACAGAGATGGAAGAATACAAAGATTGTGCCTTCACTCTAGTTGCTGACGTGTAGACAAGTAAAAAATGCTGCCAGACCTGTTCCATTTCACATCTCTGTGGTGCCCTCATATTTGTATATTCAAATTCTCTCAGTATAATTTGGTTTTATAATACTGCCATAATTCTCCAAGACTGATTTCTCCTAGACTCCCCCCGCCACTAGATAATACTGCTAGATGTCTGCTATCATCTTTCTTCACCACACTTTATAAATGGGTATGTATGTTAAATTGACATTGTCCTTGTCTCTGTCCTTATGGGGGAAAAATATTGAGTTTGTTAATTAACATATTAATTTAAATTGAGACATGGCATATTGTCGTTAACTTTATTTTTTGTTTTTTATTGTTTATTTTTTTTAATCAAATGCTTTATTAACTTCTAGTATACATCATTCATTTCCACAAGATTTTGAGTTACAAATTTTCTCCCCATTTTTCCCCTACCCACCACCCCAAAATAGCAGTCCCACAAGATATCCCCTCCTCCGATCTGCTCTCTCCCATATCTTCTCCCATAACCCCTCCAACTTTCCAGTAGGGCACGGTGGATCTCTAGGCCCCAGTGCCTGTATATCTTGTTTCCCATTTACATGTAAAATAATATTGATAATAGTATATATGTGTGTGTGTGTGTGTGTGTGTGTGTGTGTGTATTTTAAACATTTGATTTTAAAACTTTGAATTTCAGATTCTTTCGCTTCCTCCCTCATCACTCACCCTTACTGGGAAGATAAGCAATTCAATATAGGTTGTACATGTATAGCTATGCAAAACATTTCCATAGTAGATTTATTGTAAAAAACTGACTATATTTCCCTACCTCCTATCCCACCTCACACTTGTTCTATTCTCTACTGTGAGCCTGTCCTTTTTCAAAAGTGGGTGCTTCCAACTTCCCTCCCCACCAGCTTGTCCTCCCTTCCATCGTCCCCCCTCTCATCCCCTTCCCCCCTACTTTCCTGTAGGGTGAGATACCCTATTTAGTGAGTATGTTATTCCTTCCCTAAGCCAAATTTAATGAAAATAAGGTTGCCCCATTCCCTTTTGACTTCCTGCTGTTCCCCTTCATTGTAACCATTTTCCCTTGCCTCTTCTATAAGGATGTTTACTCTAATCTGTCTCTCCCTATCTCCTCTCATTATATTCCACTCTCACCTCTTAGTTTCACCTTTTAAGTATCAACCCTTCCCATTAAACTGGTCCTGTGCCCTCTATCTATGTATACCTGTACACACATATATATATATATATATATATATATACACATTCACATAGGTATTCATACACCCATATATCTGTCTATATAGACATATATATGTATGTTTATATACATATATATATATATATATTTCTATTCCCTTCAATTATTGTCATACTGAGAAAAGTTTCATAGTTACAATTATCATTTTTCCATGTAGGCATGTAAATAGTTCAGGTTTGATAAGTTCCTTATGATTTCTTTTCCCTATTTACCTTCTCAAGCTTCTCTTGCTTCTTATATCTGAATGTCAAATTTTCTATTCAACTCTGTTTTTTTTTTCATCAAGAATGCTTGAAAGTCAGGTGGCTAGGCGGCACAGTGAATAGAGCACTGGCCCTGGAGTCAGGAAGACCCAAGTTCAAATCCAGCCTCAGACACAACACAAAAACTTGCCATGTGACCCTAGGCAGGTCACTTAACCTCAATTGCCCTCCAAAAAAAAGAAAGCTTGAAAGTCCTCTATTCCACTGAATAAGCATATTTTCCCCTGAAACATGATACTCAGTTTTGCTGGGTAGGTGATTCTTGGTTTTAATCCCAGCTCCTTTACCCTCTGGAATATCATATTCCAAGCCCTTCAATCCCTCAGTGTAGAAGCTGCCAGATCCTGTGTTATCCTGAATGTGTTTCCACAATATTAAAATTGTTTCTTCCTAGCTGCTTGTAATATTTTCTCCTTGATCTGGGAATTCTAGAACCTGGCTATAATATTGCTAGGAGTTTTCTTTTTGTGATCTTTTTCAGGAGGTGATTGGTGGATTCTTTCAACCTCTATTTTGCCCTCTGATTCTAAAACATTAGGGCAATTTTCCTTGAGAATTTCTTGAAGAATGATTTCTAGGTTCTTTTTTTGATCATGGCTTTCAGGTAATCCAATAATTTTTAAATTTTCTCTCCTGGATCTATTTTCCAGGTCAGTGGTTTTCCCAATGAGATAATTCACATTGCCTTCTATTTTTTCATTTGTTTGGATCTGTTTAATAGTATCTTGATTTCTCATAAAGTCACTAGATTCCATTTGCTCCAATATAATTCTGAAGGAATGATTCTCTTCAGTGAGCTTTTGAGATTCTTTTTCCATCTGGCAAATTCAGCTTTTTAAGGTATTCTTCTCCTCATTGCCTTTTTGAGCTTATTTTGCCATTTGAGTTAGTCTATTTTTTAAGGTGTTATTTTCTTCAGTCAGGTTATTGACTCTCATTTCATAATTTTCTTGCATCATTCTCATTTCTCTTCCCAATTTTTTCTCCACTTCTCTTATTTGGTTTTCAAAATCCTTTTTAAGCTCTTATATGGCCTGTAACCAGCTCATATTTTTCTTGGAAGCTTTTGATATAGGAGTTCTGACTTCACTGTCTTCCTCCTGTTCCATGCTTTGATCCTTTTTGTCCCCAAAATAGGAGTCTAATATTGGAGTCCTCTGTTTGCTTTGCTTCCCTTGTTTACTTATGTTGCCACTCAATTACTTAACTTTTGGGCTTTTTGCCACAGTAGGACTCTGCTACCAGACAGGGGAGCTTCATACCAAAGGCTGAGGTTTTCTCAGCTGCAGAAGGTATTAGTTGGGTGCCCTCTCTGAAGCCTCTACATGCTCTGGCAAGGTGGTTGCACACCCCAGGACCTCAACCCTAGACTGCAATCCAGATCCAAGCAGGTTAAAGCAAGAATGATTACCCCTCAGACTGGTTGCTTGGTCTCCCTACAGTCTACAGGCCAGGAGCTGAAGCTGCCACATGAGGGTGGCTGCATGGCTACTGCACCTCAGCCACTTCTTGACCCGGGGGCAAAAGCCGATGCACTCTGAATTCCCAGAACCCAAAGTCCACAGTGCACTGACTTCTCACTTTGTCCTTGGCATCTATGGGTTGATAATTCTGGAAACAGCCACAGCTGCTGGTGATCTGAAGTCCCTCTAGCCAGTGGCTAGTCAGGCCGCCCTAAGGCTAAGTCCTCAAGCTCCCTTGTGGCTGGGGTCAGGTCCCAGAGCACTGTGCTGGTCGCTTGCTGCTGGCCTGTCAGGCTTTCCTTAGCAGGAGGTTAGCTTCTCTATGTCATTTTGTGGGATCTGTAGCTCCAAAGTTTCTTCAGAGTCACCTTTTACATGAATTGGAGGTGGTGGGAGCTGGAACCTCAAGGAAGTCCTGTTTCTATTCCACCATCTTGACTCTGCCCCCTCTGTGGTTAACTTTAAAGAAGTGTTCCTTGATAATCAGATTTGGGTCATTTCAAACAAAAATATTTGGGAATATTCTTTTTTTTTTATTATTAAGCAATCAGGGTTAAGTAACTTGCTCAATGTTACACGGCCAGTTATTTCTGGGTGTGGTGCTGAGTGTCTGAGCCCGGGATTCGATCTCCAGGTCGTTCTGACACTGGAGCCGGTGCTCTTACTCGCTGTGCTACCTGGCTGCCCCAGGGAATATTCTTTACTAAATATTTTTAAAATATTTGACAAACATCTATCTGTCTGAAGTGATTCATCTAAGCTTTCAGAAGGCATAGGAGCAGATTAAATGATATTCTGGACTTCTCTCTCATCTCAATAAATAATAATTAAAGATGCATTATTTCACTAAAATCTGACTTTTAAGCCTAAGATTCATGTGACCTGGGATCTTGAAGGTCTGCAGGATACAAACTGTGGTAGATCCTACCAAGTTGGAAAAGCTTCAGTTCCAGAAGCAGAGATGGTCTGACTATTTTGTACAAAGACCAGTTGAGAAAAGTTTGGAAATGTCTATCACTAGCCTGGACACAGAAAATTATACATTTTAACAACAGAAATTCACAAAGAGCATCTCCTAAGGCATAGGGGAGTTCAAATTTTTAAAGTTATAGTTCATTGGAGTATTGGAAAAAAACATTAAATTGTATCAAAGCTATCTTCATGTAATATATTGTTTTTTTTAAGTATGTTAAAAATGCACTTTTCATATGAAGGAGTTTTGTGCTGAAGGAGCAAAAAAAAAAACAAATTTTATGCAAAGGAAAACATTGAAATCAACTTTTGAAGTGTGTAAGATATTCCAATGTTAAAAATGAACATTTTAATATCTGAAAGGAGAAGGAAATTTTTTTTAAGTTTTGGTTTAACAAAAACTATTAAAATATGAATATGAAGAAACATAGCTTTTAGTTGGGACTTGAGTTGTTTAGGAAATAAAATGAACTGTGGACTGAATGGAGGGTGATGCTTAATTTGTTTGTAAATCATTTGATGGCTTAAAAAGAAAAGAAAACTAATTTTTAAAATTTTATATATTAAAATTTATAAAAATATTAATGTAAAGAAAGTTCCAAGGACACAAAATGGGTTGGAGGACGATACCTGGGACTTAAAGCTGCAAAACATTATGGCCCTTCAGTTTATTTGCATTGCTTTTACGAAGTAAGAGGGTAACACTTGAAAATTGAGAAATCATAGATATTGGGACAGATATTTTAAATGACTGTAAATTTCACAGGACAAATTTGGGGAATTGTTATAAGTGAAAGGTGAGTCACTGAGAGTCAAGGAACTCCGATTTAAAGATACTGAAAGGCATCAGAATCGTAAGAGTCAGGAAATGGGAGGCTGAGGTTGAAGAAGATTTGACCAGTTAAGATTAAAGAAATAGCAGGGGTCAAAAATGACTGTGACAGAATTGGTTGGAAAGAAGCAACAAATGGAGCAGTCACCTGACAGAAGTCTTCAGTTGCATGATTTTTTTTTTATTGTTTCAAGACAGTCTCAACTTCACTGGACCTGCACTTCAGCTCCAGATATTACCCTTCAGCACCATCTAAAACTAAAACGTTTTTTGAAATTTTAATTTTACAAAGTGAAGCCTTTCAGATGTGTGTATTCTCCTTTTCTATCCCCTCTAGTTTAAGAGAAGAAAATGGAAAAGGGAAAGACAGGTCCTATTGCTGCTTTGCTAGGTAGGAAGACTGGGCTAGTATATTTTTGCTTTGACCAGAGATTCAATTTGACAATCTGATGTTTCAGGATCTGAAGCTACTTAGCCTGGTCTATATAGCTCAGTTATTGAACCTTGTGATCTTTGAGGCTCTCAGGATTAAAAGCAACTGCTATTCATTTTAAGAGCTAACACTTTCTAAATGCCCCTTCAAGGATGATTGTAAATTGAAAGAACTTGTAAATACTGCCTTCCAGAAGAGAAGTGTATTTGTCCAGGTAGAGGTGAGGAACAATAAACGAGCAGTCAGCACAGTTCTTGTGATGCTGGTCTTCTCAAAGGACCAATGACATAACAACTTGCAGTCCAGAGTTATCATTTGCCTGAACATATGACTTTCCCTCCCTCACCTGCTTCCTTGCCAGATTCTTATAAGAGAGTGCGCACTCTCCCTTAGAGATATCAAGTGCATTGGTGGGAGACTGTGACCCAGATTTATATGTATGTATGTATATATGTATGTAAGTGTATATATGTGGATATGTGTACATATATACATACATTTGTGTATTTGTGTGTGTGTGTATATAGTTAGTGCCTGATGCTTTTTTTTTACTTTTTTACTAAGTAAATGGTTATGGTTAAGATCTAAAAATGTCATTACTCTAAGCTTCTACTTTATATAAACAGAAATGCATCACTGGAGGCTAAAGAGCTAGACTGGCAGATAGGGGAAGTGTATTTCTTCTCAAAATGCTTACCCCCTAGGACAACAAGAGAATTTGAGCACAACCTTGTGGGAATAAGACTTCCCCCAAATTTACAAAAGTAAAACTGAGTATCACTGACCCACATAGTGTTTAATAAGTCTACCAGCATAGGAACATTTTCACGAGTTGAAATGTGTTGACAAAGTAAGACCTTGTTGATGGCTCAACATTTTCCATCAGTGCCAGACGCTACAAAATAATGACTAAGAGGGTTAGTTAAATTGGTCTGCTATTTGCAGTCAATTTCTTATATCTACATAATGTCTGTCCCTGGAGAAGTTTTAAAGAACAATATTAAGCTTTAAACAATTAAGGTGTTCATTATAAGATAATTTTCATTCACTAGAGAGATGGGGAAAATAAAACACAGGTTTGGTCTCAGCCCTTCTCAAAGTTATTTGCTGAGTAGGGATGGACATTCAAGCCCGCCGTCCAGGATCTGAAACATTATGCTATAAATAAGGCTCCCTTGAAGTAACAGTGAAATTACCTTACCCATTACCTCCCTTCATCATGAGCATTCACGATCCTTCCCACTTACTTACCTGCCACCACTATCAATGCCACCAAATCCAGAAGACATAAACATCTAGAGACAGAATCTAGAACAATAATGATGATGATGATGAAATTATAATGAAAATAATAGCATTTATAGAGCACCTACTATGTGCCAATCCTTACGCTAAGCACCATACAAATATTATTTCATTTGATCCCCACAACAGCCTTGGGAGGTACATGCTCTAATTATTATTCCCATTTTAAAATTGAGGAAACTGAGTCAAACAGAGGTTAAATGACTTGCTAAAGCTCTCAAGTATAGAAGACTGGATTTCAATTCAAGTCTTTCTAACTCTAGACCCAGTGCTCTATTCAGTTTGCCACCTGACTCCTAAGGAAAAATACTCTAATCACAGTTTATAATTAAAAGCCTTTCATAAACTTCCAAAATCTAGCATTGGATTTTGCTACCAGGGGGTACCTAGGAGTCAGCATGTTAGAATGGAAGGAACATTGGTGAGTCAGGAAAAAGTAAAGAAGTTGGAGACTGAATGCTACATTCCAAAGACATTGTGACATTTTTGTGGTCTAGTGGAAAGAATTCCTGCAATCAGGAAGATTTAAGTATAAACATTATGCCCAACATTGTAACCATAAGAATGTCACTTAATAGCATAATACAATGGTTAAAGCATGGAATTGGGAAGGCCTGGGTGCAAGAACTGCTCCGACATCCATCCTGGGTCACAAGTCATAATAATTTCCCCATCTGTAAAGTATGGAGCTGGCCTTGATAACTTCTAAGGTCCTTTCAAATTCTAAATCTATGGTGCTATGAACATCTCTGAGGATGAGTTTCTTCACCTATAAAACAGAGATAATAATACCTGTAGCACCTACCTTTAAGGATGGTAGAGTAGAAAGAGCACCAGCTCCAGAGTTATTAATTGGGTTCAAATTCCACTTCTAACATTTACTCTCTGTATGACATTGGGTGAATTATTTAATCTCCTGGTGTCTCAGTTTCCTCATTTGTAAAATGAGATGACTGGACTAGATGATCTTTAAGGTATATATCAGTGCTAGATCTCAAAAGGAATGAATTATAAAGGGTGCTGCAAGTAATAGATTACAATTCTGATGACTTTATAAAATATGAAAATTGAACCAATTTCTACAAATTAATAAGCTGACATGTTTTTTTAAAGTTTAGGATATAATTGCAATCTAAAAATGGAGCATAAATTCTAGAAACAATAAGAATTTCTGTTTTGAGCTTAGATAGTAGTTAGGTCTTGATTAATATTTGGAGCTGTCATTACTGAAGTGAAAGTGTTGATGGGTATGTGGAATGCCTATTCATAGCAACTCAAATATTCTCTAAGTCACTCGGAAGGTAATCTGAGCAAACAGACCAAGAACTGTCCTATACAATGGACAGACAGGAGAATCCTGTTTCTCTCTTGAATTCATCTAATATTACTAACTAGTGACAATTGCCAGTGTTTATGTAGCAGTTTAAGGTTTGCAAAACATTGGAGGTATATTAATTTCATTTGATCCTCACAACAATCCTGTAAAACAGGTGCTGTTATTATTCCCATTTTACAGATGAGGAAACTGAGGCTGAGAGAGCTTAAGTGACTTGCCCAATATCACTTAAAATGCCTCAAACACTGAAAAGGCACCAAGTTGATTTTTGTATGTTATTTTGCAAAAGACACTCTTTCTCATGTGGGGGGTGTGTGTGTGTGTGTGTGTGTGTGTGTGTGTGTGTGTGTGTGTGTGCGCGCGTGTGTGACAATAGTCACGAGGGCAAAACAAGATCAATTAGATAATGACTTTGAAACTGGGACTCATAATAATGCTAGATTTTGGAAGTTTATGAAAGGCTTTTAATTATTTTAAGCTCTATTTTTTTTCTATCTTTGTGCCCTTTCATTTTGGCATGCTGCATATACCAATTTATAAATAAATATTCATTATTTTTAGCAACATTGAATGGGAATGACAATCACTAATGTAAAACCAAAACAACTAAGCTGCTATTCTGTCTTTTGCTCCTGAGGTTAGCATCATATGAGATTTTGCAGCCTCAAGCAGTTCCAATGATGGTTTCCATTCACTGGCAAAACCACTGAGGATGTCTCTAATAGATGTTACATCTGCACATATGCTGTCAGATGCCCTTCCTTCACGCTTATTCTGCCCTGGCTGACTTTGCACATCTGTTGTAATCTTGTGAATAATATTAAATACGCTTCTGCGCAATGTGTTGCTGCAAGGCAGAACCACAAGAAAATTCATTAGACAGTAAAGACTGGGGAAATGAGGACATAGCATCATGGAGCACCTCATCGCAGCCATCGTGTGCTTGGATTGGGAGTTGGGAACACTATGTCCTGATCTCATTTCTGCTCCTCCCTTGCTGGGAAGCCTTGGGGAAGTTTCTTAATGTTTCAGTCTGTTATTCATCTGAAGAGTGGGAATAGTCATATTTATTGCAGATGCCTCATAGAGGGCTTGTGAAAATTAATTAACACTTCTTAAATACTTTGAGAAAACAATCTCTTAAAAGTCTGGGTTGTACAACTTCTATTATAGGTTTTGTAGATCCCAGGTGCATTTCCCTACACCAAAAGATTTGATAGATATGGATACTACTCCCTACAATGGGAGAGTTCATAACCTATCCATGCCTGCCTGTCCATGTGCCATACTTACTCATGTTCTCCCATCAGTTTATCACAGGCAGTCCACTCAATGGCCTTCATTGAATTATCTTCATTTTCTCTTTACCACTGGTACTGGTCCATCTCTTTTTGAGGTCACAAATTTTAGGTCATATATTTTTATGGCATTTTTACCTCACTTCTCTTGTGTACTCTGTGGCAACTTGCTTATACCCACCATATAACTCCCCTTGCTCTCTGGTCAATTCTCAACTTCAATTATTTAAGAGCTATAATACTCCTTCACTCACAGACATATGACATAAATAGAAGAAGATAATGATAGGATTAATGATTTATAGCTTAAAGGAAACTACCGGTCATCTAGTGTAACTCTCCCATTTTATAGATGAGGAAACTGAGGTATAGAGAAATTAAGTGTCTTGCCCGGGATCACACAACTAGCAAATATCTGAAGTGAGATTTGGATCTAGGTCTTTCTGACTTCAAATGAAGTGCCCTACTCACTACACCATTAATTCTTTTTTTTTCTTTTTGAAGGGGGAGAAAGGGCAGTTGGGGTTAAGTGACTTGCCCAAGGTCACACGGCTAGTAAAGTGTGTCAAGTGTCTGAGGCCAGATTTGAACTCAGGTCCTCCTGATCCCAGGGCCAGTGCTCTATTCAATTCGCCACCTAGCTGCCCCTACAACATTAATTCTAGTGTGTTTTCTGTGTTATTCCCAATTTATCTTGTATATATCATGTTCATACATAATGTTGATATATTGTCTCTTACCCAGTATATTGTGAGTTCCTTGAGAGCAGGGATTATCTTTTACCTTTCTTTGTAACCCTTGTGCTTAGCACAGTGCCTAGCACATAGAAAATGTTTACCAAAAGTCTTCTGACTAATTGACTCACCATGAAATAAAAATCTATTTCAGGTAGAACTTATACAATAACCAGTCACTCAATGAATGGGTCTGAAATTCATAGTAAACATGATGTAGCTTATGAGAATTCACAGTAACCTGATACCCTGCAAGAAGCTATTAAGTTAACACTTACAAGTCAATCTTACTATACTATACACTAGTCAAAGTAGCTCTCAAAGATTTGCTTGCCACTAAGGATTGTGAAATAGCAAGAGAAAGTTTTTTAACACTTATTCTTTCTAATCAACAGGTGGCTGTGTTTTTCCCTTCATTACTATAGCATTTCCTGACAAATCACTAGAACAGTTTCCCAATGGAAAGAGAGCTTTTTGCAATCATTATTCCGTGTCCATGGAAATGTTTTCTACAGTTGCCTTGTTACAAAT
Organism: Petaurus breviceps papuanus; assembly: GCF_028583685.1. Lineage (NCBI taxonomy): Eukaryota > Metazoa > Chordata > Mammalia > Diprotodontia > Petauridae > Petaurus > Petaurus breviceps. Next base: position 50,416,750 of record NW_027185798.1, on the reverse strand, counting down.
TTACTGAACAGTGTCGACATTAATCACCAGGACTCCTTATCTTTATTTAGAAAAGTAGAGAATGCTTGGCTTTATTTATTTATGTATTTTGGGTCACTGATACCATGAATAACCCAACACAACTTTTTGCATCATTTATAGAGCTCTTAATTGCCTTAATAGACCTAATTAGTATATTGGTATTTTGGTATCTAAGGACAATGAATATTTTCAATTGAATTTTCTCTCTGGTCTAAATGACTTTCCATAACGACCACTTTCTAATAGAAACAGACCATATTTCATTAAAAGGACACTACTCCTGAATGCTTTTCTGCCAAAGCATTTTAGTCCAGATATTTAGTGGTGAGTTTTCAACATTACAAAGAAATTGGCTAAGTTGGAAGTAAACTTGAAATTTTGAACCTTCATTCAAATCATTCACCTGCTGCCAACCACAATAGTTGTCACTTTACAAGATGTGTGGCACTAATGGATTCGAAATGTTTCAATAAATGAACAGTTGGTTCTAAAATGTGGGGCTGAATTCTGGCTGTCCCACTAAGTAAATGTGAGATTTGGGTATAATTTGTTAAAGAAACAACCATCTTCTTCACATATGAATTAGATACAGCCTTTCTTTGCACTCCCTACTACATAGGGGTGCTAGGATGATCAAATGACATAAAAGACTTTGTAACCATACTTCAAATGTCTTCAGTTTTATTGGTGAGGTTAGTCACTCAACTGGCACAGAGTATAAACCAGTAAAATTTGATCAATAGTCTCCTAAATTCAGTGTGAGCAAAAGTTTCAAGACTGTAGGGCAACCTGGCAAAGAGCATCTCTATACTCCTCAGATAACAGAAATTAAGTTTATCCACTATTGAATTAGCCAGTATACATCTTATATGAATATGAGTTAAATTTAAAAATATCATTGGTCATTGACCTTCTAGCGAAAATATGGGACAACAGAGGGATAGCCCAAATATAATATGGATATCAGTGAAATGTTAAAAGATAGGAAAACCTGTTTTAGGATGCTTTATAAAAACCGATAATGGGTAATTATAAGAAAGAGTTTCATTGGATGAAAAGGCATGAATCAGTTGTGATCTAAAGCATGGGAAGTCACTACTTTGATGAATTAACAGACCCACTGATACATTTTTTCAATAATAACTAAAAATATTTACATAGCACTTCACAAATATTATTTATCTGCACCTCACTACAATCTTGAGAGGGAGGTGCTATTATTCTAACCACTACAGATGAGGAAACTGAGACACGAAGAAGCGTTGTGATTTGCCTAGGGTTACAAAGTTAGTAAGAGTCTGAGGACAGATTTGAAATCAGCTCTTCCTGACTCCAGGCTCAGTGCTCTGCCCACTTTGCCACCTAGCTGTCTATATTTATGTGAAGTACAGTTTTCTCCCCTGGTTTCTCTCTTCTTCAGGCTAAATATCCCAAATCTTTGAACCAATCTTCATTTATTGTTATTTCAAATCTTGTCATAGGACTGACTACTTTCCTTTGCAATACCCCAACTTCTCAATATCATTTCTAAATAAAAATAATACTCTCAATGTGGTCTGGCCTTGTCAGAGCTCAGTAGAATGATGTCGTTCCTTGACACCATGCTTTCCTTAATGAGCCAAATATCACTTTCTTTTGTTGTTGTTGTAGTGGTTGTAATATGACCTTGCTCACTCATTTAGCTTGTGATTTTCCAATTCTCCAGGTATTTTTTGTGTTTTTGCAAGAAGTGCTATCTAGCAATGCCTTCTCCATTTTTGGACTCACTATAGTTGATTTTTTAAATCCAGTTTTAATTCTTTACATTGACCTCTCTTAAATTTTATGTAATCAAGTTCAGCACAATATTCTAGAATTCAAAGGATCTGCTGAGATCTTTTAACATTCATAGATCACTCTTGTCATCATTTCCATCATCAGCTCCAATATTGGAATGAATAGAGAGTGTTAGACTTACAAAGCATTTCCTTTAATTATCTCATTTTACCCTCAAAAAAACCCTCTCATAAAGGTATTATTATTTCGCCTATTTCACAGAGGAGAAAACTAAAGTTGAGGTGTTAAATAACTTCATAAAAAGGGTCATAAAGCCTTAGGTATCTTTTGAACCCAGATCTTCCTGATATCAAGTATAGCATCCTATCTAATATAATCGGCCAGTCTATCTTGCTTTTCTCTGTGTTACTTGGAAGTAACAAAGACACATATTTGGACTTGGGAGAAAAAAAAAATTAACAGTTAGAGTAGTCCCAAAGTGGATTGGGAAGCCTAAAAAGGTAGTGGGTGTCTACTCTTTGATGTACTTATGTATATGAGGAAGAAAATGTATTTTCAAGTTGAGTCTGTTTAACTATTTGTCATATTATAGTGGGGATTCCTTTCATGTATGGGTAGGACTAAACGTCCTTCCAACTCTCAAAATCTGTTCATTCCTTTCAAGGTTACACTCCTGATTTTTCCCCTGGACTTTTTCTATACTGCCCCACAAACTTCTCCACCGTGGAAGTTCCCTCCAGCTCTGGACTTCACACTGGAAATATTCTCCACCCCTGCACCCCATTCCTCTAATTGTCTGGTTCCTCTCAGAATCTCCATTTTAAGGAGGTTGCCCAGGCCATCCATTGTCTTCATTCCTCTCTAGACTGCAGTACTGACTCCTCCCAAATTTTCTCTACAATGGCTTGGCAGCAGGTATATTTATCCCGCCCTACTTTCCACCCTCCATCCCTTACCATTCCAGCTACCTTTTATGTGTTGTCTTCTCTCCTTAGAATGTAAGCCCTTTGAAGGTAGGTACTTTGTTATGCTTATCTTGTATTACAAGTACTTGGTACAATGCTTAGCCCATAGTAAATACTTGATAAATTCCTGTTGACTTCATAAACTTAACAAGTAGTATCAGAAATTCTGTGAAACTGTGAGTCTGTAATCCTGCATTCCACAATTCGGAGCAGTATTTCTACATTTTACATGGTCATAATATCATAAATCAAATTAAGAAATACAAGTTTTGTAAACACAGGTTATCCAGAAGAGCCAATGGCAAAAAATAAGATAAAATAAAAACAAAACCTCATCATACTGTGGACTTATTTATTAGGAAAAACCTGAATAAAGTCATGGATGGCATGTTCATAAAACTGGTAGGAAAAAATAAGCTGGAAGGGTTAACTAATACAATGGTTAAGAGTCAAGACCCAAAAAGGTCTTGTAAGGGTAGAGCAATGGTCTAGATCTAATATGCTAAAAGCCAATAGGCATAAAAGTCAAGTCTTGATCTTGAGTAAGAAAAGAAAGATCTACATCACAAGTGTAAGATGCAGTCAACATGGCCAAACAACAATTATTCTGAAAAGGAGCTGGAGGTTTTAGTGGACCGCAAGCTCAATATGTGTCAGCAATGTGATGTGGTAGACAAAAAAAGCTAATAGCATCTTGTTCTACATTTGTAGGAGCACAGCTTCAAGGAAGAGGAAAGTGATAGTAGCATTGTACTATGCCCTTCTAAGATTTCATCTTTAGTTTTGTGTTCAGTTTTGGATACCACAGTTTAAGAACGTTGATAACCAAGAGAGTGTTACAGGATAAGGATGACCAGGATGATGAAGGAATTTGAATCCATGTCAACAAAGATCAGTGGAATATACTGGGCATGGTTAGCCCAGAGAAGAAAAGAATCAGGAGAGAGAAGATAGATTTCTTCAAATATTTGAAAGGTTGTTACGTGGGGACTTAGGTATCAGACTTGTTCTGTTTAGTCCAGAGGACAGAACCAGAAACAATGGCTGGAAACTGCAAATAGGCCAACATAAGCTCAATGTAAGCAAAAAGTTTTGAACAATTAGTTGTCCAAAAAGGGAATATATTGGCTGCCTTGATGGGCGACAGGTTCTGATTCCCTTGGACTTCTTCACAGATACTGGACGACTGTTTGACAAGTATATTAAAGTGCATAATCTATTCATGTATGAGCAGCACTTGAGCTCCCTTCTAACACTCAAATTCTATGAATCTTATATTTAACATCATCTTTTTTTGTTCAGTGAGGGTTCTAGTGAAGAAGAAACTTTTTTTTAACAGAGTTTTTTGTGTTGGGGAAAAGTATGCTTTTTGTTCTCTTCCAATGCCCTAGAAAAGCATCATTGCTAATCTCCGTTGCACTCAGACATAAGATGAGAAAAAAACTTTTAAAATTCTGGTCACCAGGAAACTAGAATCCAATCAATTTAAATAACCCAATTTTTGCTACTGGCAATGCAGGTCCTACATATTACAAAGGAATCAGTCTTATCCTGACTCCAAGATCTATGAGTTGCTTTAGAAGGACAAAGGTGGGCCTATTCAACCTTGTAATATTCACTTACTTTGTGGCAGACGGGAATTTGTAGTAATGTGACTCTAGGGAGTTAATCTATGTTGCTGATTCTACATTTGTTGATGGTAGGTCATTCGAGCAGTGACCACCATCTGCAGAATTATGAAGATGGCAGAAAGAAAAGTGAAGTGAAAGGAAGTATTTTCTAGTTTAAAGTAAAATACATTTTTTAAAAAAAAAGAATGTTAGCACAGGAGGAATAACAGATTTGAGCCTTAAAAATATGAAATGTTCTATAAAAAAGATTTATTTTTCATCCCCATCATAGGAAATACTTTTTTCAAAAAAAGTATTATTCTTTACTAGGATAGATTCTGAAGGACTCTAGTTATCCCAGTATGCTCTCATTGCAAATTTTCAGTAATAATAAATCATTTTTACATGGCATTTTAGAGTTTTCCCAATACTTTCCCCCCCACAACACTCCCCATGAGCATTATTTTAAAGATAAGAAAACTGAAGTTCAGAAAATTTAAACATGCTTCTTCAAAACTACTGACAAACATTGTGCAATGACCAACAATCTAAGACAATTCCAAAAGACTCATGATGGAAGATGCTATCCATATCCAGAGAAAGAACTTGGAGTCTGAATGCAGATTAAAGTATAATATTTTCACTTTCTTTTTTTCTTGTAGTTTTTCCTTTTTATTCTGATTCTTCTTTCACAACATGACTAATGTGGAAATATATTTAATATGATTGTATATGTATAACCTATGTCAAATTGCTTAGCATCTTGGGTACAGGGGAGGGGAAAGAGGGGAGGAGAAAATTTTGGAGTCCAAAATCTTAGAAAATGAGTGTTGAAAACTCTCTTTACATGTAATTCGATAAAATAGAATATATTTTATGGGGGAGAAACAGCTGATAAGCTGAAGATCGAGAATTCAAATACAATGACTAGCCACACTCTATCTTATTTAAATTTTGTATTTTGAAAGTATATAGCAGTGCTCTGCACAGAGTAGGTGGTTAATAAATAGCAGATTTTAATATTTTAATGCTTTAATTCTTAAAAATTATATAGATAGATAGATGTGTGTGTGTAGAGAGAGAGAAGAGAAAAGAGGAGAGGAGAAGAGCAAGGGAAGAGCAGGGGAGGGGAAGGAGGGAAGGAGAGAGAAGGGGGGAGAGGAAGGAAGGGGAAGAGTAGAGCAAGGGAGAAGAGGTAGGGAAGGGGGAGACCAGATTTTCAGCATCATCAGCAACAATGGCACTCCATGTGACAAAGTAAGCAAATTTCATGTTGAGGTCTCATTCATGTGTGCCACTTTTCCACCCACTTATTGCATTCTACCTGACCATATTCATGTTTGCCCTTAAATGGTGAAAGAACTTAAGTTTTCAACTGAGTGGGTGTTTTGTGTATGCTTGTTGAATTTTTAATATTTTGTTCAGTGAGATAAATGCATCTGTAAGCACAGAGTCATAGAACTGGAGCTAGAAAGGACCTTGGAGATCATTTAGTCCAGCCCTCTGACTTGAGGGATGAAGAATTTGAGATACAGGGAAGTTAAATGACTTGACCAAGGTCACATACTTAGGAAGTTGCAGAACTAGAATTTGAATAGATATCTTCTGACTTGAAATACAATTTTCTTTTTGCTATACTTTAAGAAGTATAAAGCATTCAATATGAGGTCATAATATAGAATCATAAGCTTAGAAGTAGAAGGTATCTCAAAGGTCTTCTAGACCAAAATCTTCATTTTACAAGTGGGAAAACTAAGGCCGAGAAGAGTTGTAACTTGAAAAAAGTCACACAAATAATATGCAGCAGGGACAGAATTCAAACATGGGTCCCTTAACTTTAAATCCAGTACTCTTTCCAGTACAGTATGAAACCTCTCCTCCTCTACCAAATTCCTTTTCAAATGCTGATGGGGTGAAGGAGATCCAGGTCTCCCAAGAACTATACCAGTGAAGGAAAAGTTCTCACTGGCCCTAACCATCTGAGCAAATCTCTAAGTACAGGCTAATGATATATGTTGTCTGAAAAACAGATGAGTTAGTTTGAAAGATTAGTACTAAGTGACAAGATGAATTTTTTTTTGACCATAGGACCTCCTGTTAATGAGGCTCTGCCTCAAAAATGAAGACCATCATTAAAATTATGGAGAGGTGGTACCCTATATAGGTTGAGAGAGAGCTCACAAGGATGAAATTACAGGCCCTCAAAATATTAAAGCATTATATATTTCATTTCTCTTATCCTCAGTTTTCTGATCTTTAAGATGAAAATAATTTTTAAAGCATTTATGAATTTGGGATTTTAGATTCTGAAAAACAAAGCCAGTGATTTTTTTTGGGGGGGAGGGTTTGAGGGGGAGGAAACGCAATCAGGGTTAAATGACTTGCCCAGGGTCACACAGCTAGTGCCAGCCAATGATTTAAAGGTCTCTAATAAAATCCTGTGGGTACAAAAACCACACAATAACTGTCCCACAAGGCTTTTTCTCTACAACCAGCATACCAGTTACAACCGATTTTTTTCCTCAAGTTTTCACCCTGAGGTGCTCAAATCACTATGCAGACACTGAAGAGTTTTCTCAATAAAATCCTTTTCCACAATTGGCATCAAAAAGAGCTCTCTAAATGCAAATGAAGGGCCAAAAATTCAGCAGAAACAAGGAAATAATCCCTTTATTTCTCTCCCCAAACAGTGATCTAGGTTTAAAAAAAAACTCTGTATTTAACAACCACAGGGAGTCATCCAAAGATTCTCCTGAAATTGGATTGAAAACTAAAAAAATAGAAGCTCCCATTCTTTATAAATGCAGCTTCTTTAGCTCCATGCTTTTACTGTCAAGCACATCTCTGACTATTTAAGAAACTGTCTTGAAGCTGTTAGTACAATCTCCAAAAGTACTGGAAGATGCGGACCTCAAAAGAGAAACCCCACATTTCTGAAGGAGTGAGGTGTCCCAAAACTTCATTTTGTAACTATATTGAATATACAATTTACATAAAACCAAAGCAAAACGGAAAAACAACATATTTGAGTTTAAGAGACGACTGTGGTAAGGGAGGAGATGAGACTTGCAAAGAATACACTGCTATTGTTTATTAGCTGCTCCAAGCCAGCCGACAAGCTGGGAACGTAAATGAAATAAGCAAAGAAGGCAAGTAGCATTAGGTATAAAAACCACTAATCAAAGTCAAACAGCATTTACAAAGACTAAAGTATAGATATCTAAACACTTTAAATTCAATTTTCCCGTCAAATAAACAAATTAATAGACATTAAAAAGAAAGATCCTCCCTTTGAGGCCAAAAAGAAGTAGGCTGCAGAGAAACATCGAATATGATTCAAAACCATAGTGCTTGAAAAAGGAGAAGAATAACACACGTAAGACCCATGACCAAATCTCCCTGCTATATGTAGATTCAAACTCTTCCTGCACCACAATTTGGACTCTGTGGTTTGAGAGGGACATTCCTTCCAGTTGCCTGGATTTTATTCAGAGAAGAGGTGAAATGGTGATCTCAAACAGTGTCATCAAACTCAAATAGAAAGCAGATTTCTACTTAAGGATGCTACTGGCCATATATTGACCTGGTTTTTAAACGTAATATTATCTAGTTTCGCTTGCATTTTTTTCTTTTTTGTGTGAAATATTTTCCTATGACATTTTAATCTGGTTGGACCATACTTGAGAGTGTTGCAGGCTTTGTGCAGCCTATGGGCCATGTGAATGAAGCATCACAGAGGTGAAAATGGTGTGAAGGAGTGTTCACCTCCTCCCACTGCAGCAGCAGTGAAGAGAATGTTTTCCCCTTTCTGACCACAGAGGACTACCTTGTTTTGCTCTGTAGAGTCAGAAAGATATCTGATCTAAACAACAGCAGCAGCAACAACAACAAAAATAGACTTTAAAAAAAAGAGCAAAGTGGTCTAATAATTCACTAACAGATAGGACTTTAGTCATTCAGCCCAGCACCTGAGACCAAGAGAACTGTAGAACTAATTATCCCCTGTAATATCACATTACCTAATATCCTGTTTTCATGACTGTTGATCTGGGTATGTCTATAGCATAGGCTAATATAACTAGGGAAGATTTCATAGAAGGAAAAAGACTTCCTCGGACTTGAATAGAAGTTTAAAGGAAAGTTAGGGGCAAAAAGGGAAGGAGACATTCTGGACAAGAGTGAACCAAATTAGACATAAGCAAAGGCAGAAAGGTGTGAATGGAAATGTCCTGTTTAGAAGATAAGGAATAGAAAATTCAGGTAGATAAGTAGGTTCAAGTAGGAGGGGATTATTGGAAGATAAGACTGGAGATAGGAGTAAATCAGACAATGAAGGGCCTTGAATGAGAGGTTGAGGAGTTCTGACTTTGTTCTTTAGGCTGATATAATTAATTGAAGGTTTTGGAGGAAGGTGAGTGACCTGCATTAAGTAAGGTTTTAGAAAGCTTGATTTGGTGGTATTATATGCTTAGGTTAGAGTGGGAATATACAATTTAGGCATGGAAAATGAGTAAATGTATGAAATAGGGTGGGGGCTTAGACATAGTAAAACAATCCTAGCATAACATGATGGAAAACATTAGAAAGAACAGTAAACACGATTTATTGACTAAATGTGGACAACAGAGAAGGAGAATGCCAGCAGTATCCACAAGAAAAAAAAATTAATTGAACATATACTATGTATAAGGCACTGAGAGATTTTTGAATAGGAGACAATAGTGAAGCTTTTCACCATCTTCACTGAGGTTAATTCAAAAAGCAGGCTTAAATTAGAGCATAAAGGACTTATAGCTATTACAGAAGAGCATTTCCCAAAGAGATTATACAGTGAATAGCTCTTTTTTGTGAAAAAGAAGAAACCATCAATTGCTGAAAGTGGTTAAGGAAGATCAGTTAAGCATATTTAGGTGCCCACTGTGCTAGCATATACGTTCTGACAAGTTTGTCTTTAGGTCTTTAACCACCATCTATGGAACTCTGAGGATGAAATTTAAAGTCTACCATAACAATCTATGCCAGGAATATTTACCAAGTTGTAATAGTTTGAAGTCAACATTATTGATCTTCCCTAAATACAGTTTTCAAGTACCTAAAAGTAATAAAGCTGAAAGCCACATTTTGAATGCTTATATAATAACCATTCTATTCTGTTAGTAGTCTATTTTACTTCTTCTCCCTTCCCTGCTGGGTGGTGAAATGGATGGAGCACTAGTTAGAAAGACCAGAGTTCAAATTTGACCTCAGACACTTACTAGCTATGTGACCCTGGGCAAGTCATTTACCCCCTACCTAAAACTAGAGAAGGAAATAGTAAAACATTCCAGTATCTTTACTAAGAAAACCCCATGGACATATAGTCCACGGAGTCACAAAGAGTTAGACATGACTGAACAACAATAACCAATGCAGTTAGAGAACAGAAGAACCAAACAAGAAACCACCTTTGTAAGTTAAGAAAAGTTCTAATAAACTAATTTATGCTCATCTCTGCTAATGGCTTAATGTAAAATCCTTTCCAAGTGACATATTTGCATTCCTGATGTTACCTTCTGGATCTGCTATACCTTTAGCTAAAGCTGTTTTCCATGTATGGAATGCAATCCCTGCTGACCTCCACCTTGAAGAATCTATGACTTCCAGGAAAATATGTACCATTTAGGCATGACCTCCTCTAGCGGTACTTACCTGATTGTCCCAGTCATTACTGCTCTTTCTCTCCTGAAATCACTTCTATAAGATTTGTGTTTACTCATCTGTCTATGCTGTATGTGCCCCCAGTAGAACATAAGCTGATCAAGGGCAGAGACTCTTTGATTTTTGTTGTTGTATCCCCAGCACCTTGCACATGATAGGTGTTCAATAAATGTTTGCTGAATTAAATTGACAAGAGGTGATTATTAAAAATCACTTCATAGAAATTCTCTGCATCTTATTTACTGAACACATACATTTTTCCATCGAAAAATTCACATTAAGGTATTTTATAATACTTGGCTTTCATCTGCCATGTCGTTCTTGGAATAGACCAAAGGCAACTAAAAGTTTAAGCCTTAGTTCTTTGTACTTGACCTGAAACTACAGTAAATCAATTATAACCAAGCAACAAGCATTTTTTAAGCACCTACCACCTAACAGGTGCCTGATACTAGGTTCCTTGAATAGAACTACAAAGAATGAAATCATTCCTACTCTTACAAGAGCTTGAACTTGAATAGAGGAGAAAACAAATAAAATATAAATGTATGTATATGTTTGTGATATGCAATAAGATATAAACATATAATATGTATTTATGACATACATATGTATATATTCATATATCACATATATGTATTTAAGTTTCATTGCTGGTAAAGACTTAAAAGCAAAGAATAAACTCATATGCAATGTAAGTTTATATATATGCAAATATATGTATAGTGTTCACAGAATAGTTTATATATTACATTTTTGCACACACATGACATATATAGAGCTATATATTACATGAAATATAAATTCATGTACATTACAGATTCACATACACAATGTGTATATGCTTATAAGAGTCACCAAAAAAAAGCATAACATGGAAAGATGGAGTAATGAGATGTAGATTCTATATGGCAACTATATAACATATGCAGCACATAGTCTGGAGCTACTCTCCCAAATACCCATTTACTCTGCCAAGCTCAGTCCTCAGAGAGTGGCTGCTATGCCTCCCTTCAGGAGTCGAAGGCACCATGAATGGTTGAGGGATGGTTTTCTAATGCTCTAGCCTCAACCTGGGGCCTTTTAGAAACAGTTATGGTGATAGAGTTGATACAAAACACTGCCTTGCACCTCTAAAGTCTGTGACAAACTCATCGACAGGACCACACAGGACCATACGGGTCCAAGGGAAAGGCAGCCTTAAACTAAGAGAGCATGTGACAAAGTGAGTGATTCACAGATCCTGGTTGCAGGGATTTTTTTTAACTCTTTATGAGGTATTCAGGAAGTTCCCCTTAGGTGTGATGGAGCTTTCCTGGCAGGTTCCTAATAGAGCCTTGAATCTGTCTTTCCTCATCACATCCAGTCAATCCTAGACTACTAAAACAAATGTTCTTAACAATTGCTACAATCCTGGGAAGGTTGATAGGACATTCAGCAAAAGTCTAAATCCTCTGGTTCTTTGAAGTTCATAAGGTCCTCTTCTGCTCAAAGAAGGAGGAAAGGCTGGTGCTTTTTCTCCTCCCTCAACCCCAAGGTATTTCTTCTCCGGGACTTGACTGAAGGTTTTCCCTCTCTTCTCTGCTGCCAAACATTCAAATTTCCCATTCTAATTAGTTGATATATTTCATATATGCCTCACAGGATATAAGTAAGTCCTTCAACCAATATGAACAAACTTTCTGCTCAATAGCATTCCAGTTTAATCAATGGCTTTCAAAGATTCTTAGAGAATAAATGAGATGTGGTCCCATTTACTTAAGGCATCAGAATATAATAATTGTAAATCTGGTAATTGTTCAGGCTAACCCCTACCCTTAAATATGTTACAAATTGAAATTCTGGGAAGTGATTTATTAAATAACAAAGATGAAATAACATGACTAAAAATGCTATTTACATAAATTAAAACAAGGCTATAATTGCACTGCAACTAGAATTACCTGTGCCCATTTTCCTCTCTCCCTTCTGTACCTGTTCTGCAATGCTAACAATATATTTACTTTGCAACAGAGCTTCGAATGTGTCCCAGGAGTGGTTCCCACATCTATTGCTAAGTACCACTTGGAGGGTTCAGAGAAAATAATTGCTTTAATAGAAATATACTCTACGGTCCTTAAGTGAAAGTAGTCATCAAAGAAGTTCCCTGGATGGTCTCTGAACCTTTCTCCTGGAAGGAAAGACTAATCCTCCTGTATTCCTTTCCCAAAGGGCCCACACCTAGGTTTCAGGTCAATTCACCTAAGGGCAAGGTCACCTCAAACTTTCCAGGCTACGACACAACATCTTGGATTACAATAGCCTTTAACTAGAATTAGTCCCAAGAAAATTCTCTGGGGGCTCAGAAGCTCAGTCCTAGACTATAAGAGAAGACATTATTATGTCCTCCTTTCCCAAAGTTTCCACAATTCATTCAGGTCTGTCCTGAAAGAGAGGTTAATTCAGACTTCCCAGATTTTCTACAGTATCCTGGATTATGAAAGCCTTGGTTGGTGGTCTCGAGACAGCAAGGTTAAACTGAAGCTGTCCCACATCTACCAACATTCTGGCCCACAGGAACAAGTTAATAAAATCTGCTTTGATTTTTCTAAACAAACTTTCATGCAATTGTTGCACATGAAAGGTATATGATTCACATCTCTGCAATTCTTCATCCCAGTGCATTCAATTTAGAACTGCTGGCTTACCTTTCACTCTTTGAAAAAATCCTGAAATAGATTATCAAAATCCATTTTTCAAACACCTAAAAGTGATCATCTCTTTCTAAAGAAGCTGAAAGCCACATTCTGAATGCTCATATAATAACCATTTTCTATTAGTAGTCTATTTCAGGTCCTCACCCTACACTGGCCATTACCTTCATTTCCCATAAAGCCAGATTTGAACCCAAGGATAGCCAACCTTAGACAAATATAATTAATGAGGCAAGTTCATCTTCCTCTATCTCCCCTCAGAGTCAAACAACTTTAGACCATCCATAGAGATCACTTAGTTGAAGAATTCATTTTTCAGAAGATGAAACTGAAGTTAGTGAATTAAGTGAATTGTCCAAAGTCTCAGGTCTCGTTAGTGGTTTGGTTGCTAAGATTTGCTGGAGACAGCTCATTCCAGCTTAAAGAGCCAATTATTAAATTTTCAGTTTGAGCATTTAGACCTTAGGAATTGGCAAAGGATACAAATCAGGGTTTGATTTAGTATTTTGTTGATGGTATCTCTTCACATGTTTTCCCCTTCTCCTTTTGCCTTCACCAAACTGTCTTCACTGAAATGGTGCATGATTCCTTTGGAGATTCTCTAGGTGAGTAGCTTTGGTATATATCCAGGTAAAATTATGATTTAATTTGCAAGTATCCTTAATTACTAAGTACTTAAATGCTTAGTAAGTACTTATTCTTAAGTATTAAGATAGCTGCATTTTAAGGGGGTGCTTTGTTAACACCTCCCTGCAGTAATTCAAAGAAAGCACTCTAATGTGAGGAATACCACATGCCAATGCTGATGGGGAACAATGTTGTGTGTGGACATAATTCTTGTGCTAACCAACAACATGCATCATAAAAGCAGCCTCCTACTTTACCTGTACCTGGATCCTTAATTTAAAAAAAAAATTGATGTATTGGTGCTGGAAGCACAACTGTTGTGCTCTCACTCTTTTAGCCCAGATTAGATTTTGAGATGAAATGAAGTCGTAAATCATTGAACTCATAAGTCATTGAGTATTTAACAAAAGGAGGTTTACTTTGCCCTAACATAACAAGGATATGCAATAGAGATACAGTAAGGATACAGTGGCACTTAGCTTCTCTCAACTCCAATAGCCACATCTCCGTACAGAAACATTTCTGCTTAGCAGGTCATCATATGGCATAGCAGGGCATATAATTCAAATGTTCTCAGGCACAATCAGCCTGAGAGGCCTAGAGGCCATGTGACTGAAACTTTTTATGCCTGTAGATGACCAGAAAGCCATGTCAAGGAATCTGGGGCTAATCAGATCCCAGAGGCAAGTTGGCCTAAGCCAATCTCTTATTAGCGGGTTTTTTTTGGGTGGGGGAGGGATGGGGAGAGGTAAAAATAGGAAGGAAGCTGCATTAGGAAATAAAGGTCCAATCAGGTCCTAGGGTTTACCTTTTCTTCTTTTAGGTAAAGCCTTCTCAAGTTTTAGGTAGGAGGAAAGAAGGTATGGCAGGAAAACATTGGTCCTGTTCAAACTAGAATATTGATGGAAGATGTAGGGAGTTGGAAGCCTATGGGTCAAAGACCACCAATTTAAATAAAATAGGGAGACTTCTCAAGATGAAAACAAAAAGTTTATTACAATCTTGCGAGAAAGGGTGTCTCTGCTCCAATCAGACATCGGGCAAGAGAGGCAATTTGCAGGAAGCAAGCACGTGCTTATATACCCCCAATTGGCCTTTACTCCCATTGATGGGGAGGCAGACTCACAATCTAAGCATGGGAATCTACGGAAACATGTAGGTGTGCAATGCAAAGCCAGGAAAACAGTTTTCTCCTTATTTGGCATATCTTTTGCTGAGGTAGCACTGGGGAGGGTCTCCGTTGCTCCAAGTCCCAGATTCCTGTAAGGTCAGGTGACTTCTAAACTTAGGCCTAGTGGATGCTGAAGCCACTCTAAATATGAGTTGTATTCACTTGGTCTTCTCACCTCACTCATCCCCAAACTAAAAATGCCTCTAATTTGGTCTCAATAGATAATCCAATCAATTGTATTAATACCCAATAGCTCTTACATTACCCTGAAATACACAATGACCATATATATATATATGGGGAAACATACTGAACTTAGTTACAAAGTATAAAGAAGAAATAAGAATGTAATAGGATGTTCACAATGGGGAAATGTCACTGCAAGTTATCCCTCACAGCAGTATTAGCTACTGAAATGTCCTACTGACAAACATGGGTATCTGTAAGAGAGGTGGTATGGTATAGTGGAGAGAACATTGCAGTTGGAGTAAGGATAGCCTGGATTAAAACCTAACCTCTGTCCCTAGCTGAGTGACCCTAGGCAAGGATCTTAGCCTCTGTGACAACTTGATAACTTCTCAGTACACTTCTAGTTTTAAATCAATGACTGTCACCACCACTACCAGACTGTTTATGAACTGAGTCATAGGGGATAAGGTCAAGCAAGAATGGGGATCTTGAATGTCAACCTAAGTATGTCTGAGGAGCAGAGGACTGAGTTTAGGAAAGTCAGTCTTAGAAGTTGTGTTGGGCTGGACTGATAGAAAAGAAAAGAGGTTGAGAATGAAAGTGTCAGTCAAATCAGTGAAAAGGAACCATGGTAAGAGTAATGGGTCTACAATCAAGAAGACTTGGGTTCAGGGGTGGCTGAATAGAGCACCAGCCCTGGAGTCAGGAGGACCTGAGTTTAAATCTGGCCTCAGATACTAAATACAAAAACTAGCCATGTGACCTTGGGCAAGTCACTTAACCCCAACTGCTCTACAAAAAAAAAAGAAAAGAAAGACTTGGATTCCAATTCAATTTACTCCTAGTGTGGACACAGGCAAGTCACTCAGTCTCTTAAGTCTCAGTTTATAAAATAGCAATAATAATACCTATCACACATATCCCCAAAGTGTTGCTTTGATGATCAAATGCACATATAATATATATATTCAAACTTTTAAAATACCTAGGTGGTTGTGATGGGGGACAGGATCCCAATAGGTTCAGCAGGAATTATGATCTTATCTAAGACCAGAAAACCTGCAACAACGTCTGGAAAGAATTCAAGGTCTCAGGCTTAATTGGAGTGAGAGTT
This sequence comes from Petaurus breviceps papuanus, assembly GCF_028583685.1. Taxonomy (NCBI): domain Eukaryota; kingdom Metazoa; phylum Chordata; class Mammalia; order Diprotodontia; family Petauridae; genus Petaurus; species Petaurus breviceps. Next base: position 50,400,887 of record NW_027185798.1, on the reverse strand, counting down.
GTAGAAGTTTATTGTTATGCTTCCATGAGAAGAGTCCTTTAGGGGACCTGCAAGTGAGAGGGGTACATGCTTTTACCTTTAAAGGGTAGGGCTGCCATTGTCAGGGCTGACCAGATGGGAGGGGCCTCAGTGCATAGACAAAGGTCAGAGCCGACCAAGAGGAGCATGTGAATAGACAGTTTAGATAAGATTTGGGCCAGGTCAAAGGAGACAAAAGGCAAGGACAAAGGAGGGTGTGGGCCAGGCCTGGGAAGAAATCAAGAGATTAAGTAAGAACAAAAGGGGTCACTGGGTGTTGCCTAGGTGGAGTGTGGGATAGGGAGAAGGGGCAGAGCTCAGGGGTGGGAAAGGACAAATTGCAGTTACAATTTCAGACTGGTTTTACAAGTTGGTTTCACAAATTGATCTAGACCCCAGGTACCCCATCAGTTGGAGTTAAGAAAGCTTGAATAAAATCCTACCTTATACACTGACTAGGAGGATGAGCCTGGGCTAGACCCTTAACTTCTGTCTCCCTCAGTTTCTTTATTTGTAAAAAATTAAATGGATAAATAGGAATAACAATAGCACCTATCTCTCAAGGTTGTTATGAGGATAAAATAACATTATATATGTGGATACCGGTAAGGTAGGAGTAGCATTTGCCATGTAGGGTATGCTACTTTTTTCTTGAAAGTTATTGAAAGAGTTTTTAAGACTTAATTGACTCAGGGGACTCAGGCTTAAGTCATTACCATAGCTTTCTAATGGCTTAAGCATTAGAATTTAAAACAAATTTTTAAAAAAAAGTATAAAAGCCAAACAATGATCCAAAAAGAATTGCTCTCCCTCAGGCAAGATTGGCCCACCAGTATGGCCAACCTTGGGAGTAGGAGAGGCTAAATCAATGCCAGATTTTTTCCTTGTTATGGTGAAATAAATGTCCTTTTGTGAATTGTTGGATTGTCTACATATGTTTCATTTAGTTTCAAGTTCTGTATCTGAAGCATCAGACAAGTGTGAATGAGGACTGGCCTACAGCAACTATGTTACAGATAAGTTACTAAATTGAAAGTTGCAAGGGAATTTCTACCCTAGGAGTTCCCCATACCAATGAAATAGTTGAAGACTCCTACTCCACCCAAGTTTTTATTATTTATTTAGAAATGGAATGAGGTATGAGAGATCATCTAGTTCAACTCCTCAAAAATTTTTGGAGTGTTTTGTTATTTTAAAATTCTTTTAAATTAAATTTTAATCAATAAAAGTCTTTTCCTCTGACCTGAGCTTCTGCTTCACCCCACCTTCACCCTCCCCCCACCCTCCCCATGGAGAAAGAGGGGGAAAAAAATCCCCTATACAAACTTTCATAGTCAATCAAAACAAATGACTGCATTGGCTGTGCTCTTCCTTCCCCAGAATGTCTTAATCTGCACCCTAGGCCCATCACCTCTCATGTCAGGACTGGGTTGCATGTTTCATGAGGAGTCCTATGGAATCCTGATTAGTCATTAATGATTAGAGTGGTTAAGACTTTCCAAGTTTTTTTTTCTGTAAAGTATTATTGCTATTGTATACATTGTTCTAACTCCCTCATTTTGTAAATGAACTAAACCTCCAGAAGCTGGAGGAAGTGAAATGACTTTCCCAAGGACACAATAATTAAGGGAACTGGGATTTGACCCCAGGTTTCAGATTCCAAATCTAGTTGTCTTTCTAGACCAATGGATATTGGATCCTTTTGTCATTGGACAATAAAAAAAGAAAGCCCACCTACTCCATTCTGTTTCCACTTATCAAGATGAACACACACCAGTCATTTCTTTCTTAATTGTATTGATATCTTTGGTTTTTACATCATCCACCTCCCATTTCCAAATATATCCATTCTACATACTCTATTCAGTAAGTCATCCCTCATAACAAAAGAATTAAAAAAAAAAATAAATGGAAGAAAAAAGACACAGTTGAGCTCATCTAACCAACACATCAATATACTGCTTCTTACATTCCATGCGCTATTCCACATTCATAGACTCCCACTTCTGAAAAAGAAAGGAAGTAAGTGCATGTTCTCATCCTTTCTCTGGGGACAAGTTTCCTCATTATAATTATACAGGTTCTGTTCCTTTCTTTTTCTTGCTCTTTCCATTTATATTATAGCCATTGTTCACACACTCAATCTTAAGAGCTTTTGCTAAATGCTCCATTACTATTTTCAGTTTTAAGTATTTATGTGTGTTCTTTTAAATGCTTATTCAATGCTAACAGGAAAAAAGTTACTTTATTAAAATTTTTAAAATTTACACACATCTTTGTGGCATGTATTTTGGTATAAATTATAGACACCACCCTTCTACACACACCCTCCAAGGGTATGTTGAGCTTCAGAATGTAAAAAGTTTTCATCAGGGGCAGCCAGGTAGCACAGCGAGTAAGAGCACTGGCCCTAGTGTTGGGATAACCTGGGATCGAATCTGGGCTGGGATACTTAGCACCACCCCCAGAAATAACTGGCCTTGTAACCTTGAGCAAGTTACTTAACCCCAATTGCTTTAAAAAAAAGTCTTCATCATTTCCTTTTCAGCTGGATAGTGAAAACAGGTGACACTTGGAGTGGCATTCCTCCTCAGTGAAACTTGCCTAATTGACGATCAAAAAATAAGACAAAGATAGAAGTTATATCAGCTTTATTCCAAGACTCTCTTACTTTTCTATGCTCAAAACCTCTAGGAGAGGTAAGAAAAATGGTTCTGACACTAATTAGATGTGTGATCTTGGGCAAGTCACTAATATTCTGTAGGCCTCAATTTCCTAATCTATGAAGTAGGTGAGTAATAGCACCCACCTGCACTATTCAAATGAGGGAAATCCTTTCTAAAGTTCAAAGCTCTCTTTAAATGTGAGTTATTTTTAGAGGATTACTTCCATTAAAACCCACTCTCAATCTTCAGTGTAAGAAATTCCTTCTAAGGCACAAAGAACTTATTATAGATCACAATAAGCTAGTTAATAATATGTCTATTCAAATTCATTTCCCTGCCACCCTTTGCAAGAGTTGACATTAGACTGGGGGTGAGGGGTGGAATAAGAGGGAGCTCTGCATAAAATGTACATTTTAAATACTGTCCTACCTGAACATGTCTCCTTTTCCAGACTCAAAATCTGTTTGGCAGTTAGCCTGTCAGAGATGTTACTTTTACTCACCCTCTTCCATGTAATGGTCCATCTTTGTAATTGAGCATGGATCGAATCAATTTGCACTCTGGTAAAGGTATGAAGTTTTAGGGCCTTCGCTATCTTTTTTTTTTTTAACAGAGCTTCCCAGTAAATAATACAACACAAGGAAGCTGTAACCTATTCCCAAAGCATACAAGGCTACAGAGTCAAGGGTGTATTAGCTTAAAAAATAGATCAAGCTCATCTTGTAAAAGGAAGATAAAAAAAGGTGGTTCTCTCTGTGAGGAGAGCCATGCTTGAGGCTGTATAACATACCTGAGATGGTAACAAGAAACCTCAATATTTGCTGGTGTTAAGTTTGGCTTTCAGTTCTCCAAGGAAGTCTTCTGACAGTACGTATGAGAAAAACAAATTCTGATATGATCAGCCATAACTTCCGTACTTGCTGACTATACTGTGGAAATATGCACCTACGGAGCCAGAAGGTATATCATGAACCACTTTACAGAGATGAAAGCACTATAGGTAAACAATGATAGTTTGAAGAAGGCCAAAGGCTCATAGCAACCTGTTCCAGGGATATCCTATATAAAGGCAAGATTTTCATTGGTGATTTAGAATTGGAAGCTGCCACCAAATTCCACAGTGTAGTTTTCCTGTAATCCAATAACTTCATAGCCATTTTAGCCATTATGCCTTCATATGGACCTTCCTCCTCCAGCCTAGATGACACAGTACATAAAGCACTAGGCCTGGAGTCAGGAAGACCTGAGATCAAATGTGACCTCAGACACCTACTAGCTGTGTAACCATGGGCAAGTCACTTAACCTGTTTGCCTCAGCTTCATCAACTATGAAATGGGGATAATAAGAGCTCCTACTTCATTGCAGTTGTTGAGAGGATCAAATGAAATGTTTGTAATGTGCTCAAAGATGTTACTTTTACTCTCTCTCTTCCATGTAATGGTCCATCTCTGTAATTGATCGAATCAATTTACACTCTGGTAAAGGTATGAATTTTTAGGATCTTCACTGTCTTTTTTTTTTTAACAGAGATTCCCAGTAAATAATACACCACAAGGAAGTTGTAACCTATTACAGTGCTTGGAACAAACATTGTAGGCACTTAATAAAATGTACATTTCCTTAATTTCTTCCCCTGCTACCAGTACCATGTGCACTTTGCTTCTATCTTCTTATGTTCTGATAAGCAAATTTTCCCCTTATTTTGTCCAGGTAGGTAAAGAAAGAGGAAGGAAGGAAAGAAAGAAGGAAGGATCGTATTGCCTAGACTCAGCTTTGACTGTTTCCAAAAACCAAATCCTTAGAGTATAAAAATTTGCCACCAATGAAAATATTTCAAAAAATGTGATACAGGGCCTGTCTGAAAGCACTTAATCATGGGATCAATGATTAATATGTACAAGGAACCTTATGTGACACAGTGACTGGTCAATACTTTATTTTGGAATCCTCTTGTTTTGGAAACTGAGGACCAGGGAAGTAAATGACTTGCCTAAAGTCAGATAGGTAGCATGAAGCAGAGGCAGGATTTGAACCAAGGTCGTCTTATTTCAGATCCACTATGCCTTCCATTGTGCCAAAATTAATGTGATTTTTCAAGTGATGTTAGTGTGATTAGAAAAATGTACAATCACCAAGAGCCACTCTTTTCAATAAGAGCATGTTCCTTTTGTGTGTAAGCATACTGGTATGATGCTTGGAAAATCAGGGACATTACTTAATAATCACACCATGTGCAGCCATTTAAACTAAGCTGCTATCAGATATTCTGAAAAACAATCAGTGCACAGTTCAGGCATTAGAAAACTGGAGAATTTATAAATAGACATAAAACTGGTCTAAAAGGCAATGAAGCTTAAAATTATTGTGTAAAATGGTGACTTATTTCTATTAAATTCTTGATCTTTGGTAACATTTTTTTTTTGTTTTCCTTCATCCAGTCCCAGGAATAATTCTCTAACATCAGCAGACCTCATAATGTAGCTGCTTACAGGAGACCTTTCCAGAAGGATATTGCCAGTAGCTAATGCCTCCCTCAATTACTTTATATCTATCTTGTCTCTCTTTTGTAGTCTCTGTATATCCCTATTTCTCCTTCAAATTTTTATCTGTATCCTCAGACTCTAACCCAGTGCCAGGTACAATAAATGCTTGTTATTTATTTAAAGACTGAATCATATGAGAGCCTCAGAAATCTACACTGGTTTAGGTCATAGGTTTTGATTTGATTCTTTCCCTCCCCCAGCCACCCATTTCGAATACTCTCTTATCAATAGGTAAATAGAATACAGCTTTTAAAGTACTTGTTTTTGAGTCTTCTAACCTTAGAGATGATGGAGGAAGGGGAGGGCAGGTAGCAGATGAGAGGAAGGTGGCAGATAGAAAAGAGAATCTGAGCTTATTGAATGATGCTCATTAGGCCTATTATCTGATTACCATTTAGCTCCCAGATTCCTTTTAGGCCTGGGGCACTTCAGCAAGTTGTTATTTTCATGTTCATGGTTGATTTAGGCTATTACCCACCCTTTAGATAATTTACATTCCTCTTTTTCTGGTTTACAATGCTCCAGATAGTCAAGTTTTGAGACTAGAAAAATAAAAACATCATGTCCTACATCCTAAGAAATGTTTGATAAATAAGAATTTAATTCCTAATTGTGCATTACGTGCAGAATTTCTCTGGTGTGTCAACACCTAAACAATTCAATAGAAACATCAAGAACTACACCTATTCATGTTAATCTGGTCAGAAAACCAGGAGTTTGTCATTCATCCTATTTCAATATTAAGTTTAATAATCAGGCCAATACCCAGTATATCCCCAAGGCATCATCCCCATCAAGATCATGACATATTACCCTCTTACATGCTTAGTGTTTATACAAAAGAGATCACTGATAGTTAAAATAAAAAATCACTAACACCTTTTTCTTTTATTTTCTTGAAAGGATTTTCTTTATAAAAATGTCCCTTTCCATGCTGGCAGTTTCCCCCAAGTAACTGCTGGTTGGTAAGAGCTACATCATTTCATGAATATTCATATCAAAGAGATATTTATAACAGTTTTGTTCATGTCATTGCTACCTCACCCTTCCCCCACACAACACTCTTTGAGCATTATAAATGAAGTTCTGAAATCTGGAAGGAACTGAAGTCTCAATAGTGTTACATAAGGATTTTGTTAATGCATTTTTAAAGTAACAGCCTAAAAAAGAAAAGAAATTACACACATGATTGTCTACCAGGGAGGAAAATCACAGCAATAAATTGAAAAGTGAAATACCACCGGGAAGGAATCTCAAAGTCAAATTTTTGGAAGTAATTTTCTCATAAGAAAATATTAAGGCTAATACCCATTTTATCCAAATTTCTTTGGCTAGCTATAATGTATATACTAACATAAATAAAGGGTACCTGCATTATATGAACCAGTGTTGCACCATCCAGGATCATGGGCATGAGCTGAAATGGTCAGGGAATGGGCATGGAAATGGGAATGGAAGGAAAAGAAATATGGCTCTCATAGAATATCCATTTTATCTTTTTCTGGCCATTTTGCTTTGAAAGGCAGAATGGCACAGGGGAGAGGTATTTGCAGAGGTAATTTTAAAGGAGAAACTATTTCCTGCGGGTTTTAAAGGATCAGTAAAGATTTCAATAGGTAAAGAGAAGGTAGGAGATTATTACAGACACAGGGAACAGAGGGACTAAAGCGATGGAGATGGGAAAGCATGAGGTATGTTAAGGGGAACAGAAAGTTGCTCAGGTTGGCTTCAACAAAGTACCCATAGAGGAAAATAAGAGATAAGGTTGGAAAGGTCAGATGTTATCATATTATAAGAGGCTTTGAATGTCAAAAGAAAAAAAAAAAGAAGTTTGAACTGGACTCAGTAGGCAACAAGAAAGCAATGAAGCAGTTTGAACAAAGGAGTAATGTGATCTGTGTATAAAGGAGATTATTCTGGTCATGACTTGAAGCCTAGAATGAAGGAAAGAGTAAGTAAAGGCAGAAAAATCTGCTAGGGTGCTATTACAATAGTGAGAGTCAGATGTGTGTGAGACTGGATATGAGAAGTGAAGGAAAAATAAGAATCAAAGATAACTGAAAGATGTCAAACTTGAGAGAGTAGATTAGCAGTTGTGTCACAAATAGAAATAATGAAGTCACTAGGAAGTACAGATTAGGTGACAAATATAATAAATTCAATTTTGGATATTTTGAACTTGATTTGCCAGCAAGACATTCAGTTAGAACCATCATGTAAGCAGCTAAACATATAGGCTTCGAGGGCAGGATAGAAGTCAGTGCTGGGGATAGAGATTTATGATTCACAATTGTGAAAATGAACGAGATTTCCAAGAGAATACAGAGAGAAAAGTGAAGAGGGCCAAAAAAAGGCTCTCTGGGGCATTCCTGGGTGTGTCCACATAATTTTTCATTCAATTAAAAGAAAAAAAATTATAGTAGGTAATAGCCTACCTATGTGTAGCAGCAAGCACCCCAAGCTCACCCCAAGGCTCACTTGTCTGTTGCCCCAATTCCAAGTATCTCCTTGGGGTCCTAGCTTAGCTCCATAGGTCCCACAAATGTAGCTGTAACATTGTACTCTCTCCCGATTAGTTTCTCTAATATCTTAAATTCTGCCCAAAGTACAGAGCATTGTGCCAGATAAATAGTGTTCTCATCACAGTCTATCACTACCCTCCCCCACTCTTCATGAACCTCCCTCCCCCCCCAAAAAATAATTAGCTTGGGTCCATACACATCTATGTATACCAGTCTTTCAATAACTGAGTAGCCATGATGGGAATTCATCCCTTCCCCAAACATATAATTATTTATTGACCCTCAAACTTCAAGCTTGTCCTGGCACCTAAAGTGATAGTAATCTACATATGGCTACTCCTTGTGCAGAAATTTCTATACCCCAAACAAAAATCAGCTGAGTCCAGATGAACACCCATAATGTACTGTGTTAGATACAATTTGTGGCAGGGATTAGAAAGGATAGCAATCTTTTCTGACTGATTCACTACTAGCATAAATACAAAAAGGTCAAATATCAAAGACAAACTGACCCTCTTTCCCCCTCCTCCTCAATACAACCTGATTGGTAAGAACCTTTGCTCTAACAGGATGGGCTGGGTCATACATGGGAATTTATAATAAACCCCTACAGCTTATTTTGCCACTCACCCAGGTAACTTCAGGAATGCCTGAAGCTAGTTCATTTCTAAGGTATTTGGTTCTATCTCTTTTAGGAAGCCAAAAATATCAGTAAATTTAGGAACAGAATATTTATATGGAAGCAAAAGACCTAGACTTTGCCCTCTACTGTCAAAGTCAGTTATTCAGACAGTGAAAATACAATAGAAAAAGGGATTGGTACTCTAGCAACCCCAAATCTGTTTGAGGTAGATGGTCTAAGCAAATACCTTAGGGTAGTTGTAAAAGGCTGAGAGCCTGGGTGTCCCAGGGGTAAAAGTAGGTATCTCAACAATATACTGGGAAAAGAGAGGGAGGAAGGAGAAAAGGAATTGCTTCTCTAGTAAACCCAAGGTCATTGCTATTATGAAGAGAATGTAAACCACTGGATATCAATCACTATGAGTTGGGCCCTCACACAAAAGTAGAACTCTACTGACTCACTAGAATGGGGAGAACTATATCAGAAGTCTATGTACACTTGTAAGTCCTTTATGTGTTTTCTACATTTTCTATGGGGTGATATATAGACTGTCCTATACCAAATGCCCATGGTTACCTAGGATGCTTTTACTGGATCTGGAGATTCTTTTGCCCACATCTCTGAATACTTGGACAAGAGCTGTAATCATTCCATATTCTGCAATTTTCCATTGACAACTATGAATTGGGACAAAATGAGGCCAAGACAAGATTTTTCTGACTACCTTCAAAATTCAAATCCTGTCCATGTAACCCCATATAAACCTAGGGCAGCTATGTGGCACAGAGAATTGAATGCTAGGCTGGAAGTCAGGAAGACTCATCTTTCTAAATTCAAGTGTCCTCAGACACTTACTGTGTGACACTGGGCAAGTCACTCAACCCTGTCTGCCTCAGTTCCTCATCTGTAAAATGAGCTGGAAAAGGAAATGGCCAATCTTTGCCAAGAAATCTCTGAATAGGGTCACAAAAAGACACACTGAAATGACTGAACAACATATAAACCTAGACCACAGGGGGTGCTTGTGTATATGTTCTATTTTCTGGGGATTTGAGGAGTAGAATGCAAATTCCCTCTGGATAAGGCTGTTTTTTGTCTTTATATCTCCTGCACCTAGAACAGTAACTTGTAGGTGTACTAGGTGAATAATGAATGTTCCTTAAATTTTACATTTATTCAGGATAGGAATGAATAGTAAATTGGTAGAATACAATCATAGGCTATATTCCCAAAGAGTTGTCTCATTCCCCTTCCCCGCCCTCAACAATCTGGATCTTGAGTACATTTATAATTTCAACAGGCTACATCTCAACAGACTAGAGACTGAAAACTTTAAGGTGGAGTCTACAACATCCTGGTTCAGATTCCTGCTTCTCCTTCCCTGAAGAACCCTTCTTTCACCCCCCCCTCTTTTTTTTTTTTTTGGTATTGTGTTAAATCCAAAGTGTTTACTTCATCAAAAGTCTGAGCTCATTCACTGATCCCCATTGCTACAGTAACTATGGGGTCTTGATGAATAGTTCATATTTTTTTGTCACAGAAGAGGCTTTTCTTGGGGTAAGTTAAGCCTGGGCATTCTCTTTATAAATAGAGAGGTGGAGAAAAAGAAGCAAAAACAATTAGGGAGAAATAGTGAAAGGGAGAGTGACCAAAAAGCTCTGTTGATAAATACCTCAATTTTGTGATTGAATTTCTTCCTCTCATCATTTTACTAAAATTGTTCTCAAAGGTAACTAGCAACAAAATTCCATAACTTTTTTTTTCTGCAGCTTCACTTTTTAATGTTGTTGACCACTAAGCTTCTGAACACTCCTCACTTGGATTCTGAAACATAGCATTCTCATAGGTCTCTTCCTGTCTTTGTGGCTATAGTTAACATTGGAAAGGTAGGAAGAGAGGGGAAAGAGAGTTTGCTGCACCTTCCAAGGCAGCTGACAGGTTAGCTGCTGGGGTCAGACTGGAAGCAGGATGGTGGTTCAAGGGTAAGGGGGCGGGGAATGTTGATAGTTCCTGGACTCTTCGGCTCAGGGCAACGAGAAAAGAAATGTTTATTTGTAATCAGAAGGCTTGAGTTTAATTTCTGGATTAAATTATTAGCTGTAATCTTAAGTAAATTAACGAATCCCCCAGGATCTCAATTTCCTTAACTCTAAAATGTGGTGATGAACTAGATCATTTCATACGTCTCTTCTGGCTATAAATGCCTTCCTTTCCAACACAGAGCTGGAATTTCAGTTGGAATGATTTCAAGAAAAACTCAAATTTGAACAAGTCACTCTTTCAAATGTTCTTAACCTTAAATCACCGCAGTTCAAAGAACTAATCTAAATTGCCCACCAGAATAGCCATCAGCTATTCCTTAAACCTCAATTCTGTGAGTAGGTTTTTAGCGACGGAAGGGGTCTTAAAGTACCTAGGATCTTACACCTAGATTTGGGAGGTGACCAACCCCTAGTTTTAAACATGAGAAAATTAAGGTCCAAGAAAAGTGACTCCTCCAAATGTCACATTGGGTTAGAGGGTATAAACTCAGATCCTGTGCTTCCAAATCCAGGGCTCTGCCTCCTGTAATTCAAGTAAATAGGCATTTATTGAGCATTTACTTTGTGATGATAGAAATTACTTTTCTATAATAACCAATTATTGAAGGTTTTTCTTTTTTATTTCCTCAAAGACAAGCTAGCCCTTGTGTGGTCTCTGTTGGACAGTTCGGAGGGACCCCACCCAGTTGAGAGAGTTTATTAAAGTGTGAAGAGAATGTAAACCAGGTGAATTCCGACCTAAAAGGCATTAAGCTCACACCCTAGTAACTCCAACATTGTCCAATTTAAGTGGTGTGGGTGGAGTTGGATTCTTTTGTCAAGAGAGCTAGAAGCCCGAGTCTCCAGATCAAGTTAAATTCACAGGAGGAGAATTTGAAAACTTTTGGTCCACCTCCTCATTAACATGTCCACCTCACTGATTATTGACTAATCGGGGTTGATCTCAGCCTTGTCTGGGTGACCCACTTTCCCAAAGGTATTTAAGCATTGACGATCGCCTTCTCTTTTGCTTTTGGTTACCTAGGCACACCACTGTCGATTTCGTGATTATTTGCTAGCCTAATCAATAATTATAAATTACCCAGAAACCCTCTCGGACTGTTCATTCATCTCAGAAAGACTGTGATAAAGACAAAAATTAGAACAGTTCCTGCACATCATCAAAGAGGTTACATTCTACTGACCTAACTAAAAAAGTAATAGTAAAGGGGAGGGGAAAGGTATGGAGAGACTGTTATTAAACGCTAAAAAAAAAAATAGCTAGCATTTTTATAAAGCGTCGTAAGGTTTGCAAAGCGCTTTATAAATACATTATCTTTGTTTCTGTATTTCAGAACTGAGTGTTGCTTTCTGCCTGAACTAAACGCTCGTGGATTAGGTCTTTCCGAAGCCTTACTAGGGCGATCAGAGAAGAAGCGCAGGAAGGATTTCCAGGCTGAGGGTGCGAACACAAAGGGTAGTGAAATAGAGAGAGCTGGCCCCCTCCCACAAAAGGGCGCAGAAGGGAAGGCGCTCGCTCCTACAAAAGGATGTGAGGAGCCTGGAGACCACGAGCAGGATTGGAAAGAGAGCGGGGGAGGGGAGGGGGGGGTCGGAGGAGAGACGCTTTCCGCGGGCGGCGAGTGTGAGACGTGCAGCGCGAACGCCCACAGTGGCCAGAAAGGAAGGAAGTACCGCCGAACTACAAGTCCCAGAAGTCAGCGGGGGCGCCGGCGGCCCGGAAGGAGGCCGAGGCGCGGGCGGGGACTTTCGCCCCGCGGCCCTACGGAGGGGCTCTGGCTGAGGGAATATGTCGCTGCCTAAGAAGAGAAAGACGGAGTCGGCGGACGGAGGCGGAGGCGAGGGCAACGGCGGCGGCGAAGAAGAAGATGGCGGGGAGCGCGATCCAGGAGGGCCGGAGGAGGCCCGGGAGACGGAGCAGGGCGCGCGAGACCGCCTCTACTACGAATGCTACTCGGACGTATCTGTGCACGAGGAGATGATCGCCGACCGCGTCCGCACGGACGCCTACCGCCTGGGCATCCTGCGCAACTGGGCGTCGCTGCGGGGCAAGACGGTGCTGGACGTGGGCGCGGGCACGGGCATCCTGAGCGTGTTTTGCGCCCAGGCCGGCGCGCGGCGCGTCTACGCCGTGGAGGCCAGCGACATCTGGCAGCAGGCCCGCGAGGTGGTGCGGCTCAACGGGCTGGAGGACCGCGTGCACGTGCTGCCGGGCCCCGTGGAGACGGTGGAGCTGCCCGAGCGCGTGGACGCCATCGTCAGCGAGTGGATGGGCTACGGGCTGCTGCACGAGTCCATGCTGGCGTCCGTGCTGCACGCGCGTGCCAAGTGGCTCAAGGAGGGCGGCCTGCTGCTGCCGGCCTCGGCCGAGCTCTTCCTGGCGCCCATCAACGACCGGACCCTGGAATGGCGCCTGGGCTTCTGGGGGGAGGTGAAGCAGCGCTACGGCGTGGACATGAGCTGCCTCGAGGGCTTCGCCACCCGCTGCCTCATGGGACACTCGGAGATCGTGGTGCAGGGCCTGACGGGCGAGGAGGTGCTGGCCCGGCCACAGCGCTTTGCCCAGCTGCAGCTGGACCGCGACGGCTTGCAGCAGGAACTGCAGGCCGGCGTGGGCGGGCGCTTCAGCTGCCGCTGCTACGGCTCGGCCCCCATGCACGGCTTCGCGCTCTGGTTCCAGGTCACCTTCCCCGGTGGGGACGGCGAGAAGCCCCTGGTGCTGTCCACGTCGCCTTTCCATCCAGAGACCCACTGGAAGCAGGCGCTCCTCTACCTAGACGAGCCTCTGCAGGTGGAGCAGGACACGGACATTTCCGGGGAGATCACGCTCTCGCCCTCTCGGGACAACCCCCGCCACCTGCGGGTCTTGCTCCGCTACAAAGTGGGGGACCAGGAAGAGAAGACCAAGGACTTCCGCATGGGGGACTGAGCCTGCACATCAGTCCCCCACCCCTATTCCCCTCCCCTTTCCAGCTTCCCCCGGGCGGGGTGGGAGAGGGACTGGAAAACTCGGGAGGGGGGGGAGGCACTTGGACAAAACTGAGATTTCCGACTGCCTTTTACCGCATTTGGCATTGGGGAAGAGGGATGGAGATTGCTGTGGCCTCAGTCTTCTCTAGAGGAGACGTAACTGGTGGTTTTAACGCTATTTTTTTAAGAAAAAGTGCTTACTAAAGACTTTTTTAAACTTCAGATGCATGTAGCACAGAGCACTTTTTTGTCCTTCGTTCGCTGGGGGGTTTGGGGAGGGAGGAAGGGGAGAAGGTCCAGAAAGGGCCTCTCCTCCTCTTTTTAGGCTGAAGTTCAGAGAGATCTGGGGAGTTAGGCCTTCTGAATTTCCAGTCTGACTTTGATATCTCTCCAGTGCCATATTTCTCAATCTGAGAACTCCCCCTCCCAATGGCCTTTTTTTTCCCTGTGTTCTTCTGCCTAAGACACTGTCATATCTAAATACTATTCTTGGATTGTAACGAACATTGTAGCAATAAGGACAGGTATAAAGTGAACAGCAAGGTTGTGCTCAATTTTGAAATAGCCATGTTCTCTGGAACAATTCCTATTTATAGATTTGTCACATTGGTGGGGTGCTAAAGTGAATCGGGCACATAATTATTCCATTAAGTAAAGTGGAATGTTACTTCCCAGTTTCACAGCCTAACCTAAGAAACTTCCATGGTGCATTGTATGGTACAACAGTTGAAGGGTAATAAATGTTTAAACTAAATGTTTTTTCCCTTACTCATTTAATATCTTTCTAAGAAAATGTACAAGTTTCCAATTTCCTTTTTTTTAAAAGGAGAGAGTTAGACTATAAATTATTTTACTTCTTATTGATAAGTGGGGTTGCAATGAACAGCCTCAGTTTCTGACCTGTGGGTTTTTTTCTTAAACCTATGATAATATTGTTTCAACCAATTAACAGAAGAATTCTTTAGAAGAATGCTTGTTCTTTAGGTAGAAATATTCATTCTCTAAATCACCTGATTTAGATCATGTGGCCTAGCCTTTTAAGACCTGAACTTCAGAATTTGAATCTTTGTTTCCCCTTTAATCTGAGCCAAAAGTGAAGTCTTGTGAACATGATAGATTCTCATATGATGAAGTGTGTTCCTCCTTTTTATTTTCTCTATAATAGATGAAAATTTTGACATCTTTCATTTTCCTGATTGAGATAAGAAACCTTGTCCATTGTCTGTGACTTGGCTTGTTTTGTTTTTTCTTTTTTGGTCTGCTCTGGAGAAGTCTGAAACTCTAAGAACATGTAGCCTCAGGGAAATTAAAAACAAAGTGGGTTTTTTGTCTTTTTTTTTTTAACATCCTAACAAAATTGTTAGACATGAACAAATTACATTCCAAAGTAGTCAAATGCATTTATTTATTTCAGTATATAAAATTTTTTGGAGATTCCTCTTGTTGCAGATTAAAGTATTGTAAATAAGTTGTTATAATTAGTGTTTGATGTAAGAATTTTTTCTCTGAGGGGGAACCTTTATTCATAGACCGCCATGTTTACATGTTTACTGAATGTCAATAAAAGTTATACTTTTGTTACCACTCTTGTGTGCAGATAACTTTAATAGGTTATTATTCATAAGTGGTACATAAATAGAAAGTTAGACAGTTTAAATAAAAGTTGATGGGAACTAGTGGTTTGTTTTTTCTTAATCTTAAAGTTATATGTGTACTGTGTTGCTATTTGTGTAGGATTTTACTCAGCTATCTGCTCTAGAAACAGGACTTGCTATAGTAAACTTTTTGTTACATCATCGATTTGTTACTTGTGATGTACATACTGTAGCACTTGAGTAGCATTATAGTATACTTCCAAAATGTTTTCATATATTATAAAAACAGTATAGTTACTGTTACCAGTATAATACTGATCTATAATTCTTTACATTTTTCAAAGAACCTGGAGTCTACTTTGTCTCATTATCCTCATTAATAGTGCTAGTAGTATAGATATTTCCATTTCACCAACAGACAAGGAAATAGTTGTAAATAACATGCTAAGAAAAGCTGCTTGAGCTAAGTCAGTGATCTTTGCACCTAAGGAATGGTAAAATTGTAGAAATGGAAAGTATATTAGAAATTCTAATAATACTATTATTTTAATAATGGTCAATTATGTAAGGATTTAAGGTTTGTCAAGCATTTGCTATGTCATCTTATTTGATCCTCTCAACAATGTTAGGTAGGTATTATCTCCCCTTATTTTCAGACTAGGGAACAAGCAACAAGCTGTTAAATGTTGAAGAGCTGTCTTATAGGATCATACAGGTAGTATGTGCCTGAGAGTTGAATTTGAACTGCAGTCTAACTGATACCAAGTCCAACTCAATCCATTATCCCTTTGCTCTCTAGACATTGGTTAAAACATTACTTTTACAAATGAGAACACAGGCCTAGAGAAGGGAAATGATTTGCTTAAGGTTAACAAGCAGAAAAAAGGTTTGGTTTGAAGAGGTGGAGAAAGATCACTGACCTGGCTTCCCCATTATTTTTATTCAGATGTAACTATTCCCATCATCAACTGAATAAAGTGCAAATTTCCTTTCCTGGGTTTTGAAAACCTTGCTCAGTCTAGCTCCAAGCTGCTACTCCCAAGTTTGTCTGTCTCATGCTGCTTCCACTTATATTTTCTTTATTATTTTTTTCATCCTCATCCTCTCATTTATTTCAGTACCTTTGCTTACAAATATCACCTCCCAATTTCATCTACTAAAATTAACAACTTCCTGGAAAGCCCAAATGAAAGATAACCTCCAGGAAGTCTCCTGGGCCTCCTCCCCCCAGGTGGTAGTGATCTCCTGGGATTTTCTGAAGCACTTTGCCTGAACCACTCTCTCCATTTATCACATTTTCCTTTACATCATAGTTATTTGTGGATATGCCTTAAGATCTTTGAAAAAAGTGTCCCAGACACTTTTATATTTAGATATCCTCAGAATACCTGATTTGTTTTGAACATAGTAGGCACCTAGTAAATGTTGAAGTATTCCATCAAGGGAAAGAAAAATACACTCTGAAAATGGGTCTACAAAAGCAGGTGGATCTTGGGACTCTTGAACATTTCTAAAATGTGTTTCATGGCAAATCTTGTGTTCCTTGTGCTCGTGCAATTCTGGTTTAATACAAAGGAAACGAACATTTATCTGTTTCTTGGTGTTTGTATAGTGACATTCAAAGCCAGAGAGTTATAATGCTAGATATCTCTAAAGAAAGGGACAGTAATATCATAAGAAGTTCTCTAAATTTGTCAGGAGATAGGGGATCAAATCTTGTAAAACTTACTACTTGTGTGATGTCAAGAAAATCACCAACTTCCCTGGCTAAGTTCCCTCATCTATAAAATAAGACAGTTAGACTAGACAGCCTTAGATCTTAAAAAAAAAAAAAAAACAATAAACATATCATTTATATAACACTTTAAGGTTTGCAAAACACTTATTACAGATTTTTCATTTTATCCTTATGGGAACCTTGGGAGGGATGTGCTCTTCTCCCTATTTTACAAATAAGGAAACCTAGATTGAGAGAGAACAAGTGACTTGCCTAAGGTCAACAGTTGGCAAGCATCTGAGTCAGGATTTGAACTTAGGTCTTGATGACTCC
The DNA here is from genome assembly GCF_028583685.1 of Petaurus breviceps papuanus. NCBI lineage: Eukaryota > Metazoa > Chordata > Mammalia > Diprotodontia > Petauridae > Petaurus > Petaurus breviceps. The sequence goes on along the minus strand of NW_027185798.1, from coordinate 50,383,858 downwards.
CAGTCTAGCTTTATCTGCTCTTATCACCTACCTGCTTTCAATTCTATAATCCTATGTGTATGGGTTCTGGTTATGTTACTTAAAAAATATGAAGCCTGGAATAAATAAACATGGGCCTTGCCATGTGCTAGGGATTGGGGAGAGATATACACTTAAACTATAACATTGTGCCTGTCCCTAAGGATAGTGCCTCTCCTTGATCCCAAATGCATCAATGTCAACTTGGAAGGAGGTTTCCATTAAAGTCTCCAAGGCTCTGTTCACATTTTTATTAATGACTCAGATACTAAAGCAGAGATGGCATGCTTGTCAAATTTGTGGATGACACAAATCTCAAAAGGATATCTAATACATCAAATTACTAAATCAGCATCCAGAAAGATCAAGATTACCAAATCAAATAAGATCTAATAGAATAATAGAGGTAAATATAGTCTTACAAATCAGTTCAAAATAATTATAATGTAATGGAGGTGTGGCTAGACATCAATCCATGTGAAAGATTAGGTATGGGTATGAATGAGAAGGAAGGAAGAGAGTTAACTGCAGTTGTGAATCTGAGTGACTGGGTGGAAATTTGGTGGTAGAATAGGTTCCATTTTGGACATGCTATATTTGAGGAAGAAATATTAGAAGATGGATAAATTCAGGAGAATTGTGTGATAAATTCAGGAGAAAGAGTAAGACTAAATAGAAAAATTTTGTTCAGAGTCATCTGCAAAGATGATGGCTGATGGTAGTTGATAAGATCTCTAAGAGATCTGGCAGCAGCCTGGTCTCCTCCAACTCAGCACTTAGAGTTTGCAGGTTGGGTCCTTACGGAGTGACTACTCTCACAAATTCAAGGGTACTGTTCTCTGCGGGTATATATTCTTAAACCTATAGCTTGTGAGACCCTACCATTATACTTAAAGCTAAAGAGTCATCCAGTAGACACAATTAGCTCACAGTCAAAGTAAAAACATTTACTAGTTGGGTGGTGAAGTGGATGGAGTAGTGGGCCTGAAGTCATCCTTCTGAGTTTAAATCTGACCTCAGACACTTACTAGCTATGTAACCCTGGGCAAGTCATTTAACCCTGTTTGCCTCCATTTCCTAATATGTAAAATGAGCTGGAGAAGGAAACAGAAAACTACTCCAGTATCTTTGCCAAGTCAACCCCAGATGCGGTCACAAAGAATCAAACATGGCTGAAATGACTGAACAACAAAAGCATGTACTAAGATAGTATTGTAACAACAATAACTACGTATTTCCCCTACAAACCTGTGGGGCACTATTCCCCGAAATGCACATGGTATTAATGGGAAGAGTGGATACAGATAAACTGGTAATAAAGTAAAAACATATAGGGAACACTCAACAAAGGCAAATCCAGCATCTGGTCCTGCAGGGCCCTGACATTATGCCTTTTCTTGTGGAGTTCTCCCACAGTTTACCAATGGATGTGGCATCTCCACTGGGATATTGCTTATTTTGCCAAGTTTTTTACCTTTGCTAAATTTGCTTAGCTGGGTTTGTTTGTCCATCTCCAGTCAACTGCTTGGCTCCATACTGTGACCTTCTAGAGGAGGCCTTGTCTTTTGCTCCCACTCCTACCCTCTACCCTAGCTGCTAATACCCTCTTACGATTCTTTGTATAACTTTGTATGTACTTTGTATGTACCTCTATATGAGCATGTTTTGAATATGAGCTTCTTGAAGGCAAGAACTGATTTTGCAATTTATTTCCCAAGGATTCATCATAGTCCTTGACACATAGTAAATGATTAATAAATACTTTTTGATTGAGTTATTTATAGCACCCTCAACCAAGGTGGTACATTGCTTTGAGAGAAGCCCCGGCCTACAAATCAGCAAATTCTTCTGGTTCCCCTATAAGAAATTCTTTAGCATTTATCATTATGCTGGGTTTGTGTCCCAACTGGGTTATAAATTTCTTCAGGGCGTGGATTTGATTCACTGGTTGATTGATTGATTGATTGATGCTCTCATTGCTACTTTGTAGTTCTTTTCACTTATTTCTTCCCTCTCCCCTCATCCCATTTTCTCATCTCAATCCTATTTTAATGACTTGCCCCAGGCCCCAAAATAACTAGTTATATTTCTCCTGGCAGACTCTGAACTGTATCTACAAACTTGTGAAGGAAGCTCTGATTGACTCAAATGGTCCATGAGAAAGACAACTAGACAACTGCAAAATAAGCAGGTTGTTTTAGATAAGCTTTAAGATTCTTTCTAGTTCTAAAGCTATGAAATGTGAACTCCTGACACATTCCCTTCCTCATAGCCAAATATATAGCAGCAAAGTTGTTGGAACAAAATCTGTGTGTCCCTTCATTGTAGTTTGAATATTTACCTACACAACACCATACATATTTAATGTTAGGTATATATCTGGACTAAGAGAGGCAACATGACATAGTTGACAGGGGACCCTGGAGTCCTGAAGCACTTGGTTCACATCTTGCTGCTGAGATTTAACACCTGTGTATTTCTGGGCATGATACTTAACTCCTCTGAATCTCAGGCAACTCTCTTAAGTGTATCTCTAAGTTTTACAGTTTTATAAATCAATGTCCCATTGCATATATGTCCATGATGAGTATAAACCATTTAATATATCTTTCAAGTTTGAGAAAAGCTCAAATTTTTCTCTTGCCTCTGCCTAAATTAACAATCCTTCAAAATCAAAGTTGGTAGAGTTGTAAATTCTCAGACCTCTCCTAGAAATCTACTGGACTGGTCTAAGTTGTGACATGAAGGGAAAAGTTGATATTTAAATTACAGTATTTTCTAATTGTGTGTGTGTGTGTGTGTGTGTGTGTGTGTTAAAGATTTGGGAGGGAAGGATTATAGGGGAGAAAGACTATAGCAAGAAATAAGTAGGCTGGTATCCAAGGAAACCTTTGAATACACCTATTAAAAATGTGACCAAGATCATTGATGTATCAATGCTGACAAGAAATAGTAAGTGTAGGTGTGGGTTGGTGAAGATTCAAGAGGGCTACTAGCTTTTTAAGCCTATCTGCTAACACATAGAACTAACTTGAGAATGCTAAGTGTTGCCTAAGTAGTTTAATATAAGGAGTTTTAGGATAGTCTATGGCTACCCCCAAAACCTCTCCTTTATTTCCTGTCTTAATTTTTCTCCATTGTGTGAAATTCTGGCAATTTAGACAATTCTTTGGGAGGGCAACTGCTGTCTTTTAAGTGCAAATTTCCCTAGGACAGGAATATTTGTATATTACAGTGAATTATTTTGCTCAGATTATTCTCCTGCAAGGAATGACATGTAAGATCTTCAGTTTTCAATGCATCTATATTGTTCTGATGCTTGTATTCCCTCTGGTGGTTCAGACCCATAACCTATCCATGCTTTCCTATCCTGTACACCTTTTGTTCAAGTACTACCATTAATCTGCCATAGGATATCCACTCAACAATGCAGGTTGTCCTCTGGGTCAGAGATTTAATCATTTTTGTGTCATGGACCCCTTTGGCAATCTGGTAAAGTTTATGGGCCCCCCTCTTAGAATAATGTTTTTAGATGCATAAAATAAAATATACCTATATAATATTACAATATAAATGCAAAATTAGTGAAAATAAAATAGAATAATGTATCCACATATATTTTCCCATCGTAGTTCACAAACCCCCTGAAATCTATTCACAAACACCATTGAACCCATTTTAAAGGTCCCTTCTTTAGGTGGTTTAATACTCTGTGGGAACCAGTGCAGGATGAAGATTATCAAGCAGTACTTCTTAATCTTACTAGATTACTGGTCTACCTGCTTTTATTTGCCTTTGATATCTTTTATGCTGGTTCCTTCATATAATGTGTTATGTGATTAGCATGCTGTAGCCTACTTATTCTCACCATGTCCTCATGTCCATCTCCATTTCCTTTTGGGTAAATTCAGTTTTATCTCTTCAGAGATTGTGGTGTTTCATGGTTTATAAGAACAACAGAAATGATTTAATTTGATGGCCTGATGATTATCAATATGAAGCAAAATATAAATCAGGGAGGCATATTTACTCATCAAAGGTGTCTGCCACTGTCATAAAAATATCCAACGCAGATTCCAAATTTAAGAGGGATTCCTTGTAAATGGAAAACTGACTCCTTCAGATGCTCCTGTTTGTGGATCACATAAAAATGCATTATTCAGGAATTGTATGGTCCTAGAAGGAAATGTGCTTGTCACGTAGTCAGAGCAAAGGAAAAAGATGGCAAGACTTGAGTGCTATACAGGTACCCACAAAATACAAGGGGGAAAATCTAGATCAAGAAAGAGAATATAGCCATAAATAGAATATGAAGGGAAGACATGAGTGGCTGTGATTTATACCCATGAAAAGAACATGGCCAGGTGTTGTAGCTCACATCTCTAATCTCTGCTGCTCCTGGGGGAGGCTGAAGCTGTTGGATTGCTTGAGCTTGGGGATTCTGAGCTTTCGAAGGGCTAGAAGATCAGATGCCCAGAATTAGTATGGTAAGTCCCCAGGAGAAGAGGGCCATTAAGCTGCCTAAGGAGGGGCAAACTGGTCCAGGTCAGAAAAATCAAGCTATTTAAAGTTTTCGGCCCATGAGGGGCTGTTGAACTTCCAGAATGGATAAGGGGAGAGCAGCAAAGACAGAGAGAAGAGAAACAGAGATAGACAAGGAGAGGAGAGAGAAAGAGACACAGAAACACAGAGAGAAAAATATAAACAGGACAGAGAGAAAAAAAGAGAAAGAGAGTATTTGAGAGACAGTAAGAGACAGAGGAGCCAGAGAGAAGGATGTGTGTGTGTGTGTGTGTGTGTGTGACAGAAAGACAGAGATAGACAGAGAGTCAAAAACATACAAAGAAACAGAGACTGTGTGCGAGGGAGAAAGAGAGAGAGAGAGAGAATGGATGAGAGAAAGAGATAGAGATAGAAAGACAGAGATAAAGACACAGAGAGACAGAGATGTGAGAGAAAAGGAAACAGACACAGAACAAGAGTGTGTGTGGACATACACACAGATAGAGACAGATGAGAAAGACACACACAGACTGTGAGAGAAAAGGAGACAGACACAGAGAATAAGGTGTGTGCATGAGAGAGAGAGAGAGAGAGAGAGAGAGAGAGAGAGAGAGAGAGAGAGAATGAGAGACTACCCTTATAGATGAAATCAGAGAACCATTGAAGTTTTGAAGAATTTTCCTCTTAAACCTTAGTTGAGATACCTAGAAGTAGAGGAGTATTCATAAGATCATAGATCTTGGGGGGGAAAAGATATTAAAGGTCATGCCTTCCAATTTACAGGTTGCCTTCTCATTTACAGATGATGAAATTAAGGACCAAAGAGGAGAAATAAATTGTCCTAGCTAACACAAACTAGGGTTTATTCCTAGGTCTTTAGACTTTAAAGATAGTGCTGCCTTCTGGATTGTTAATGGTGAGATAAAAGGAAGAAAGCAAGGAATAGTAGAGAAACAATATTTGGAAACTGTAACATTTGGGCAAATATGTGGATAAGTGACATTTCCATGGAAAACAGGCTTGAGGGTTGAAAACTCATCATAACTGAAGCTTTGGACAGCCAGAAGACAGTATGAAGATGCTCAAAAAAGGGATGGGAGTGGAGAGAAAGTCAGGAAGGAGGAGAGTGACATAGAGAAGTAGGTTGGAAAAGAAGATGTGAAACAAAAACAATTTTATCTATTCGAATGTTTGCTTAGCATGGATCCTATACATACAGAATAAGCATGAAGGAACCAGATGACACAGGTTTTTAAACTAATTAATAGCTTGTGTATGGATATGTGGCGATGTCTTAAAACATATGCTTGGTTTCAAAACATTTCTTCCTGATCCCTTGAGAGTTCTCTAGACAAAATCTTTTTGATTGACTATCAATCTGTTAACTCATCTCAAGTTGACAGAAAAAAGCTTCTTGTTTCCTCTCTACCTCCTTCTTATTTATCTTTTGAAGCAAGAAGATTATCACAGGATCATAAAAGAAGAGCTTAAAGGAAACTCAGAGGCCTTGTCTATTCAAGCCCTTCATTTTAAAGTTGAAGGCACTGAAGCCCAGAGAGAGTAAGTGATGTATCCAGGTCACACAGATAGTAAAGTGGCATGAAATTAGAAGTGAAACTCAGGTTGCTTGACTTCCAATCCAATGCTCTTTCCATTGTATCAAGCTGCCTCTCTCTCAAATGGTTTTTATTTCAAGACCATAGATTATTTTTTCAATTAATCTTTTGTTTATGTATTTTGCATAAGAATAACTTCTCAATGAAACCTGCCACTAACCCAGTTGAGTCCTGTCTTATAGCAAAATAAACTTTAGTAAAACTTGATTGACATAGTGATTTTTTTCTGATAACAGACATATCTTTCTATACTTATATAGTCCTTCAGCTCTCTGTTGAGATGAAAAATAATGAAAAGTTAAAAACCTGGGAAATAAGGATGAATAACAGAAAGAGTGAAGCCAAGAGAAGTGGTAGGTTTTCAAGGACTATTAAATTCCTTCTTAATCATGTTGAATTTTAAATGTCTTGGGACATACAAGTGGAAATGTGGAGATATCTAGCAGGTAGTTTGTGATGTGGGATTGAGCTCATTAGAGATATGAGGGTTGAAGATACAGATTTGAGAGTCACTATGAGTTTGTAGGGGGTCTTTGGAGTATGATACCAATCATGTACCTTAAGAGGTCTTTACTGGTCATGCTCAGACCACATAACATGGAGACACTCTATGTCTCTTATTACATGGGTGGAGTTAGTCTCCTTATGATGGACTAATAACCAAAACATGCCTCCTCTTTAATTCAGACTACATTAATCTCTCTTTTTCTGGGTCAGTTCTTTCATGAACACTTTTTTCCCCCCACTTTCTGATTATGAAGCCCAGCAAAGAAGGTTAATCCACTCACAGTGGTTTGGGATACAGAATGCCTCCATGTTAGGTGATCTGGATATGCTCCAAAGGCCCCTTAAAGAGCTATGATAATTGAACAGATAAACACATAAGTAATTCCAATACATATCTGCAAGGGTACCAGATTTGGAAGGGCGAATCTGTCTTCATTTTAGATTCATCTATAAAGATTTTCTTGGGAAAGATGACCCTTCAACTATGATTTCAAGAAGGGAAAGAATTTAATATAACAGGCAGAAAGAATAATGTTGTTCTAGGAATTTGGCAAACTGGACAATGATTTAGAGGGGTAATAGGTCACAAGTCAATGCTGGTCTGAAATAATATAGCTGGTTGGGGTGGGGGGGTGCTGCGGGAAGGGGGATGATGATAGTATCAAGGATGGAGGTGACTAGTAGAGAATGTCAAAGGAAAATAACATGTAGTGGTGATTACTGAGACAAGGAGAAATGTTGGGAGATTGAAGATAGTGGAAGGTCACATAATTTTTGGATTGGTCCATGAAAGGAACTTCAGAAGCTATTGCCACAATATTTTGTGGAGGTTCACGTTTCTCATCTGAAATAAATCTATTGTTGGTTACAGACATTCTCAAAATGACTAATTTCCTGTTTTGACATTTTTCTTTCCTGTTTTATTTGCTGTCCTTCATGCCTAGAGTCCTCTGCCCCTCACCTCCACCTTTTGATCTTGCTGTCTTCCTTCAAGGCTCAGCTTCAATCTCATCTTCTGCAGGAGGCCCTTTCCTTGTCCTCCAAACTGCTAATGCCTTCCACTCAGAGACATAGCTTCCCCTTTGGATAGATTGTATGTAGTTATTTAAATGTTTGCTCCCTCCGTTAGAATGTGAGCTTCTTGAGTATAGGGGACTGTTTGTCTTTCTTTAAGTCCCCACTTTTAGCACAATACTTGGCATCTTGTAAGTGTTTAATAAATGCTTGTTGACTGACAGACTGCAGAAAGACTGTTTTTGTCTTCCATCCTGTTGTCCCTTTCCATGACTGTTTTGGTCTAGGGGACTTGAGAATAATGAAATGCAAAGGCAAAAGGCATAGGTCTGCCTCAAAAGAATTCAACCACTCAAACACGTTCTTTCTGTCCATGTAGTTTATTAAAACACCAGTTGGGGTGAGCAAGATTCCTAGTGAGTCTGCACATTTGTTACACCAATATAAGTGGGCCAAATTTTAAGAATCTGAGTATTTGATGAGGGTAAGATTGATATTTTTCTACCTAAAGCTGTGGGAAGGTCTGGATGGAATTAACGAGTGGCAAGTAAGCTAATTAAGTAATCTAGGTGGACTGGGGTGGGCAAGGTGCCCCAGGGGAATGCCAGGAATCTGGGCTGTGTGGGGAAAGTCCAGGGGCTTTTCCTTTTTGGGGTCCAGATTCCAAAGACATGGTCTTTTCCTTTTAGGGTTTCAGATATGATTCCCATCAACTCCACTGTTAAATATTTTTCTCTCTTTTCTTCTTTCAAATACCATCAGCTCATTAGCATCCTACCTATCTTACCCTTTTATATCTTCAAGTTTTCAGTTTTTCCTTGTAACAAACCTAATTGTGTCTTGTTGAAACAACTTCTACTAAATGACTTTCCTGAATGTTTTTTAAATGTTCTAAGTGGTAACTGAGTTACCATGTTATTGACCAAGCAAGACCTTGCTATGCTAGAGGTTGATTCTATTTATTTCATGGCAGAGCACCTGAGTATAACTGAAAGGAGCTTAAAATCTTTTACCTGCTCTACAAAACCTGTAACAACCAACACAAATCCCACAATTTCTCTGGAAGTCAGTTGACTTTCCAGTATTTCAACATATTCCAGTATTTCAAGACTCTTAGTGCCTTCTGATAACAAAATCACCTGGACCCTTTATGTTTTGCAGAATTGTATGCATACATAATCTTATTTGAACTTTATGCTGATCCTATAAGGTACGCATTTCAGGTATTAGATCACTTTTCAATTCAGGAAACTAAAGCTTATCAGTTTTTTAAGAACATGTGCTTTGTTCTTCCTATTGCTGCTGCTGTTTTTGTGACCCTATCTGGGATTTTCTGGGCAGAGATACTGGACTAGATCGCCATTTTCTTCTCCAACTCATTTTACAGATGAGGAAACCGAGGCCAACAAGGTTAAGTGACTTGCCCAGGATCACACAGCTAGTTAAATGTCTGAGATCAAATTTGAACTCAGGTATTCCTGACTTCAGGTCTGTGCTTTATCCACTGTGCCACCTAGCATTCCTAATAAAACTTATATTTACTACCAAAGAATTCTCCTAGAAGCTTCATTTAGAGAAGGTGCTCAGGCCAACCATATCTCATGCCTTTCAAAGCTACACTACAGATTTCTTTACCATGCCCTAACCCTGGTACCTTCATCAGACACCTCCAGCCTCCTCCCCATTTTAGCTTTCTTTTGTCTTCCCCCATTAGAAAGTATGTTCCTGGAGGGTGGACCCAGTCTTTCTACTTATATTTGTATTGCCATACTTAGCACAGTACCTGGAACATAGTGAGTTGTTATTAATAAATGCTTGTTTGAATGACTGACTAGTAAGTATGTATAAAATAAATACAAAATAAATTTACTATCCATATGATACTCCTTAAATGTTCCTGCTATCATATATACACATGTATATTTATGTGCTTATTAGAAATATTATTACAAATGATATATTATATATGTTATTTTATATATCTCTATCTATCTATCTATCTATCTATCTATCTATCTATCTATCTATCTATCTATCTATCTATCTATCT
>NW_027185798.1:50353399-50374140 GCF_028583685.1 Petaurus breviceps papuanus | reverse complement strand
TCTATCTATCTATCTATCTATCTATCTATCTATCTATCTATCTATCTCTTCATCCACATACACCAAGACTCTATCCTGGACATCTTCTCTTTCTATGCTCTCTATTCACTCTCACTTCCTCTTTCTCTCTCACCTCCCCCCTTTCTCTTATTCTGTGCAACTTTATTATATCCCATGGGAATAATTATCATCTCTATGCAGATTACTCCTAGATATACATATTAATGCACACGCGCACGCGCGCGCGCACACACACACACACACACACACACACACACACACTCCTTGTTCTCTGAATTCCAGGCCCATATCTTTAGTTGTCTATTGAACATTTTGGAATAGGTTTCCCATAGGCATCTGTAATGGGAGTACAAATTTGGAAGATCTTCCCTGCCCCTAGGCTAAAGTGCACCTGAAGCCTGGGGTGGGAGGCTTGTTTTTCAGTAGATACTTTTTGATTGGCCAGTGGGTCCAAAAGGTTGTTACATTCTCTGAGCCAGGAGAAGGCTATATAAGCCCTGATGTGTAGCTTTGTTTTGGGGGCTCACTTTTTATTTTATTTTATTTTTTTTATTTTTAAGCAATCGGGGTTAAGTAACTTGCTCAAGGTTACACAGCCAGTTATTTCTGGGTGTGGCGCTGAGTGTCTGAGCCCGGGATTCGATGTCCAGGTCGTCCCAACACTGGAGCCGGTGCTCTTACTTGATGTGCTACCTGACCGCCCCATTTGGGGGCTCACTTTGAGAAGTGTTATGTGATTTGATCTGTATTCTGGGAAGCCGTTGTCCAGGGCCCCCCCCCCGGCTTTGAAAAACCCAGATGTGGAAACCCAGATGTTGACTAGGTATGGATGTAATGGTTGGACAGTTTGGAAATCTGTCTACTAGATCTGTTTGTCTTGATAATTCTGCCTGTATACTTTGAAGTTCGGGGTGCTGACCTTTTCCCCTGAATAAGGTAAACGATATATGTCTGACTGATTAAAGTAAGCTTGTTAACCCATTTTGAGTTGCTTTCCTTTATCAAAGCAGATCCAAGAACCTGTGGTAGCAGCAAACCCTGAGGATGTGCTTGGGGTGCTTGCTGCTACAGCATCTCAAACTTAATGTATACAAAGCAGTACCTACTTTTCTTCCCAAGTTTGCTATGTATGTCAAATTCATGACCATCCCTTTTGTCACTTAAGTTTATATCCTCAACTCCTCACTGTCCTTCACCTTACATATCCCATCAGGGGCTTGTTGATTCTACCCTTACCGTAGTTCTCAAATCCCTTGTCTCTTTGCTCACATAACCACTATTCCAATTCAGGACCTCTTCAACTTGACTTTAGAATATTTCAATAGTCTCTTAATTGTTCTCTCTCTCTCAAGTTTCTCACTTCTCACATTCATCCTATATACAGTTTCCAAAATGACTTCCAGGTCTGACAATTTCACTCTTGTAAGTCAAAATTATAGTAGGGTTAAGGACATCACAAGCCTACTTTGTTTTGCTATTCTTAACACATGACACTCCATCTTTCATCTTTTCATGCCTGACATACATCCTATGTTCATGCCACCTCTTAAAATCCCTAGTTTCCTTCAAAGCTCAGGTCAAATATTAGTTATAAGGAATGAAATGAACAACAGTAGCAAAGATAAGGGAGGAAAAGACAAGGATGGAGGATCTCAAGGAGTCATCTTGACTGGAAGAAAGAATATGAGAGAGTTTGAAGTGGCAAGATTGAAAGGTAAATTGGAGCCATATTGTACATGGCCTTAAATGAGAGGGTCAAAAATTGCTTTATTCTATAGGTAATAATATGTCACAGATAATTTTTGAGCATAGGATTGACATCTGTGTGGTGCATTGGGAAAATTATTAAGATAGGGGTATAAAAAGTGATTTGGAGAGAGGTAGGCTGGATGTGGAAAGAATTGTTAGGAGGTTATTATATTCTAAAAAAATATGGGAGCCTGAACTTAGGTGATTGAAGTATGAGTGAATAGGAAGAGAAAGATGTTAGAGTTACCACGAAGGGAAAATACCAGAATTTGTTGACTCTTTTGATGTTTTAGGTGAGAAAGAACAGAATTTTCAAGGTAACTCCGAAGTCATGAACCTAGGTATCTGATAGAACAGTGATAACATGAATATGAATATGAATAGGGAAGTTAGAGATTAAGGCAGTATTTGGCTATAAATTCAATAGAGGATATCTTGGATTTGAGATGGCAGTGAGATGACCAAATGGTCATATTCACTAACCAATTGGTAATTGGTAACTGGAGCTTTGGGAATAGATTGAAACTTTATGACAAACTAGGGTAGGAAACAGAAATGCATTGGAGCATTAAGAAGACTTTTACTTACTATTGTACTCATTTGCCCCATTTCCCATAATTTGAAGAATGGTAGCACCTCAGGTACAACCTCACCCCAATTTGTACTTTTAGGTTGTATCCTCTAGAGGAGGACTATCACACTTTAAAGATACTCTGTATCTTTAATTCTGTCTTCCTATAAGTATCTTTAATTTTTTACTCCTATGAGACCTCACCATTGTGCTTACTTTTTAATCATCAGTCAGAATACACAGATGACTTAAAACAAAGGGAATGAATAGAAATAGTATATTAAGAAAAATTACAATAGGGCATTTCTCCCTATAAACTTAGGGTGTATACTCCCTTCTATTATACCCACCATCAATGAGAGTGAGCAAACACATAGATCGTGCATGAAATGTCCATGCATAAGGAACACGTGTGGGTCAATAAATCACACCTCTAATTTTGAAAGGACTGTGCCAATCAGAAATGTGACACCTGTGTGCTTAGCTTACCTGGACTTATTGGGCCTGCTCTCTGTAGCACACATTGCTCTGACAATTGGCTGTAGTCTCCAAAGCCTTCCACTTATGGCTAAGCTGAATTCCATAGCTGAAACACTGCCAACCTCTTTCTGGAAGAACCAGAACCCTTACAAATAACAAATGGAACGTCTACCCAGTATGCTTCCTTGGAGTTTTAGCAGGAACCTTGTTCTCGTTACCAGGGTCCATTTATTCCACCTTCTTCCATAGTAGTTGAAATTCAGGAATTCATGTCCTTGAATTCCTTCTCAGACCATATGCAAGCACATACCTCTTATAACCATGGGCTTTTGTTTCAAAATTACATTGCTGGTGTATATACCATGAGGCTTCAGGAATGAGGAAAAAGAAATAGTCTTACTTTTTTTAATTGTATTCTGATAGAGGTGCAAGTGGGTTTTCAAGAACTTAGTTCTTCGTTCATAGCTGGATCTCTTCTGGACTGACAACTTAGGACAGATTGCTATTTTTTAAACTCTTTTCTATTTGCTCTCGTAAATGAATGCATAGAGAAAAAAAATTTGCCCAGCCAAGGCAAATCTATCCTAACCCTTTAATATAGATATGAACAACTCACAATGGATGCCCTTACAAATTATAAATGAGCACTCAAAGTGTGGGAACTTTATTTTTTCATAAAGTAGAATTGCAAAGATGGTGGAGTAGAAACAGAACTTCGGCATGGCTCCTGATCCCACCTTCTCCAATTCATGTAAAAAATGACTTTAAACAAACTTTGGAGCTACAAAACCCACAAAATGACAGAGAAGCTAAGCTCCCACTGAAGACAGTCTGGCAGGCCAGCAGGAAGGGGCCAGCACAGTGCTCTGGGAGCCAACCCCAGCCACCTGTGAGTGGAAGTTTTTAGCCTCAGGGCAACTACAACCAGCCCCTGGCTGGAGGGACTTCAGATCATCAGCAGCTGTGGCATTTTCCAGAATTATCATCTTATAGATCCTAAGGACAAAGTGAGAGGTCAGTGTAGTGTGAACTTTAGGAACAGGGAGTTCAGGAGTGTGGTCCAGCCTTTACCCCATTGAGGGAGAAACAGCTGAGGTGTGGTAGCCATGCAGCCACAGCCACATGACTGCTTCAGAGCTCCTGGACTGCAAATTGTAGGGGGACCAAGCAACCAGTATGAGGGGTAATCATTCTTGTTTTAACCTGCTTGGATCTGGATTGCAGTTTAGGGTGGAGGTCCTGGGGGGCTGGGGATGGGTAGGGTGACCAGTTTGCCAGAGCATGTGGAGGCTTCAGAGAGGGCATCCAACTAATAGCTCCAGCAGCTGCTAAAACCCCAGCAATTGGAACAAAGCTCCCCTTTCTGATAGCAGAGTTCTACTGTGGCAAAAAGCCCAAAAGTCAAGTAATTGAGTGGCAACATGAGCAAGCAAAAGAAGCAAAGCAAGCAGAGCAATCCAAAATTAGACTCCTATTTTGGGTACAAAAAAGATCAAAACATGGAATAGGAGGAAGACAATGAAGTCAGAACTCCTGGACCAAAAGCTTCCAAGAAAAATATGAGCTGGTTACAGGCCATGGGGGAGCTTAAAGAGGATTTTGAAAACCTAATAAGAGAAGTGGAGAAAAAATTAGGAAGAGAAATGAGAATGATGCAAGAAAATTATGAAATGAGAGTCAACAACCTGACTGAAGAAAATAACACCTTAAAAAATAGACTAACTCAAATAGCAAAAGAGGTTCAAAAAGGCAATGAGGAGAAGAATACCTTAAAAAGCCAAATTTGCCAGATGGAAAAAGAATCTCAAAAGCTCACTGAAGAGAATCATTCCTTCAGAATTAGATTGAAGCAAATGGAAGCTAGTGACTTTATGAGTAATCAAGATACTATTAAACAGATCCAAACAAATGAAAAAATAGAAGGCAATGTGATATATCTCATTGGAAAAACCACTGGCCTGGAAAATAGATCCAGGAGAGATAATTTAAAAATTATCGGACTACCTAAAAGCCATGATCAAAAAAAGAACCTAGACATCATCCTTCAAGAAATTCTCAAGGACAATTGCCCTGATGTTTTAGAACCAGAGGGCAAAATAGAGGTTGAAAGAATCCACCAATCACCTCCCGAAAAAGATCCCAAAAAGAAAACTCCTAGCCAGGTTCTGGAATTCCTAGATCAAGGAGAAAATATTACAAGTAGCCAGGAAGAAACAATTTTAATATTGTGGAAACACAATCAGGATAACACAGGATCTGGCAGCTTCCACACAGAGGGATCAAAGGGCTTGGAATATGCTATTCCAGAGGTCAAAGGAGCTGGGATTAAAACCAAGAATCACCTACTCAGCAAAACTGAGTATCATGTTTCAGGGAAAAATATGGTCATTAAGTAGAACAGAGGACTTTCAAGCATTCTTGATGAAAAAACCAGAGTTGAATAGGAAATTTGACATTCAGATACAAGAAGCAAGAGAAGCATGAGAAGGTAAACAGAGAAGAGAAATCATAAGGAACTTATCAAAGCTGAACTATTTACATTCCTACATGGAGAAATGATAATTGTAACTTATGAAACTTTTCTCAGTATAGAATCATTGAAGGGAATATATATATATATATGTGTGTGTATGTGTGTGTGTGTGTGTGTGTGTATGTCTATATATGTCTACAGGTATACATAGACAGAGGGCACAGGACCAATTGAATAGGAAGGGATGATACTTCAAAGGTGAAATTAAGAGATGAGAGAGGAATATAATGAGAGGAGATGGGGAGAGACAGAATGGGGTAAACTATCTCATAGAAGAGGCAAGGGAAAAGTGTTGCAATGGAGGGGAAGAACAGGAAGGCAAAAGGGAATGAATCAACCATATTCTCATTGAATTTGGCTTAGGGAGGGAATGGCATACACACTAAATCGGGTATCTTACCCTACAGGAGAGTAGGGGGCAAGGGGATGAGAGGGGGGATGATGGAAGGGAGGGTAGTGGGGAGGGAAGTTGGAAGCACCCACTTTTGAAAAGGAACAGGATCAAAGTAGAGAATACAACAAGTGGGGGGTGGGATAGCATGGAGAGAAATACAGTCAGTCTTTCACAATATATCCACTATGGAAATGTTTTCCATAGCCACACATGTACAATGTATATTAAATTGCTTATCTTCCCAGTAAGTGTCGGTGACAAGGGAGGAAGGGAAAGAATCTGGAATTCAAAGTTTAAAATCAAATGTTTAAAATATATCATTATTATTATTTTACATGTAATTGGGAAATAAGATATACAGGCACTGCAGCATAGAGATCCACCATGCCCTACTGGAAACTTGGAGGAGGGATGTGGGAAGATATGGAACAGAGCAAGTTGGGAGAGGGGATATTCAGTGGGATCAGAGTTTTGGAGTGGTGGGGAAAATGGGGAGAAAATTTGCAACTCAAAATATTGTGGAAATGAACGATGTAAACTAAAAAATAAAAAAAAAGAAAAGGGAAAAAATAAAGTAGGATTGCTAGAACTCAAATGATTAGCCATTCTCTGGTCAAATTCTGTCCTTATTGCCCCACCCCCCCACACTGCACTATAGAGAGAATCAGTACAGAGATATTTCTTGACATATTCTTTCCCCTCCCCCTTCATGCTCTTAACAACAACAACAAAAAAGGTAATTTAGTTATGAGCCTGCACCAAAATTTCATTATATGGAACTTTCATTGAAGAGATGGTTTTGTAACATAGACTCACAGGAGAACATCATAACGAAGCTTCAAAGTACTAAGAGCAGTCAGAGAAAGGAGAATAAAATATGAGCCACAAAGATTATATTGCAGAAGTTTGTCTGAGAAAAAATTAAATAAATAAATAAATGATTGATTAAAAAATTAAAAAAAAAAGAGCCTAAAAGTAAAATCTGCCTGGCTCATGTGTTTTTAGCAGTAGAAGTCATAAAGCAGAGGAATAGACCAACAGGGAATATGGTCATTGCACCATCATGGTAGACAGCAACAGATATTGCATTGAGAACTAAGAAATCTGGGGAACTGGAGTACAAAGCCTCTTTGGCTGCTGCTGCAGAAGCCCTTAATTTCTTGGGTAGTCAAGGGTATAGGGTCTCTTTGGATAAAGTCCAGATGGCACACTTGTCTGTGAAGTATGTGGGCCATGAACTAACTCCTACCTCTTGCTCCTTAACCTCTGAGAGGAAAAAGACAATCTTGTCTATATCTATTCCAGCCACTAAAAAACAACTTCAGACTTTTCTAAGTATGGCTGCATTTTGTAGGCTCTGGATCCCAAATTTCAGCCTTATTGCTAAGCCTCTCTATGCTTCCACTCAGAGCCCTGATTCACTCCCTCTAGAGTGGGGTACCGATCAGACTAAAGCTTTAGAGACTCTGAAACCTAAATTGACCACCATGCCAGCATTAGCCCTACCTGGTCTAGGAAAACCTTTCACTCTGTATGTAGATGACAGGAGAGGACAGGCTCTGGGAGTCCTAGCAGTCCTTAGGACCTGACCCCAGGCCAGTTGTCTATTTTTCAAAACAATTAGACTCTGTGGCTGAAGGATGGCTTGAATGCCTTTGGGCAGTAGCTGCTACAGCCATTCTAATTGAGGAAGCCTCTAAACTTACACTTGGTCAGCCCCTGCAATTTCTAACTCCCCATTGAGTTCAGAGCAACCTGGAAGCAAAGGGCCACCAGTGGCTGGCTAGTGGCAGCATCGCCAAATATTAAGTCTTGCTCTTAGATACCCCTGACCTAACCCTTCGGGTGTGCCACACACTTAACCTGGCAACCCTCCTCCCAGACAGTGCCCACTCAGATGTCCTGGTTCATGATTGTGAGAAGACCTTGGACTGTGTTTATGCCAGTCAAGCTAATTTGAAATATTTCCTCTCCCAAACCCTGAAGCAGTCTGGCACACAGATGGTTCAAGCTTTGTTGAACAAGGGGTCAGGAAAAGTGGATATTCAGTGGTCAGCCTCTACTAAACCCCAGAGGCCAAACCCCTGCCCCCTGGGACCTCTTTCCACAAGGCAGAATTGATAGCATTCACCAGAGCCCTAGAGCTAGGAGAAAATAAAGGAGTAAACATTTTCACTGACGCAAAATATGCTTTCTATGTTCAACATGCCCATGGAGCAATTTGGAAAGAAAGGGGATATTTGACAGCAAAAAATTCCCCTATTAAACATGCACAGGAGATTTCACATCTCCTCCAAGCTGTTCAAAAGCCCTCTGAGGTAGCTGTTATCTTTTGCAAAGGCCACCAGAAAGGGAAACTGATCAAGCTGTGGGAAATCACCTGGCAGACACTGCAGCAAAAAATGCTGCCTGCCAGTTGACTTTACTCCCACAGCTCCCAATTCCTTTTTACCTTCTTACAGCCCTCGGGAACAGGCCCTTGCTAAGGAAAGGGGATACTCACTTTCCTCCTCTGGGTGGTTTCAAACACCCTCAGGACAACTTCTTATCCCAGAGGAAAGTCAATGGGAGCTTCTTTTTGGCTAGGCCACACACCTAGGAAAGAGTGCTCTCCAGTCTCTGATAAAGCCCGTTTTTACTGGCAATAAGCTAGGAGAAACCATCAGACAAGTCTGTCTGGCCTGACCAATCTGTGCTCAGGTGAATCCTGAAGGGGCAGTCAAACCTCCTCCCCTTTTAAAACCTGTTCAGAGGAGGGGTACCTACCCAGGTGAAGACTGGTAGATAGATTTTACATATATGCCACCATGTAGGGGTTTCAAATTTCTTTTGATTTTTTTTGACACCTTTACTAATTAGGTAGAAGCTTCCCCTTGCAGAACTGAAAAGGCTCAGGAGGTATCAAAGTTCCTATTAAAGGAAATCATACTTCATTTTGGTTTGCCTGGCTCCTCATAGAGCAACAATGACCCAGCTTTTATTTCACAGATAACCTAGAAAGTGGCAAAGACACTTAAAATCAATTACCACCTCCACTCAGCCTGGAATCCAGAATCCTCTGGTGAAGTAGAGAAAATGAACCATACCCTTAAGCAGGTCTTTACTAAACTATGCATAGAAACCGGAGGAGATTGGATTAAGAATCTCCCCATTGGGCTGCTCAGAGTCTGGAAAATATCAAGCTTAGTCCCTTTGAACTCATGTATGGGAGATCCTTCCTAACCTCTGACATCCTGGTGGGCGAAGAACAGCATTTAATTACCCATTTTGCAACTCAGTTAGGAGCTGTCAGGAATGCTCTGACTGAATATGCCAATAAGTATCTCCCAAAACCTCTTGTCAATGAAAGGGAGTGTCCTGCTGCAGTACAACCTGGAGACTGGGTCTATTTAAAGTCATAAAAAACCCAAAAGGGAGAATAGTTAGCTATCAAATGGAAGGGACCCTTCCAAGTCATACTTACCACTCCAATGGCAGTAAAACTCTCAGGTCTCCTCAGCTAGACTCATAATTCTAGGATTAAACCAGTACCACCTCTTGCTTCCCTCCCCCAAGATTCCAGAATACACCATTGGAGGACCTCAAGCTACTATTTAGAAAGGCCCCAGTCCCCTCCAGCAAAAAGGATAGAGAGAGGTGAAATTATAACTGCCCTTTTCCTTTTGGCCTTGACACAGCCATCTTTAATTCCAACCAGGAAAATTGTCCTTTATTCCAGGGAAACTGTCTTTTCTCTCTTTTTTTTTTTTGGTGTCTGTTTGGTCTTTGTTTGCTTAACCTCTTTGCCATGTTTGTCTCCTCCAGGGTTCAAGCCTTCAACTTCTGGATGACCACTAAGGCTATGCAAATCTCTGACTCAATCCAAGTTCTCCAGCCCACCGGACCTGGCATCATCCACATCCCAAAGTTTGACTCCTTGAATAGGAAGTCTGTCTCCCTTGAACAAGACCCAGAGAGGCAGGGACAGCTCTATGCCCCTTGCCAGTAGGAAGCACTTTCAGAAGCTGAGACCTTTGCCCTTTGCCCTAAAGGAATTTGGGTCCCATTTGTTTGAGTGGGGAATGATGAGGTATGGGCTCTGGGATTGCCCTTGAACCCTGATTAAATCATCCCATTTGATGAAGCATTTGCATGAGTCCATAAGCCTTACATTGTGGCTGGGCCCAGACCTCTGTTACTAGACTTCCCACCCTTGAACCTATCAAAATATCAATCCACCCTTCCCTTGAACTGGCCCAGCCCACCATTGTCTGTAGTCTCCAGGTAGCCTCCAGAAACTTCCCACCCTTAATCACTCATTAACCTCTTCTGATTTCTCCTGAAGACCCTCCCCAACTCCTCCTCTAGACCACCCCTAGATTCCTCCCACAACCTTTCTGTGTATAAGATCCCATCTTCCCTCCATATGGTGTGAGAGTGCCATAGAATGACCTAGCACAGACTTACTCTGTGTCTAATACCAGCGAACTTTTAATAAACATTACTTTTCTTTGGCTGAGAAGACTTGAGTCAAATTCATTTGGCAGGACCCAGCATGTTGGTATTTTGGGATCTCCAGAGCAACTTTAACCCTCTTTATGGGTAACCTCTTCATACTGCATTTGATTTAACATGAAAATAGAAAAAGCTTAAGTTTCATACCAACTGATATTGTAATGTACTGGCAACCATTGCTCACCAAGCTGACTATTTTTCTGTGGTGAGAGTATATTAATCATCCTGTGCAAAATCCCATTAAAATCAATGATGTATTAATTTTGTTTACATATTTGCGTTAAACCCAATAAAAAAATGTTGAAAATCTTTTGTGAATTATCTTTATATAAAATTTAGGACTGATAATTCTCACTGCTGATGGTGCTTTTGTAAAGCTATAAGAAATATTTAACCATGTTGTCATTATGAGTATGATTATTATAATTTCATGGGTCAGCAGGAAAGATGACTTATCTAAAGTACCCATGCTCACTTTTCTCTGCCTCTGGATCTCACTATACCAGAAAACTAAAAGTGAAGACAACAATCAAGAGGAAGGGATGTAGAGGTAAGAGTAGGTAATTCACCAATTCAAAAAAAACATTTCTTAAGTACTTACTGTGTTCGAGGTTTTTGCTAAGAATTAGGGAAACAAAGCTAGTTACTGATGAGGTACAGTCTCTGGGCATCCCCTTGAGCTCTCCTTGGGTCTTCCCACATTTGGGAAGGGCATTTGCATGAGGCCATAAGCCTTTCATTGTGGCTCTGCCCAAACCTTTGTTACTAGCCCACCATTGTCTGTTGTCTCCAGTTATCCTCCAGCAACTTCCCACCCTTAATAACTCATTACTGGAGTCTGACCTCTTTGACTGCTCCTGAAGACCTTCCCCAAACTCCTCCTCTAGACCACCCCTAGATTGCTACCTCAACCTTTCAATATATGAGACCCCATCTTGCCAGAGAATAATCTAGCACAGGCTCACTCTGTGTTAGATGATTCTGGCCTGCTTGTCCAGTACAAGTGTCACAGATACCAGTCCTCCTTAAGAGTCTACCCAATATGGCAAATCTCTAATAAACTGCTTTTCTTTGCCTGAGAGAAGGCTTGAGTCTAATTCATTTGGCAGGACCTGGTGTGTTGGTATTTTGGGGTCTTGAGCACCCCTAGCCCTATACCTCAACATTTTATGATGACCCTCTTAAGTTATGATGTCATGCATGCTCTCAATGAAATTAAAAAGGTGAGGGAGAAAGAAAATATGGAATAATTAAAATATAATCATGCAAATGATTAGAATATTAAAGATTTTGAGATAAATAGGGGACCTTTGCCACCTGAAGGGGGAAGACTTGTAAGTCACTCAGGGAAAGCATTTTTCATGATGTGGAAAATAGTAGCACTCAGTTTAGTCTTGAGGCAAGAGATAGATTTCAACAGATGGGGATGAAATTTAGACAGTCAATTCCAGGTAATGGGGGAGGAGAGTATATGAGAGTAAGTAAAGTAAAATGCCCCCAAAAAAGTGTGTAGAAAGTAAAATAGAATCAGGTTAAGGAGATCTTCAGTAGGGAAAAAAATGTGCCACTAATGAAGGAAGTGACTAATTGAAAAAGAGTGTGGGGGCAAAATAGGGTGGGCTAGGGCTGGGGATTAGATGGGACTATGCCAACAAATCAAAATAACAACAGAGGATACTTAAGAATTTTCTGAAACATTGGAAGTTCTTTCACTTTTCTGAGAGATTAGCCATAAAATGAGCTGAGGATGGTCCTGGAGGATTTTGACAAAGTAGTTTTGGAAGAGAAAGAAAAATAAGTGAATAACAGCATAAAACAATTGGCTGTAAACTTTTTCGAAGCTACCTCAGCTCATTTATAATCATTATTATTTTGATTCAAAGAATCAAGAAAGTATTCAAATTAATCCTCTTTTTCCTCTCTGATACTGATAGAATGCTGACTTTTCATATATACTGCATTTTTTTTCCTTTTTAAGTGCACTGCATTTTACCTGTCTCTTAAAGAATGTAATTTTTGGAAAGTTATCCAATATGCCATCAGTGGGGAATGTAGGCATGTATAAGAATCACATGTAAGAAGAGTGCATGTCTGTAAGCAGAGGATCTTTTGAGTTATCTCTGTTGTTTCATGTGACAAAAGAAAAAAAAAACCTTGAATAATCTGGATGTACGTATGAGAAATACCTTATAGCAAGAGAACTTTTAAGGTAGCATTTTGCTCTCACAAATTATTATTTTGAATCCATAAAAAATAACAGAGGGAATGTGTAGATAGTTGTGGAAAACTTTTTTAAACCAACCTACAAAAAGTAGATTGAATTGCCAACTGCCAAGTCAGGGAGGTAGAAAAATGTCCATCTATATTCAATTTCTGCCTATTCCTAAATAATGCCCTCATTGATAATACTGTTGTGGTTTGGGTGCTGGAAATGCTAGGTACAGGGTGCTGCCTGGAAGGAATTCAATCACTCAAACCTTCTTTCAGTCGAAGCAGTGAAATTTATTGTAACACCAGTTTGGCAGGCAAGATTCCTAGTAAATCTACAACTTAATGGGGCTAAGGCTGATAACTTATATATAAAAAAGGGGGAAAAGTTCAATGAGAAGATTTGGATGGGATTAAGGAGTGGTTAAGTAGCCTGGGTGGGCCAGGTGTAGACAATGAAAGGAGTTAAATGGTTGGAGAGTCACAGTGAAAAGGCTATTTAGGGATGAGAAGAGCCACAAGCCTCAGGCAAAACAATAGGGACTGGGTTGTGTGGAAAAGTTCAGGGACTGAGCTGCTTTCAAAGACCTGGTATTTTCCTTTTAGGGATCCAGGTCCCATCACCCTATCAATACCTTTGATACATGTGTTGATTCTTATTAAAATGTATGAATGGGAAAGCAAACATAAAGCTTAGCATTTTATACTGTCATTTTTTTTTTCCCCTTGCCTTTGGGATCTTCTCATCCCTCAGATAACTTTTTTAATGGATCCCTTAATGCCCTCACACTTATGGACAGTCCAGGGCACATGCCCATTGTATAAACTCTGTCTAATTCAGTTTCTTTTCTCATTTTTATTCTCTTTAGTGATATTTCTTCTTCTACAAGCATATCTGGAATGCGATGATGAAGAGGTTAAGGGTGCTCTGGAGACCCCAAAACATGCCAGGTCCTGCCGAATGAATTCGACTCAAGTCTTCTCAGCCAAAGAAAAGTAAAGGTTATTAAAAGTTTGCTGGTATTAGACACAGAGTAAGTCTGTGCTAGGTCATTCTATGGCACTCTCACACCACATGGAGGGAAGATGGGATCTTATACACAGAAAGGTTGTGGGAGGAATCTAGGGGTGGTCTAGAGGAGGAGTTTGGGGAGGGTCTTCAGGAGAAATCAGATGAGGTTAATGAGTGATTAAGGGTGGGAAGTTTCTGGAGGCTACCTGGAGACTACAGACAATGGTGGGCTGGGCCAGTTCAAGGGAAGGGTGGATTGATATTTTGATAGGTTCAAGGGTGGGAAGTCTAGTAACAGAGGTCTGGGCCCAGCCACAATGTAAGGCTTATGGATTCATGCAAATGCCTCATCAAATGGGAAGATTTAATCAGAGTTCAAGGGGGGTTCCCAGAGCCTATACCTCAAAGATTCAAGGAGAGCTTAAGGGGATTCCCAGAGCCTGCACCTCATCAATGGCAGGTCTAATTTTAGTGGCTGTATTGTCCTTGATGGTTTTGGTTTTAAAAGTTAACAAAAAAAAAATATTTGCAAAATTTTTACATTTGTATTCTATTTGTTGGCCTTGTATTTCATTTTTAAATGTCTTTTAGATGACTTTGCCTTAGTCCCTTGTGAAGCTTTTTAAAAACTGTCTTTAACCTTTCTGTTTCTGTTTTGTGAGATGAAAACTGATCATAATAATTTATTACTCTTGTCTGTTAGATTTTACAAACGAATTAATATTCTAAATGAGTATTGTCTTTGTACCATATTTTCCATTTGGCAACTAAATCAAATATTTCTCCACTAAGGCATTTTCTCATTTGATCTCTTTTGTGGAAATTGATTTACTTTGGTAAAATTGTATTAATTTGATAATTAGTGTCAATATCCTTTGTTTTCCCCTATATTCTATTTTTATAACCAACCATTTAACTAGGTAAAGACTGAGGCTTGAGTTAAGATAACTCCATATAAAGTAGTAGCACTTATTCACAGTAAGAAGGTCATTCTTATTGGCTGAACTACACAAAAGAATTTTTATGTACTGGGGAAGGACTGAGGATCATGGCATAATTTAATCAAAACTATAAATGAAGATGATTCAGAATATTGCATCCAGAACTAAGAAGGGTGTAGTTTTGATTCAACGATAACTCTCAAAATAGCTTCTGTCTATGAAAATAATAGGAAATCAGTTTCTAAAATAAATATTGAACATATTGTTATTCAAGAGTACTTTAACCAATTCACAGCTGTTTTATTATAAGAAACTTCCAGTGATGCAATGTGAATGTCAGGTTTTAGCCCCTGCTAAAATTGCTTCTCTCTAAGGTTTATAGTGAATACCTATTGTGAATACCTAATATGTACCTGGCTAAGGGAGCAGTCATCACATATAATTATATCCAGAAATTTTAAATAGGGGATTTTTTAAAATTAAAAATTCATCTTACCAAATATTAACTGTAGATCAATTTTTCTTTGAAAAATTAGGCTATATTTTATCTAGATCTTGACAAAAAAGCATCTGAATCTATGAAAAAGATGTTTTATTACTTGCATTGCAAGTTTCAGCCTGATGCGATTTTAAAATAGCCAAGTTATAAACCCCTGAAAATTGGAGTTTATAATGGAAATACTGACAGATCCTTCCCTGGAGTAGAACGAATGAGCAGCCATAAGACCATTCCCAGTTGCTGCAGCAGTCACAGTAGAGACATGACTAGGGGGTTATATGTTGTGTTCCAAATGCAGAGCTAACTGAATACTTCTTGAAGTAACTTCCCCTGTTTCTAAGATTCTAGAAAACTCTCATTGCCAATGCTACTTTTCAGCCATAATTACCTTGGTTGAACTGTAGGAGATAGAAAAAATTTCAGCCTTTCTGTAAAGGTTCCATACATCCTGCCTCTTATCCCCTGAGAGGTGATAAACTTATTGAAAAATCATATATTGTTATATTATTCCACATATTATCTATTATCAATGGTCAGATCTTTACTAAGAGTATACAAGGGCAGATTCATTTCTATGACTTTTATTAGTCAATGTTGCTTTTACAAAATCTTGCCCATTATATACCTTGTTGACATTTATAAGTAAATTGTAAGACTTTGGAGAGCAGGTGATATTTCTTACATGTGGCATGAGAAACATTTTTTCAATGTGGCTTAGGGAAATTGTTGTTATAATTACATCATCTACTTTGTTGTCATCCCCACTCCACAATTTCCATAGAAATTAAGAGAGTGTAAGGTGCTATTTTAATGAGGTGAAATTCTATGATTTTATCATTTAAAAATATCAAAACAATTCCTTCCATTTTGGCTTTCCTCTAAAACACTGAAGACAATATGAACCATTAATAATAATAACAATAATAATAACCTGTATTGAATGGTAGGTAGAGTTATGGAATCATAGAGTCTGAGTTGGAAGAAATCTCAGTAGCTACCTAGTCCAACCCCTACCCAAAATAGAACATTGACTACAACATTCATCCTCTGCTCGAATACCTCTAGTGAGGGGGAGCTGGCAACCTTCCAAAGAAACCCATTCCATTTTGTGATAGCTTAATCACTCAGAAATGCTCCATAATATCATGCCTAATTTTTTCTTTTATAAATTGCTTCTAGTTCTTCCCTTCAGGTTCTAACAGAACAAGTGTAATCACCATTCCACATGATAGCCTTTCTAGTGTTGAAAACTCTCTATCCAATCTCCTCTAGGCTGAACTTCCCCAAGTTTCTTCAAGAAATCCTTATATGGCTTGGATGCCTGGCTTTTGACCATTTTGTGTGCTTTTCTGGACAGTATAACTTATTAAAGTCCTTCCTAAAATGTGGCATCCACAACTGAACACCATCCTCCAGAAGTGAAGCTGAGCAGGGCATAGTATAGCGGGACTAATTATTTCCTCATTCCTGGAATCTTTAACTCCCTTAACATAGCTCAAGACTGCATTAGCTTTTGGAAGGGTCCTAACACAATGTTGACTCATACTGAGCTTGCTGTTCAATCAAACCTTGAGATTTTTTTGTCAGATAAACTGTTGTTCAGCTATCCTTTATCAATCTTGATTGCTACTAACAGCTACCTTGGTGTATATATAGTGTCAGTGAAGATCATTTTGGACTTCAATATCTATTATTGTAATGGTAATGGAAATTTAAAGATCTTCCCTGCCCCTTAATAAGCCTAAGGGAATTTGAAGACCTTCCCTACTTTGAAGATATACCGTGCTTCCTAATAGGCTGAATGTAATCATGTGGAGCATGTGGTGGGAGGAGTTTGCTGAAGGATGGAGCAGAGCCCACAGGAAGCTATGAGTCAGAGCACTTAGAGACTGTAGGGAGGAGAGGACACACCTATGGAGACAGGCTTATGAGTAAATGTTTTGTGGGAAGGAAGGCTAAAGGATGCTGTGGTGCTCTGTGATATTATGACTCATTAATTTCTTTGCTACTATGACGGAATCCGCTTGCTTGTTTTGGGATTTGGTTTTCTGGTGTCTGACTAAATGTTTTGCTTCTATCTCATATATGAAGAGTCTGTTGTATTTTGCAATTGAGCACTATGCTGGCATATTTACAGTGACCATTGGTGCTGTCAATATTTTTCTGGCACTACAATTATATTAGGTAGATCCTCCCACTTTTGAGTCATCTGTAAATTTAGTTAGGATGAAGAATTTTCCTTTATCCATGCCAGTGATAAAAATGTTAATCAGCACTAGGCAAATCACAATTCCTCTGCCATTCATTTGAAGACCTTTTAAGTTGAATCTAATACTAACTGATTGAATTTCATCATTTGAAGAGTCTTAGAAATATCTGATGCAGTGTAAAGATCAGTGGGTTTGGAACCAAAGGACCTGAATTTGAATCCTGACTTTGCCAATGACCAGTTCTTGTGATATTTACTTTGCTTCCCTTCAGCATCAGTTTCCTTCTCTGTAAAATCATGTGGATGGGCTAGATGACTTCTAACATCCATTATAGTTTTAAATCTATGACCTTATGAATATATCTATTTTACTGACATATAGCTCACATTTTACCTGCTTTTTCAGAAGAATAGCATGAGAGATGTTCCCCAGTTCTTGAGTTCTTGGAAGGCATAGTGTGTTGTTTTTACCTTTGTATCCCCAGAGTTTAGCATAGTTCTTTATACATAGTAGGAGCAGAATATACATAGTACAGTTTATGTACTTGTACATAATAGAATAAATAATTGCTATTGTTCTAAAACCCTGCTACCAATCTAGGTAGAGCAGTGAGGTGGTACAATGGATAGAGTGTCAGCCCTGGAGTCAGGAAAACTTCTTTTGCTGAGTTCAAATCTGCCTTTTGACACTTATTAGTTATGTGACCCTGGACAAGTCACTTAACCTTATTTACCTATTGAACCCATTTTCCTCATCTAGAAAATGAGCTGGAGAAGGAAATGTCAAACCATTCCCATATCTTTGCCAAGTAAACCCCAAATGGGGTCATGAAGAGACATGACTGTCAGAAGAGTTGAACATGACTGAAAGTGACTGAACAATGACAATAACACAATCTAGGCATATGCTTTCTTCTGTCTTTCTTTACTCTTACAAATATACCATAAAAGAAATTATATTAGTCTAGCATCACCTATTTTTTGATGAAGTCATGCTAGTTCTTTGTGATTGTCACTTTTACTTCTCTTTTCTGTCTCTTTAATAGTACATTTTCAAATTTTACCAGGGAATAAAATCAAACTAATTGGCGTATAGCCTGCAGATTCCATTCTCTTTACTTTGGGGGATATTAGGCTAACATTCACTCTCTCCAGTCTGTCAGTACCTCTCCTATTATTCACAATTTTTCATAGTTCTTTTTCTTCCAAAGAAGGTTTTGTGGAAGAAAGCTTATAGACAGGAACAGACTTGAGATAAATAAGAATGAGAAGGACATTATGGAGAACTTTGGAAGAAGCTGGAGAAAAATTGAAGGTCAATATCAGGTAAGGGAATAGAAGGCTACAATTTGAAGAAGGAAAATATTGAAAAAATGGTGCTCAAGAAAAGAACTCAAGAAGAAGGTAGCTGGGAAGAAATGGTAAGAAAAGTTAAGTAAGAAAGGCTGGTAAAAACAAGGCTTAATTCAATAAGGAATGGAAAGCAGCACATTGGGTGTGGTGGTCAAGATTTTAGATGATAGAAAAATACAAAGTTACAAAGTTTACAAAAGATAGTTAAAGTATAGAGTTCATAAAAGGTTATCATTGTTAGTTGTTTTAGTTGTTTCTGACTCTTTGCAACTCTATTTGGGGTTTTCATGGCAGATACTGGAGTGGTTTAAGATATCCTTCTCCAATTCATTTTATAAATAAGGAACTGAGGCAAACAGGGTGAAATGACTTGCCCAGGGTCACACAGCTAGCAAGTATTTGAGGACAGATTTGAACAGAATAGGCTTCCTGAGTCCAAGTCCAGTTCTCAAGAGTTAATAAAAGGAAGTAACACTGAATATGTGCTTATTATATTTCTATTAGTATCTGTGCTCACAACAAAGCCTAATTGGGAAAACAGCCAATATGGTGAAGCAAGAGGAAGCAATAGAGATCATTCATTCACCTCACAATTACTCTAACAACGATCTAAGAAGAGAACCACAGAGTAGTAATTGGGAAATCTCAGGAGACAATGGCTTATCTTTCTAGCACGTGATCACAAACTTGACACATGAATAAATGAGTTGAATAGGAATTGTGGAACAGAGGTGGGCCAATATAGTGGATTTAAATCATGGATACGAAAGAGAGTCACCAGGAGAAACTGAGAGCTTAATTCTCTCAGCAAAGATGATTGGAGAAGACATTACACACTCAACAACCAGCCATTGAAAAGGCTGAAGTTCTATATCTTTGAGCCCAAAACGTAATTTCAGGCTCAGAACAGGGTCTCAGCATTGTTTTTCTGACCCAAAGAGAGGATCCCTGATTCAGTTCTTGGGCAAAATGATAACAAGCAGGAGTAAACTGGCAGCATTGTTCCTCTGAACCTGCAAAACCTTCCACTAACAAGTCCAACAATTGTTTTTGAATTCCACCAATGGCAGGATAGGATCTGCAGTTCTGTTTCCTGGTTGCAAAGTAGCTTCTGGAACTAAGAAATCTCGAGTGCCATGGTCTGGCATAGAAATTAATTATTTTTAAAACTTAATATGTATTCATCAAATAGTATAGGATTTAAATCCTTGACTTGTCTTGTCATTAATTGTCATCATCTCATTCACTCTGAGCAGTACCCCTCTTTGATTATCTTCTTTTTCTCAACATAACTAAAATCAATAAAAAAAAAAATCAAATTAACCCTTCCTTTTTTTCTCCCTGAAGTTCATTCACCAGCCCCAGCTAATTTGGAGTTTTAGCTCTTCTGACATATTTTTACAATACTGTATAATGCTTTTCTATTTGACCTTTGTTGCCTGCTTTTGTTCTTCATGTGTGTATGTGTGTGTGTGTACATGTATACACACACATACATTTTTAAACTAAGCTGATTTTTGTCCTCTCTGTTACACCTGCTGCAACCTCCATTTTTTTTCCTTCCTCATGAAAAATATTTATATTTCTGTCTTCAATTTTTTTTTCCTAAGAGCTTCTCATTCATCCTTGACTGAATTTCTGTGTGGAGTTTTGATATTTATTCCTTTCTAGTTCAATGTGGGAATATACTTAACTTCTTTTATGAAGTTTGAGAATTTGAGGAGGGAGCAGTCATTTCTCCTAAGCATTCCCCTCATTTCCAGCCCTATAGCAAGTGAAAACCAGATCTTAAATAGCCTACTTCTTTGTTAGTTTCCCACTTCTTGAAAGAGGAAATTATCTTGTAGCTATGAATTGCATACTAGATATGGCATAAAAGGTACAAACTGATTAAAAACTGGAAAAAGCTATGCATTGATCATGTCAAGTGCAAGGGATGGACATCCTCTGTTCTTTATTGATATCCATGTAATGTCAAGGGATCTAAAGGAAGATCCCCCAGAACACTGAATTATTCTGTAGAGGATTCACAGGAGAACATGGACAAGAGTTGAACAGAATTAAAAATAATATGATTGGGGTAAAATCTGCTTTGTTGGAAGATGTAACCACTTTACTGAAACCACAAAGCTCCTTGATGTTACCAATATGTGGATACAGAACTTTAGAGTTCAATAAGAACTTAGCTATACCATCTATACGGTATTCACCTGCTTCATTTCATATGCAGATCTATCTATCTATCTATCTATCTATCTATCTATCTATCTATCTATC
>NW_027185798.1:50279427-50353389 GCF_028583685.1 Petaurus breviceps papuanus | reverse complement strand
ATCTATCTATCTATCTATCTATCTATCTATCTATCTATCTATCTATCTATCTATCTATCTGTCTATCCATCCATCTATCCATCTATCCATCTATCCATCTATGTCTGCATGAGCATATGAAGAAATCAAGGACCAGGGTATGTTGTGACTTAACCCTGTTCTGGAAGGTAGAAGGGACAAAGTAAGTATTTGAACCCATGCCTTTTATCAATTCAATTCTAATTCAATGCTACTTCAAATACATGTGTTAACTCTTTAAGTAAATAATAATTTCCAAAAGAGAAGGAACATCATCTTAAACTTTTGTATCCTGGATAGGAATCAATAAAACTCAATAGGACTGAAGATCAGAGAGCCTTGATGAACTAGAATGTGTTCTCATCCATTCCCACTCATCAAATTTCTGACTTTTGGTCTTTCTGAATTCTTGATCTTAAATGGATTATGATTTGCTTTGTCCTCTTCACTGTGAACAGCACAGTACTCTACATAAATAAGATGCTCAATTGATATTAATTGAATAATTTAAATTAATAAGTCAATAATAACTTGTGTAAATTAAATGGCTACCATATTTTAAAATGTTTCCCCATTTTCACTCCTTTCATTTTACATGAAGAAATGTCGACAAATTAAGTAGCTTCTAATTATGTGTGTTCATACCAAAAGTTTTATTCTAAACTAAGAAAGGGCAATCTTTCTAGGAGTGTCCACTATATGATCACTTTCCAAAATCAGGAAATGCACTACATTGGTTTGAAGGAAAGTGACCCCAGCTTAGAAGGAGCTGTTTATTTACTGCTAATGGGAATGGACTGGAACCTTTGCTATTTTAAGCCATCATGCTCACAACACATTAGAGGAACTGCAGGCACTGCAAACAGCTGGCTGCCAAACAGTTTTATTGATAAGTAGTTATTGATGGTTCTTATTCAAGTATACATTGGCAGAAATATGAGTCCATTTCTTTGCAATAGGCATTCATATCACAATGTTTACATAGGCCAAGGTGCCTAAATTAAGGAATTCATGGACTGAAAACAGCTCCAATTTCCACAGATAAGTACTGAAAAAATTAGATCTGTATTTTGATACAAAGCTATATGAAAGGAGATTTGCATATTTTTTTATAGAAAGCATTTGCTTAGTGGTACTATAATTGAATTTGTTGAAATTCCCAAAGAAAGGAAGGAAAATAACAATCTCTTTTTTCTAGAGTAAACAATAGTTGAACCCAGAGGTTTTCTAAAAGAAATTTTAGTACTGTATACAAATTTTTGTCTCTCTCACTCTCTTAGTCTATGTTATTTATAGATATAACTTGTATAAATATACAAATATGTACATTTATTAATACATACACCTAATGTCCATTAAAAACTTACATTTCTCTACTTTCACTCATAAATCCTTCATAATTTTGATAGAATCCTATTTTGTTGTTAAGTTATTTTTCAATTGTATCTGACTCCCCATGACTCCATTTAGGGTTTTCTTGGCAGAGATACTGGGGCAGTTTTCCATTTCCTTCTCCAGTTTATTTTTCATATGAGGAAACTGAGGCAAACAAGCTTAAGGGTTATACAGCTAGGAAGTATCTGAGGCAGATTTGTACTCAGGAGGATGAGTCTTCCTGACTTTAGGTCCATCATTTTATCTACTGTGCTAACTAGCTGCTAAATGTTGTGATGTCAGACTATTAGTAACCCCAGGGACCATAACACACCAATATTGTACATGGGGTTTTCTTGCCAGAGATACTGGAGAGGTTTTCCATTCTCTTCTCCAGGGGATTAAGGCAAACAGGTGAAGTGGCTTGCCAGGGGTACACAGCTAGGAAATGTCTAAGGTCAGATTTGAATGTAGGTCTTTCTGACTCCATGTTCAGTCCTGGACTTATCCACTTAAGCCACCTAGATGCCTCAATAGAATCCTATTGTTGTGAATAATTTTAGGGATTATTTACTCTCAATTCAGGTTGCGGGTGTGGGGGGCAGGAGAGAAAGGTTTTCCTAAATTCACAAAATAGTAGTAGAGCAGAGATAAGAAGCAAGAGTTCCTTGATCTCTATCTAAAATTCTTTCCATTATACCACCTTAGCCTGTTATCTTTAGTTCTAAATATTTATCTTCTGTTCCCCTCAACCCCACATCACACTCTCAACACCCACCAACTCCCAGTCTATTTAATATCTACAAATGAACATTACTGCAATTAAGTCACTGCAGTGCCTAAGTACACAAAATGCTTCTTAAATGCAGTTCATTCATTCTTTCATTCATCCATTTATTCATTCTCATCCATTTTGTGCAATTTCAATGTCATATTCCCTTTCCAATTTCACAATTATACTAATAGAAACACTGTGTTCAAAAGCATTTGTGATCCATTAAACAAAATCAATCTGCTTCCACTTCCACTTTTAGTCTCATTGCTTTTCTCTACTTTTCTATACTACTTTCTTCCTACAAAATCCTAATTAAGATTTTTCTCTTTCCCAGGACAGCTCTCTTAACTCTTCTCATTGGGTTCCAGTTTCTTGAATTACTCCAATAACCTGTTCATTTACATGTACTCCCAAACAGAATCCATAGACAGGGTAAATTTTTCTTATAGCACAATCTTTTATACTATATCATTACTACGAACTCTATTATTATATCATTACAATGAACTATGAACTCTAATGTTTATAACATTTTGTCCATATTTGTGTAATAGTGTTTTGAGCATGTGGCAAATTTTCACTTTGCTGACTCTACCAATTTATATATGGTCACAGAAAATATTGAATTTCTACTCCTTGCACAGCACATAAATTCATAATGCAGGTGCTATAATCTCAATCTTACAAATTTGGAAACTGAGACTTGGAGAAATTGGTGTCTTTCTCAGATTTATTCCAATAGTAAGTTCTAGAGGATTCAAATGGAATTAAGATTATACATAGCAAGGTATGTATACACATGCATATGTGTATGTACATGTACATACACACATATATATAAATTAAAATAGCTTTGAAAGCATGTTTAGAATACACGTGTGTATATATTTGTATATATACATACACATATTTGTACACTTTACACAAAATATCCCCAAGGTCTTAGTGTATCTTAATACTAATAAATACTTAATGATTGACTTTTAGGAAAGACTATAAATACATGTATGTATATGTGTACATGTGTGTGTATAAATATATACATTTATAGTTATATTTCTATCATCTATCTAGAGAAAGAGAAGGAGAGGGAGAGAGAGATTGTCAAGGTTATATCAAAGTTCAACTGGAAAATGCTACACAATTATCAAAATAAGGTAGCTGGTTCACTGGATGAATTCATTATGGAGTGAGATACCCAGTATATGAGTACAAGTCTAATGCCTAGTACTCTAATTTTGTAAGATGTGCAAGCAGTGACCTAAATGAAGTGTGTCTGTTATGGCCATGAAAGTATGTAGGATCAGTCTATAGCCTAACTTGTCTGGGAAAACAATCTCAAGTACATTTACTTTCAAAGTTTAGGTGTCAATGGTCTTTTTCCTGCCTTTAAAAAAATTATACAATTTATAAATCAATTGCTATAACCAATGGCTGGTTATTCTAATGTAAAAAAAAAAAAAAGCTAATTCAGGAGCTATATAGTCTAGTGGATGAATATGGTTAGTCTCACAGTAAGAATGGCCTGAGTTAAGTTCAAGATCTGACACTAAGTCTCTGTGTGACCCTGGTCAAGTTTCTTAGTCTTTAAGTTCCTTAGACAACATTGTTAGACTGAGAGTTGCTGTTCTACATTTACAGACACTTACTTGGAACTCCTTAAATATACCACTGAAATCCCAAATCCAGATCAAAAAAAGGTGTTCATTAATTTCAGTTATCTTTTCCAACTGGACAGCCCAAGAATGGTCTTTAATAAGTAATTAAGTTTTCATTTGTCTAATTTCCTTTTGTATTTTAAATAAAAAAAAATCTTTCAACTTACTGAGAGTATTTCTACAGTGACAGCTTTTCACTTTTTATGCTTTAATATTCATTTACAACATACTCTCTGGTAGTTTCAAATGAATGATTATGGACCTTTGGCAGTTTTAAACACATTCATAAATATATCCCACAATGCTTTCAACTAGTTAAGTAAATAATCTACATTTTAAAAAATGAATGAGAAGGGGAGAACCAAGATGGCAGATTAGAGGCAGCAACCCAGCTGAACTCTCAACATTCCCCTCTAACTTTAAAATAATGTCTCAAATCAAATTTTGGAGTGGCATAGCCAATAAAAGGTCATGGTGAGTTATTTTTCTGACCTTAGAAAACTTAGGAAGTCAGCAGGAGACATCTGTGACACCAGAGCGGAGACCTGTACAGAGCACAAACATATGGCAACAGCAATAGCAGCCACAACAGTAGCAGCAACTTCAGGAGAACTCAGTCAAGAAATGGTAAGGGAATCAGATAACTGGTCAAAACTATATCACAGAGGATCATTTGCTGGCACTGGAAACAACTGGTGATGGTTGGCAACTCTTGTCCATGTGCAGTTCTGCATCATGGTTCAGGGCAGAGAGGAGTGGTGGTGGTCTGTCATAAGGGAGCAAAGGCCCTAGTCACAGTTCTAAAGCAAAGAGGAATGCTAGCACATGTGACTTAATGGGCCCTGGGGACCTTCCTGGGTAAAGTCTAGAATGAAGACTAGGAGAGCAGTTACTCTACCTGGATCACACCACCCTGAAAGTACCAAAAACTTGAAGATCTTATAACTTACTCTTAAAACAGCAACAAAGAAAAGCCTGAAGCTTGGGGCAGTGCTTCCCCTCCCTCATGTCAGCAGGTACCAAATTTTAACATCAAATTCAAAGTCAAGAAATGGACTAGGAAAAAAGCAAACAATTTTTTTTAAATGACCGTAAAAGCTACTATAGCGGCAGGAAGACAAAGACATAAATTTAGAAGACAATGCAAAAACAGCCATAAAAACAAAGCCTTAAAAGAAAAAATGTTAATTAAACCCAAGGCCAGCAAGAATTCCTGGAGGAGATAAAGGAAAGAATAAGAGCAGTAGAGGAAAAATTGAGCGAAAATGATTATGATATGAGAAAAATATGAAAAGAAAATGAACAGTTTGGTAAGAGAGTCACAAAAAATACTAAAGAAAATCCTACCTTAAAAATAGATTTTCCTGAAAGTTAAAAGAGGTACAAAAATTCACTGAAGATAACTTCTTAAAAAACAGAATAGACCAAATGGAAAAGGAGGTAAAAAAATCTCACTAAAAAAAATAATTCCTTTAAAATTAGAATTGGGCAAGTGAAAGCTAATGATTCCATGAGACAATCAAAAGAATAAAAATAGAAATAAATAAAAATAAAAAAAATAAAAAATAAATATCTCATTGGAAAAAGAGTTGATCTGAAACATATATCAAGGAGAGATACTTTAAGAATTATTGAACTTGATGAAAGACACAAATCAAAGAAAGAGCCTAGATATCATATTATAAGAAATTATTAAGGAAAATTAACACGTCTTAAATCCAAAAGGTAAAATAGAAATTGAAAGAATCCACCAAACACCTCAAGAAAGGGCTTCCAGGAAACTCCCAGGCATATTATAGACACATTCCAGAGTCCCCAGGTCAAAGAAAAAATACTTCAAGCAACCGGCAAGAAATTGTGCAGTCACAATCAATATCACACAAGATTTAGTGGCTTCCACATTAAAGGAGCAGAGAGCTTGAAATATGGTATTGATATTTCAGAAGTTAAAGGAGCTAGGATTACAATGCAGAATAACCTATTCAGTAAAACTGAATATAATCTTTCAGAGGAAAAAAAGGATATTTAATGGAATAGAGGATTTTCAAGTACTCTTGATGAAAAGATTAGAACAAAATAGAAAAATGACATTCAAACATGAGACTCAAGAGAAGCATAAAAGGTAAACATGAAAGCAGAATCATATAGGACTCAATAAATTTAACTCTTTGCATTCTTATATGGTAAGATGATACATGTAACTGCTAAGAACTATCATTAGGGAAGTTAAAAGGAGTTTACATAGAGGGCATAGGTGTGAGTCAATTGTGTTGGAATAATCCCTTCCCAAAAATGAAGCGGTAAGAAAGAGGGATGCACTGGGAGAAGGGAGAAGGGGTAAATATTTCTCACATAAAAGAGGTGTGCAAGGAAGAGCTTTTACAGTGGAAGAGAAAATGAAGGTTTGGTGAACAATGCTTGTAACTCACTCTCATTAGAAGTTGTTCAAAGTGGGAGGAATATACATACATACACATACTATACATACACACACAATCAGTTGCACATAGAAATGTAACTTACCCAATAGGGAAATAAGAAGGAAAAGGAATAAGAAAAAGGAGAGAAGATAATAAAAGAGAGAGCTGATTAAAAGAGGCAGTTAGAAGCAAAATAGATTTTTGAGGAGAGACAGGATAAAAAGAGATAAAGAAGAAGAAAATGGATTGGAAGAGAATATACATGCATCATAACTGTTAATGTGACTGGGATTAACTCATCTATAAAATGGAAGCAGATAGCAAAATGGAATAGAAACCAGAATCCAACAATATCTTGTTTACAAGAGATACACTCAAAACAGAAACACACAGAGTTAAAATAAAGGGCTGGAACAGAATCTAATGTGCTTCAGCTGAAATAAAAAAGGCAGGGGTAGCAATCATGATGTTAGACAAAGCAAAAATAAATGTAATTTAAAAAGATACTAAGGGAAACTATGTTATGCTAAGAGACAATGAAGTAATATCAAAAATTCTTACAGCAAGTTTCTCCGATGAAGGCCTTTTTTTCTCAAGTGTATAACATGTATAAAATGGAGTTGAATTTATAAAAATAAGGGCTATTTAAATGAGAGCAGTTGAGATCACTGAGGAACAGAGCACAAAGAAAGAAAAGAGGACTTAGGATAGAGCCTTGAGGATAATCATTTAAGGGGTCAGGAGATAGAGTCTTCAATCATATATTAAGCACCTATTACATGCTAGGCACTGTGATATATACTGGAGTACAATGATAAAAAAAAATGAAATAATCACACAAAAATATTCTCTCTCCTAACCTCTAGCCATGAATCTGTGATTATTTACTAAGGTTATCTCCACCTATATTATCCTGTTAGTACCTAAAACTTACTGTGTCCAAAATTTAACTCATCCTGAGAGATCCCTTCTAAACTCCTCTAATTTTTTTCATAATGTTAATTCCCTATTCACCCAGTTTCATAAACTTAGAATCATTATTGACTTTTTTCCCCCTACACCCCAAAAGGATATCCAAAATTTTCCCCCTGAAGGCCTATTGATTCTGCCTTCCTACTGCTTCTAATATCTATTTCCTTCTCTCTATTTGCAAAGCGACCACCCTATTTCAGGTTCTTATCACCTCTCAACTGCACTATTGAAATAGCCTTCTCCCTATCTTTACTTTCTCCACCCTCAATTTATCCTTTCTATAACTACCAAAATGATCTTCCTAAGGCAAAGTTCTGACCTACTGGGTGCCACTGGGATAAAAAAAAAAAGCAAAAGGAAGCCACTGATTTCAAAGAGATCGCAGTCTAAAGAGAGTGTCAATGTGACAACTATTATACTAAAAAGCTACATACAGGATAAATCGGGGGAACAAAAGAACAAGGTTGACAAATGAAATTTTAAAAAGTAGGAAAAAAGGGAGGGATGCTACAAAGTAATAGTTTTCAAAACTCTTTGGTACTGGCTAAAAACTAGAAAAGTATTAGGTAAACCACATACAGAAGAAAATTGACATAGTAGCATAAAGTTTGATGAATTTGAAGACCAGAAGGCGTAGGATAAAAAGTCAATATTCAACAAAAACTAGTGGGAAAACAAAAAAGTGGTTTAGCCAAAATAGATTTACATCATGATCGTACCGTATAACACAATAATCTCAAAATGGATACCTGACTTAAATGCAATATTCTCATCATAAACAAATTAGAAGGGAAAAGAAGAAAATATCTTTTGCACCTGTGGATAGAAGAAGAGTTCATGACAAGACAAGGGATAAAGTAGACCATATAAAATTAAATGGGTAATTTTGATTGCATAAAATTAAAATGGTTTTGTAGAATCATAATCAATGCTACCAAAATTCAAAGGAAAACACTTAAATGCAAAAATATTTGTAGCAAGTTTCTGACAATGATCTTATATCCAAATTATATAAGGAATTAAATCAAATATATAAGAATGAAAGCCATTTTCTCATAAATAAATGGTCACAGAATAAGAAGAGGCAGACTCAAAGGGAGATATCCAAGTTATTAACAGCTACATGAAAATAGTCGATCAATAATAATTTACTAAGGGATTACCTTGTGCCAGGAACTGTGTTAAGTACTAGGAATTAAAATAAGAAATAAAAAACAAAAAAGCTAGTACTTGCCCTTAAGGAAATGCATGGAGAATGGGGAACACAATGCAAGAAAGGAATATGAAAGGGAGGAGAGGGAGTAGGGGAGGGAATAAGCATTTTTGTTGCACCTACAATGTACCAGGCATTGAGCTAAGCACTTTTTTTTCTAACACCATCTCAGTTGATCCTCACAATGAGGTGCAGGGTGGATCCATTGTCATCCCCATTTTACAGTTGAGAACATGGAAGCAAACTGAGCTTAAGTAACTTGCTTGGGGTCCTGTATCTAGTAAGTGTTTGAGGCTGGACCCAGTCCCTACTCAACCCACCATGGTACCTAACTACTTTATTTCACAAAGAAATATAGCTCTTTTCAACTGCTTTAGTTGCCATACTGTAGTAAAGGAATTGAATTTGTTTTACTAGGGTCCAAGGGGTAGAAGCAGAAGCAACAGGTGGATAATTCAAAAAATTGAATTTACACTTGATGTCAAGGATAAAAAGCAGTGCTTTCTAAAGATTGGAACTATCTAAAAGAAGAAAAAGACTACTTTGGAAAGTAGTATGTTGCTTCTGATTGGAAATCTTCAAACATAGATTCAAAAACAATTTGCAAAATATATCAAAGAGCGGTTCTCTGTTTAAAATTGCAATAGACTATATAGCTTCTGAAGGACCTTTCCACTTGGAAATTTGAGGATTCAATCAGGCTTCTTCTTGGCTCCAGAGGGAAGAGCTAGGAACAATGACTTCAAGTTGCAGAGAAACTTTAATAGGCTGGGTATTAGGAAATACTATACAATAGCTAGGTGGTGCAATAGATAGAGTGCTGGACCTAGAGCCACGAAAATCTGAGTG
The DNA here is from genome assembly GCF_028583685.1 of Petaurus breviceps papuanus. Taxonomy (NCBI): domain Eukaryota; kingdom Metazoa; phylum Chordata; class Mammalia; order Diprotodontia; family Petauridae; genus Petaurus; species Petaurus breviceps. Next base: position 50,344,110 of record NW_027185798.1, on the reverse strand, counting down.
CAGGTCTAACCTCAGACTCTTTCTAGTTGTATGATCCCCGGTAAGTCACTTGACCTCTGTTTGCCTCAGTTTTTCATCTGCAAAATGGGGATAACAATAGTACCTACCTCCCAGAGTTTTGTGAGGATCAAATGAGATAATAATTTTAAAGCACTTAGCATAGTGCCTGGCATTATATAAATGTAAGATTTTATTATTATCATTATTTGCAATTAGATTTATTCAAAGGTAGAATGGATCTCCTCAGGAGGTAGCAGGTTTCTTCTTATTAAAGATCTTCAGGCAAAGCCTGGATAGTGATTTGTCAGTTCTACCCTACATAGGAGTCTTTTTTTTTCAGTTCAATTTGGCCTATGTGGTATCAGAATTCCCTTCTGATCTTAAGCTTCTATGCTTTTGCATCTTGCTACCAATGATGGCTTCAATATGAAAAACAACATAATAGACATCATTTGATTGTATAATCTGAAAAAAAAAAATGTTGGTCTGCTAATGTAATAAATGTGAGTAATGATTAATGGACAGTCCATATGATTTATTGGTACTCCCATGATATTAAAAGAACAAGAGAAATGACTCCCCCATGTTCGCATATAATCTATGGTGAAACAGAAAAGAATTCTAGCGCTCAGGAAGGCAAAGAAGGCATGCTAGTAATCTGCATTGAAGGCATGAACACCAACACTGAAAAAAAAACCACAGACTAATCAAAGCAAAGTCACCTTTGCTACTGGTATGAAACTGTAAATTAGAGTAGTTTGGTGGAACACTATATCTCCCTGGCAGAAAACTGTTCTTTATGGTAGAAACAACAATGGGGCTGGAGGTAGTGAATACCACACATCATATTGACAAGCCCTTACATAAGGACAAGTTCTTTGGTTACATTTTGAAGCAACAAAGAATTCACAAAGGGATTTATCTATAAAGGTCTTAAAATCTTAAGAGTTAGCCATAGAATCTTAAATTTAGATCTGGAAGGAAACTTGGAATGTGAAATAGCACAATTCCCTCATTTTACAAACAAGGAAACTGAGGCCCAGAAAGAGAAAATGTCTTGCCCACAGTGATATTTTTGATCCTGGGTCCATTTACTCCCAATCTAGTATTCTTCCCACTGAACTGCCTTGCCTCTTTTTAGAGACCATAAATGGCCACATTTACAGACATTTTTTCCTCGAATATGCTCATTAAAATTAGAAAAGATAAAGCACCAAAGCAAATAATCAAGCCAGTCTTATCATCCAGACTCTAAACACCTGAACCAGTCCAGTTTTCCCTGGCATTTGCTTGAACACACTTTGAAGAAGTAACATTTTCTGTGCCCTTTGTTTTCTGCCAAAATATGGCAGCCAAAACACAAGGTAAATCAATGCACACTCTCTTCTAAGTCCCTCAGGTGCTCTTGAACTGTAATAAATGCAACTTTTCACTTTGGTAATGCTGGGATGTAATCCAGGGAAAAGGAAATTCTTAAATTTGGAAATAGAGTCTTGCATCTGTCCATGGCTCAGCAAGATATTCCAAGTTTTAGAGAAACTGTAACTAACTAGAGTAGATGAATTATGAAGTCAGAGTATGTTTTCTTTGGGAGCTAGTCACCCCTCCCAACTTTGGAAAGAAGCTTTTAAAATCATCAGTTTTCAAACTGCTGGGTCCTAAAGCAGACGATTCTATGTTATTTCCTCTGGTGGGCTGTTGTTAACTGACTCTCTTGTAAATGTGTTGTTAATACACTCATCAGTAAATTTTCAAGTGGAGGGAAAAGGGTTGGAATTAGATTCCAAGAGGGATGTTGTTCCTTACCTGGTGATATGGGATACTTCAGGGGAAGGGGACAGATATCACTCTCTGAAAGAGGTAAACACTTGGAAATTGTATTACACTGTCAATTTTCTGGTTGTATGTACAGACCACATTATAAAATACAAGTAGCCTATATTTGTCAGGATGAAGATCTGATCTCAAAACGGTGGTGGGAGTGGGAATAGGAATGGGAATGGGAGAGGAGGAAAGAAGTGAAGTTGAAGCATTCAAATTGACCAATACAATTTTAATGTCTTTTTTTTTCATGGATGCTGCTCTGATCTCAGGTTGAGAAAACTGCTCCAATTTAGTAAGGCTTGTTAATCTTACATTCTTCAATAACTTTTTTTTTTTAAGCAATCAGGGTTAAGTAACTTGCTCAAGGTTACACGGCCAGGTGTTTCTGGGTGGGTGCTAAATGTCTGAGCTCGGGATTCGATCTCCAGGTCATCCCGACACTGGAACCGGTGCTCTTACGCGCTGTGCTACCTGGCCGCCCCCTTCAATAACTTTTGTTGTTGTTGTTGGTTGTTAGCTTTGGGTAGGGAAGAAAACATTAACATGAGGTCTTTTATAATATTTTATAGTTTAAACACCACTAGACCTATAGGGATAAAGAAGCGAGAGTAAAAAAAAAAAAGATAGTGTGTCTATACATGTGTTTCTCTCTATATATAATTATATAGAGAAATATATGCATGTGTGTATAATAGGAATATCAAGCAATTGTGCATAATTTCTTAAAGCAATCTCATTTGTTTGATATAAAGTAACTCAATTTCCATAAAATGTATAGAAACCCAAGTTCTGACATTTACTAGCTATGTGACTAGTCATTTAGTCATTTATTTTCTCTGGCTTAGTCATTTATTTTCTCTGAACCTCAGTTTCCTCATCTGTAAAATAGAAATAATATTGTACTGCTTAATTCACAGGATTGTTACATGTAAAGTAATTGGTAAGTATCAAAAGCACTGTTTAAATATGAATAATAATATGAGTGATTATTGTTGCTGCTTTTATTCATTTATTATATCCTTGCTATTATCTTATTATTGTCATTTTTTAATGAGTTCAGATAGAAATATTCCTGGGATAAGTCATTATTACACTACTTTTTATTTCTCCTTCTTTAAACAATTGCACACAGATCAAATTATATTTTGTTTTGCTTTTTTAATAATTTAATAAAAGTATTAGGATGTATGTTATTTCTCTGTAATCTTACTAGAAACTATCTTCCTGACAATTCTGGTAGCAGATCAAAAAATAGGAATGATATACACCTCATCCTATTTCCTTTTCACACTGCCTTCTCACCTTGGAACTTTCTTCAGTATCTATGGCCATTTTGCCATGAAATGTCCTTTTGCTGGGCCAACCTCCCCCTCCCCCTTCCTTCTGGGACCTCCATTTTGAGGATGGACCAGAGCCAGGAATACTTCATTGTTCTACTAGCCATTTTCCCTCATCCCTTCTCCATTTTCCAACTCCCTCTTATATGTGTCTTCTCCCATTAGAATGTATACTCCTTGAGGACAAGGATTAGTTTCTTATACTTGTATTCCGTGTCTGATATATAGGAAGTAGTTAATAAATTCTTGTTACCTACCTGCCTAATAGACAATTTTGTTATCTTCTGCCAGGTCTCTAGATTTTGAAAACTTTTCATGACACGTTGTTTTGATATTATGACTATATAGTATAGTGACATCCATTTAAAATACTGTACTTATGTTTTTATGGAACAATATTATGCACACATAATTATGGGCCCAGTCTTTGATGATTGTATAAGGTCCAGTACAGCGTATTTATTTACTTCTCCAAGATATTTTGAGGTCTATATTTGCAGTTTGGAGGTCTGTTGTCTGTCAGTTCATGAAAGTAGCTAGTTTCTAATGCATAATTTCAGCCACCAGGTCAGGTCTTGCTAGATAATTGATAGGTGCTAGGCTTTTATAGTCATCACTGATGCTGAATAGCTTATGCCATTTATTTGCATAATCCATATTGATCACCAATTTCAGGTTCCTTATATATCACTCTTCTGTAATTTCTGATGGCAATGATCTATTCCTGAATTGCCATCAAAACTCATCTTTTTTTCCACAAACAAATCAGTTGGAATGAGCAATTTGGTTGATTTTTGTTGTTGTTGTTATATTACTGAGTTCATGTGGAAGCTGCTCATGAAGGACCTTTTGGTTCTATTCCTCTATCTTAGGTATTTCATAGGCTCTCTATTCAAATTTAAACCACTATGTTACATTTGACAAATCCAGTGAAGTATACCTGTAATACTTATGTCTTGGTTAAATGGTCTGATTAATACAAATATGTTCATGTAGGCTTCTGATCTATTTTTTATGCACTTTAAAAATATTTAAGGGGCAGCCAGGTGGCACAGTGAGTAAGAGCACCGACCCCAGCGTCGGGAGACCTGGGATCAGTTCCAGCCTCAGATACTTGGCACTCACACAAAATAACTTGCCATGTAACCTTGAGCAAGTTACTTAACCCCAATTGCTTAAAATATATATATTTAATAACCTTTTCTTCCATTTTTTGTGTGGGAGTGTTAAACTTTCTCTTATATCCCTTAGGGTGATGAACCCTGTTTTGTTAACATCATATAGGATTTTGCTAAAGTGCCTTAAAAAACTGATATAGTCCATTTTGAAATTCTGAAAGTATACATTATAACTAACATTGCATAAATACTTTTCTCTTTTAGCTTTGATTTTAGGATGTCAGTAAATCTCTTAATTAACTGAACCACACTCTTCTACTTGATATGTTCATGCTTAATGTGTCTTGTCTAGAGGAGAAAAAGGAATTTGTCATTCATTGATACAACGTAGACATGGACTCAATGAGAGCTCAATGCCTTTAGTCTCTTTTTTCATGATGACACATAATAATTTTGCACTTAGCAAGTACAAATGGCATTTTTATGTGATTAGAGTAAGGTTCTACTGGATGAAAGAAATATTCAATATGGTTTTTGATAAAATCATAGAGCTTGATGTCATCAATGTACATTAAAGGATTGCCTGGATGTTTGGGTTTGACTTTCTTTTTAATGTGGAAAGCACATTGAGTTTTTTTAAGTATTGTTGATAATTTACTAAGTCCAGGAATAACCATAATGAGTTTAAACTCTTCCTAAGAAATGCTACCTTTTTTTATACTTTCTTTTCCATCTTTTTTCAGTTATCATCTTTTCTTTTTCTTTTCCATCTTTTTTCAGTTATCATCTTTTATTTTTCTTTTTCTTTTCCATCTTTTTTCCATTATCATATTTTCTTTTTCTTTTTCTTTTCCATCTTTTTTCAGTTATCATCTTTTATTTTTCTTCTTCTTCGTATATCATCATCATCATCTTAATTCCAGAAATATAATTTCATTGGTGTAGGAAACTTTCTTCATCACTGTACTGTTGTTACTGTACTTTATACAGAGTAGACATTCACAAAATATTTATTGAATTAATGAATGAGTGTTCTAATCCAATATTGTGGGTTTCATTATTGAATATGGCCATTTTATTCACAATTCTGTGTTAGCTTCTATTCCTGGAAAATGTTTACTAAGCTTTGATATTTATGAGCTTGCTAATTGTAAGATAGTCCTCTATCTTCATAAAAGCTGCATTTATGTAAATGATATAGGACATTGTATAAGCCAAAATGTAATTAGAATATGACCTAAAAAAATTCTCCCCAAACATTTCTGTGAAAAAAAAAATTCTAGAGAAATATTGTCTCAGAGGTTCAGATAAATCTATGAAAATTTAACTATCTTTTGTTACTTTGAGATTTGTGTGGTTAATACTGCTACAATATCTTTCTAATGCTATGTACCTTAGTTTTCCTATTTTGGTATTTAAAAAATGTAATTTGCTTGTATCTTATGAAAATAGTTTCTTGCAATAGGCCCCTGAGTTTAAATTAGCACCTATATTTCATAAATAATACTTTGCCTTAAAAAAGCAGGTAAAAAGACTTTTTAATGTACCTCTATAGAGAAGCACCTACTTCCATATAGTAACCATAAAAAAAAAAACTGTTCAAAGAGACATTAAGAGAGGGCCTCTAATGTACATCTATTTTTAGTGAAGAGAAAATTTGGCAACCATATATCCTGGCAAAAATATTCTGCCTAACTTTCCATACAGGAAAAAAAAATGGATGAGGAAAATTCTTGCTCTTCAGGCATGATTATGATATGTAGTTTGATGTAGTTTACCCATTAGCACACAAATCTTGAGCAGATACTGAGAATAGTCAATAGACTTGACCCAGAATTGAACTGGAGGAGACCAGGCTGGATTGTATTCAGGGAAATTACCCTAAACTCCTCCCTAAAACAAAGGTCCATCTTTTGAAGACCTATATCCATTCCATGATATTGTAATGCTGTAAGCTATAGAATAGTACAATCTCTGAAGAGTTGAAGCTGAAAGTCTCTCAAAAGGCAGTTGAGATGGTATTGAAGAGGAAGTGGACTGCCATAAATGATGAATGTGAAGTAATACACTCAAGAAAAGTTGTGCAAAGGGTCTAAGAAGAAAGTTGGTGTCATCTTTGTTGTTGTTTTTAACAGGCATGTATTTGTGTCACTGTGAGGAAGTCCCCCTAACAATGCAGATTACTGATTTTTCTGTAAACTATAATTTTAGAGAGTTGCTTAAGGGTACTAGAGGCTGTGTTTTCCTGTGGTCACATGATTAGCATATGTTATAGGTAGGAACTAAACCCACATTTTCCTGGCTTTATTGTGCCTCTCCAGAGAAAGGTACCACAGGGGGAAAAATATGGTTTACTCACAATGTGAGAGTGAGCAAAAATTGAGACAATCATTCTCCTCCATAGGTATTCCCATGATGTCAAGGGAATAAAGAAAGACTTCAAAGCACATTGGCTGGATCCTCTTTGGTTGCTTTATGGTACTATATGGGTAAGAATTAGCAGGATACATATATATATATATATACACATACATACATACATGTGTGAAAAAAATTGCATATATGTATATGTGTGTGGGTATTCATTCTGTCTTCCTGTGATGCAACTGAATTTGGCAAGGTGGTCATTGTTATCTATAACACTAATAGAGCTTTGAAGTTTCCATGAGCTAGTGCAAATGTGAAAAGGTTGATTAATTTTATTCATTTGAAAGGTTGTATGTACGCACACTCACAAACCCACACATATTTATATGAGCTTTTGTTCTCTGAGACAACTAAATCTCAAGGATAGTTTCAACATTTTTAAAAGACTAAATTGCATATTTGCATGAGGGGGTAGGATAAACATATTTGTATGCATATGTATATACATATATAAATATACACATATAAATCTATAAACATATATAAATGTACTTTTTGGTCTTTTTTCCCCAGAGACAAAAATCTAAAAAGGTTTATAAACTAATAAATACAGAAAGGCAGCATAAAGAAACTTTATTAAAATAATATTTTATACCACTACTGAATAGCAATCTTGACGCAAGCCATAGCATGACTTTGAGTAGAACAAAGAAAGGTTGGAAACGTCCTTTGCATGAAAGTTTTATAATGTGACAGCTCAAAAGAATGGAACCCTCTCTCATCTGAAATCATGCTTGTCTGAGGTTTTGTCTTTCATTCTTTCATTGGCACACAGTAAATTGAGCCTTTTCTGGCAATAATGCAGGTGGGAACTTTAAAGATAATTAAGAAACATAAAATATATCAGTCTTCCCTAACACAGTTGGCATCTGGGTTTGAATTTCTATCTCTCTTCTAGCAAGAAGATGAGTATAGATTTTAGTCTATAGTCTCCTAATTTTGTATAATTGACCTCTTACAATAAACTGCAATAAAAAAGGATGCCTAATAACTGTGTGTAGGAAAATAATCATAAAGTTATACATATTTCATAAGAGACCTAGGAATAATTAATGTATTGACAATAAATAAGCAATTAGTATTTTCAACTCCATTGAGATAAAGGAACAAAATGATATTTTTTAAAAAGATACTGAGAATACAGGAATAAAGAACTCTGGCTTTGATTACTGCCCTTGTTATTAAATTATTGAGCTCACTTCTCCTGTTCATGTTTGGGAAGGCACCAGCAACCCGCAGAAGATAGAATAGCCCACTTTTCATGGCTGTGTGTCCAGGCCTATGAGTTATCCATTAAAAGCTATTTAAGTCATACTGGGGGAAAGGGCTAACTCAGAGCATTCCTCTGGTGATTAAGAGCTAAAGCCAGAATGAAATAATCCTCTTCTTTCACCAATCAGTTAATAAAAGGAGGTTGTTTTATCCATAGCTGGAGAACGACATTGAGAGCAGGGAACAGATGTCTATCTAGTATATAGCCTTGATGCAGCTGAATGCAGCTCTCCTGTATCAGAGTTGGTTGTCTTAATAGTCTGAGGTCAAAGGCTTAAGAAAGGAGTTCTAGTCCCCATTGTCCTGGTTATTCTGTACTCATGTAACTAGCAAGTCAGGAGCTTAGTCCTCTGAGCCAATTAAATCTTTTTTTTAATTTTTTTTTCATTAATTTGTTTGTTTCTTTTTAGTTTACAGGATTCAATTCCACAATTCCTTGAGTTTCACATTTTGTCCCCCTCCCTCCCTCCCCCCCCTCCGCCATGGCAGCTTATAGTCAAGTATAGGATCTGTAGATACTTTCACATTATACATTAGTCAGGTTATAAGGACGGATTGTACCAGCTGGAATGAAAAATGGTAAAGAGGACATAAAACCAAATGAGAGAAAAAAAGATCAGGTATTTTGCTTCCACCTGGATATAAACTTTAAACCAATTAAATCTTGAGGAAGGTTTCCATACTTTTTTAAGAGAAAGTAGATTATATTGCACATTTACAAGGGGGGTTGGTAGTATATTGCTTCCACTACAGTCTTTATAAGGGGAGCCAGGAATGAGCAAATGAATAAAGAAGCATCATTACATTCTGCTATGTTCCAGGCTCTGTGCTAGACATTAGGGATCAAAAGGAAAAGGTGAGACAGTCATTGCCCTCAAAGAGTTTACATTTTAATAAAGGGACTGCCAGACAGAGATGGGAGTTTGGGCCTAGGAAGGCATAAGGATGATGAGGGAAGACTTAATTTGTTGAAATTGGCATGGTCTTTCTAATAGCCATGGAAATATTGATGAGATCATTGGTCCCAAAGCAAGAGTAAGAAGAGCAAAGCAGGTGAGGTTGGTCATATATATATATAGGAGTAAGGATGATGGAAAGATGACCTCACTGGTTTCCTGGTAAATGGATGGATTGGATGTAAGGCTAGGAGAAAGTATCATACTCCTTTCTGTGTGAATTAGTGTAGTCAGATGATGGTATCCATTAATAAGTTTCTGTAGCCTTCTTCTACATGAGCAATTTGGGAAAAAGAACTGGAATTTTTCCATTTTTGGAGTTTGAAGTTTTATAAACTGGCCAGAATGATTATAGAATCATAAATTAAGAAAGCAATGGGACTTTAGGAGTTGTCTAACCCAATCTCTTCATCTTTCTATTTAGAAAGCTGAGACAAAGGAGGTGAAGTAGCCTACCTATAGTCCTATAGCTAATAATAGACAACTGCCCCTAACCCTAATCCTTGCTTTTTTTATCCCCTATCATAGGATTATGATTGAGAACTGGAAGGGACTTTGTCCATCATCCAGTCCAACACCTTCATTTTACAGATGAAGAAACAGCAGCCAGAAGCGAAGTGACGTGGAAAACACATGACAATGTAAGTACTCATTCACATTCTTTGACGTGGGCTTGTTCCACAAGGCTGCTATGTGACAGAGGGTAGACATCTCTCCCCAAAGAAATCATTGACTCCCTTCTCAAGAATCAGATTCAGAACTAGTCCCAGTTACTATGGAATGTTGAGACAACTTTTCTTTGGAGTGGCGGGATGGTATTGTGGAATAAGAATCATACACCTGGTTTTAACTCCCTACTCTGTCACCAACTTCCAGTGTGATGTTGGGTAGGGAATTTAACCCTTGCAGTGTTCAGTTTCTTTTTCTGTGAAAAGAGTTATCTGAACTCAATGATTTCCAGCACTCTCAGCACTGATACTCTCTAAGCCCTTCTTGGTTTTCTCATTTTTATGTAAGGCTTAATGATTCATTTGGTATAGAACGGGGATGGACAAGATAGCCTCCCTATGGCCTTTCAAATCCAAAGATCCTATAGGAATACTGCTGAGTGTCCTGGATGACCAACATTAAACATTGAAATATGATCCTGTCAAAAAAAACCATATAGCAATACAATTCTTAATGTTTATCTCAGTGAATAAAAAAGTTCTAATATTTCAACTGTGAAGTTGCTTGCCTGCTTCAAATAAAGTAAAAGATAAGTCCTCTAGAATTTAAATCTGCATTTGTTATTGCTAAAAGGTTAAAATGTGTTGACTCTATGGTTAAGAGTCTTATTTTTAAAACCACTTTATTTTAAAGCAAGACATAAAATAGCTAAGTGAGTAATTGAAAGACTGGAGGAAAAAGAAAAGTGAACTTTTAATGGTAAACTTGTACTAGATTGTCTTCTGCTCTATGAAAGTTGAGTGGATATTTCTCAAATCATTCTTCCTACTTTTACATTTAAAAAAAATCTCTTTTTTTCCTTTGGTGGGGGAGGGGGTGATACTGTGAAGGTTGAACTAGTTTCAAGATTTTTAAAAATCCATAGAACCATACCAAGGAATGAAATCTTGGCAGATAGACTATTGACATTCCCTGCCTCCAGATAATTTTTTGGAGAAGACACCATTGCTTCCTTTAGCAATTCAGGGTTAGACCCTTGTTAGAATATAAACTACCAATACATTTTGTCTCTAGTACTTTGTCATAGAGTGGAAGTGACACTAAGTTTCGGGAGGTTATGACAATGAAATAAAATTTCTGACAGGACCTATGAAGCTAAGAAAACTCAAAGAAGAGACCCAGTGATGCACAGTATGACTACTGTCCAAGTGGTATAATGGAAATATTATTGGGTCAGAAATCACAGGATTTGAATTCAAATCTTGGATCTGTTACTAACTATCTATATGACTTTGGACAAGTCACTTCTCCTCTCTAGGTCTTAGTTTCCTCATCTATAGAATGAAAAATTAGGACTAGAAGACCTTCAAAGTCTATTTAAGCTCTAAATCTATAACCCTATCATTCTTGTGGTATAAAAATGGATGGTTTTATGATCCTATGACTATCCAAGAATCTCACCTCCAAAACTGTCCTCAGCATGAAGCAGTTTAGCAGCAATTACACTTTACTAAGATCTGGAGGAGTGGTGATCTATATCAAGTCAATAAGCTTAAAAAAAATTACCTGCTATGTGCCAGGTATCATCCTAAGTACTGAGGAGACAATGAAAGGTGAAAACATAATTAGTTTCTGCTCTCAAGGAACTTGCAGTCTAACAGAAAAGATAACATAAAAAATATGTGGAAAAGATACAATATATATGAAAAGTAATGTCAGAGAGAAGGCACTATCAAGAAAGTGGGAGGAAGAATTAGGGAAAGGCCTCTCACAGGAAGTACCATTTAAGCTGAACCCTCAGGGAAGCCAAAGAAACACTAGCAGAGGAAATTCTATATGCATGGAATTACTGGTATTTAAGTACTGAGGTGTTGGGAATGGTTTGAACTATTCTTGGAGTATAGGAGAAGTAAATTCCTTTCTACCTTCTGCCACAAATACATTGAGAGCTTACACAAGTCATTGGATCTCAATTCTCTTATTTGTAAAACAGGCATAACAAAACTTTAACAGCCTGTGTACCTACCTCGCAGTATCATTATGAAGAAAGTGCTTTGTAAACCTCTAATATTACATAAATATGAACTGGTATCCTTAGCGTTATCAGGTTTAGACAAATTTTTAAAGTATGAGCTCATCAGCCCCTTTCAAGTTAGTTTGCCATCAAAGATGGTGGAGAAATATACCCAAATTGTGGCCAACTTCCTTAGGCTACTGCTATAACAAGCAATCCTTAGGCATCCAGAGTATAGTATGAGGATTTCACAGGAAAGAACTGAGGAATACTAGAAAAGGAAAGTGGCTTTTTTTTTTTTTTTTCGATTCCTGGCATCCAAGATGACCAGGAAGAGGAGGAACAATGGGCGCACCAAGAAGGGCCGCGGCCCCGTGCAGCCCATGCGCTGCACCAACTGTGTCCGCTGCGTGCCTCAAGGCCATCAAGAAGTTCGCCATCCGTAACATCGTGAGGGCCATCTCCAAGGCCAGCGTCTTTGACTCCTATGTGCTGCCCAAACTGTACGTGAAACTGCATTACTGTGTGAGCTGCGCGATCCACAGCAAGGTAGTGAGGAACCGCTCCAGGCAGGCCTGCAAGGATCGGACGCCCCCACCCGCTTCAGACCTGCAGGTGCTGCCCCCAGACCCCCTCCAAAGCCCATGTAAAGAGCTATCTGTCCATCAACATTCCTGAACCGATTAGAGGAAAATAAAATGGTTGGTTAAAAAAAAAAAAAGAAAAAAGTAAAGGGAAATGAGAAGCCACCAAATTTTTATACATTTTAATATAAATTTTATGTGTGTATGTTAAATTTGACCAAGAACATATATATATATATATATATATATATATATATATTATTCGCAAATAAGTATCAAACATGGGTGGCCATTAAATATACAAATAGGTCTCAAAATAATAGACTTCCAGATTCTGGTGGCCTGAAATTAATCTGCCAAGGAAATCACAGAAGCTTTCATACTTCAATTCTCTTTAATACATTGCTATGGAAAACTTGATTCAGATTTTAAAAATATTTCCAAATAAAGCCACACATGCAGTTCAAAAGTGAAACCCTTATTGTTGACATAAAAAAAATAGACCCAAGGACAGGATTTTATTTTATTCTGGAATAGGTGATGAAATCACATGCTCAAAAGAAAAGGAAATTCAGAAGTTAACCTGTGGGGGAGGGGGGCAGAGTCAAGATGGCAGAGTAAAAAAACCAGGTTCTTACTTGAACTCTCCCTCAAATCCCTCCAAATATCTATAAAAATGACTAAAATTCTAGAGCAGCAGAACCCACAAAATGACAGAGTGGAACAAATTTCCAGTCCAAGACAACCTGGAAAGTCAACAGGAGTCCGAGAGAAGAGCACAGTTCAGAAACTCTGAGCAGGACTCAGGGCACTCAATTACTGGCAGCCATGGTGGTTTCCAGACTTCTCAACCTGCAAATGCCAAAGACAACTTAGAAGTTCAGTAGGAAAGTTCTGTCAGACCTGGGTGAGAGAGGAGCAAGGTCTGGCCCCAGCCCTGGTACTGCAGTGACTGCTTTCAGAGCCCTTGACCCATAGCCAGTGGGGGATCCAGCAACTGATCATAGGGGTATTGCAGGGATCTTTTTGCTGGTGCTAAGGCAGGATTCTCTTGCTTTGCCCATGCTTAGATCTGGGTCACAGTCCTGAGTGGAAGTCCTGGGTCAAGGAGGAGTGCTGGAGTGACAGAGCTTGTGGGGGTGGTGGAGAAGGAATCCTCTTCACAGTTCTAAGGAAGATAAGAATGCTTGTGGTCACTCACAGACTAGAGTACAGACTAGGAGAGGAGTGAACAACTCTCCTTTGATCCTATGGCCTTGGAAGAACTGAAAATTTAGTCTCTAGAATCTCTGAAAACATCTGCACAAAACCCATGAAGCTTTGAGACAGTATAGCCTTCACACTAGAATCCAACCTTAACAGAAAGCTAAAAAGTTATATCATTGACTGGGAAAACGGGCAAACAGTGGGAAAAAAAAATCAGACTCTAGTATCTTTCTTTGGTGACAAGGAACATCAAAACATATAATCAGAAGAAGACAACAAAGTGAAAGCTCCTAAATACAAAGCTTCAAGAAAAATATGAATTGGTAGCAGGCCAAAGAAGAGCTCAAAAAGGATTTTGAAAATTAAGTAAGAGAAGTAGAGAAGGGGGCGGCTAGGAGGTACAGTGAATAGAGCACCAGCCCTGGAGTCAGGAGGACCTGAGTTCAAATATGGCCTCAGACACTTAACACTTACACAGAACAAGTCACTTAACCCCAATTGCCCTGCCCTCCCTCCTACAAAAAGCAAAAAATAGAAAAGAAGTAGATAAAAAATTGTGAAGAGAAATGAAAGTTATGCAAGAAAGTAATGAAAAACGAGTCAACATATTGCTAAAAGAGACCCAAATTAATGCTCAAGAAAATAATACCTTAAAAAATAGACTAACCCAAATGTCAAAAGAGGTCCACATTCAATTGGGTATGAAAATATATCTTACCCTGTAGGAAAGGAGGGGGGAAGGGAATAAGAGAGAGGGAGGGATGGAAAATGGGAGGAGGGAATAATCAGAAGCAAACATTTTTGAGGAGTGACAGGGTCAAAGGAGAGAATAGAATAAATGGGGCATGGGATAAGATGGAGGGAAATATAATTAGTCTTTTACAACATGATTGTTATGGAAGTGTTTTGCATAACTACACATGTATAACCTATATTGAATTGCTGGCCTTCTCAATGAGGGTGAGTGGGAAGGGAAGAAGGGAGAGTATTTGGAACTCAGAGTTTTAAAAATGAATGTTAAAATTTGTTTTTACACACAACTGGGAAATAAGATATATAGGCCATATAGCATAGAAATCTATCTTGCCCTACAGGAAAATAGAAGGGAAGGGGATAAGAGAACGGAGGATGGGGTTATAGAAGGAAGGGCAAATTGGGGGAAGGAGTAATCAGAATGCACACTGTCTTGGGGTGGGGGGAGAGGAGAGATGGGGAGAAATTTTGAAACTCAAAATCTTGTTGGAAGTGAATGTTGAAAACTAAAAATTAATTAATTAATGATAAAGAAGTCAACCTGTGGATTCCAGTGTTACAGGGGTATCACCTTTACATTTTAAAAATGTCATTTTGGTAGATAATATAATATAGTTAAAAGTACTAAGCAATTATAGACAGGAAGACCTGGATCATAATGCTACCCCCGATGCTATCAGCCTTGGGATCAGTTAAATTACTTAATATTATCGAGCCTCTTCACACAACTGTAAGGTTTGGGCACTAAAAGTTCTTTCCTCATTGACACTATAAAAATCAAATAAGATAATACGTGTAAATTAATTATTAAAAACTATGTAAGTGTAAGCTACTATTATTGTTCTTTAAAAATTTCTTCCTCCTGAGATCTTTGATCATTTCAGTCTTTTCCTCCTTGTTTTCCCCTTATTGTTCACTCTCTGATTCCCACTTTGATTGTGGCTTCCTTCAAGGCCAGACGTCAAAATTGTCTCAGCCTCTTCCCACACTAGGCAATTCAAAGTTGGACAACTGACTACTTTCTGACCTGAGTCTTGGCCCCAAGTGACTTCTGGGGAACAGAATTAGCTGCAGCTGGATGCTGGACTCTTTTTCTCAAGCTAAGTGGAATGCTACACAATTACACATGTGCTTGCCCCACTTTCCTCTCTTCCTTAATTCTCTAGCTGAGCTCAGTTATGGCAGAGAGTGCTGTAGTCCCACTTCCCTGAGAGTGGTGGATGGTGGAGTAGGGAGTGCTGAGTGATCACATTAAGAATTAGGGATTATTAACCTTCTCTGTTGTTAGTTCATTGAACTGTTACAGGTGTCCTAGACAGTGGAAACAACTGAAATTATTTGATCTCTGGTATATAATTCCTATATTGGAGAAGTTTGAGAGATTGCAAGGATTGGAGAAAATGTCCAATCCTCCGTCTTGCTGGTCATGTGACCTATCATGTTATTTTAAGACATACTGAATGAAAGAAAAAGATGAAAACTCTAATTAGTAGAATTAACTTTGGATGTCCAACTCTTATCTAAGAATGATCTAAATTCTCTCCTAGCCCCTTATCCTTACTATCTCCTTGAAATTCCATTGTTTTACTTCATATGTATACTTTGTCTTAACTTGTGCACATATTATACCTTCCCAGTACAATGAGACCTCCTTGAGGGCAGGTGCTAAGGTTCTTTCCTATGCATACTTAAGGTTTTATATATATATATTTGCTGAATTGAATTGAATGGAACTCCATGTTTTACATATTTATGTATGGATTTGACATTTGAGGCTACATTGATTTGATAAATGGTTCTCAGCCCAACTACAATCACGTAACTTTCCCTCCTTGTTCACTAATGCCTTTGACCATGTTAGAACATGCTGCTTTTCCTAGTAAGCACTTAATAAATGCTTGTTGACTTGCCTTGCCTTATTCTTCCTCAGAAAAACTAATTACTCAAATAGTCTACTGGCACAGTAGCATTTTGTCACTTTTCCTGGCCCCTTACACAGCATAAATAAACTGAAATGTATTCAGAGACAATGTTTCTAATGACTTTATTTAAGAATACATTTCAGGTTACTCATGCTGAGAAATACTTACTTTCTGAACTTTCAAACAGCTGGGCTGAGCTCAATGGGCAGTTCTCCACCATTTCAGAAACATCTAAAATTAGAGGGAAAAAAGATTATAAAATAAAAATTGTTCTACATTCCATCCTTTTCCTTTTCACATAAATATTGTAACTAATCACCCTTGCTTCATGTATAATTTGTGAGAAGAGGCCATTATATTCTTTTTCATTTAACTTGGCCCACAGAGAAAGTAAAGTCAAACACAGGCTCAGACAGAATCAGAGAGTATCCAGGTTGGGAGGGTTATCAGTGGCTATCTAGTCCAACTCACACTTGAATAAGAATTTCTCAGAAACATATAAGAATAGCTAATATTTATATAGCTCTTACTCTGTGCCAGGCAATGTGCTAAGTGCTTCATTTGACCCTCACGATAGCCCTGAGAAGTAGGTGCCATTAGTATTTCTATTTTACAAATAAGGAAACTGAGTCAAACAGAAAGTAAGTGACTTGCTGAGGTTTATACAGCTAGTAAATGTCCAAACTAAGAGAAAAATATTATTAATTTTTGGGGGAGATCTCTCACCTTGTCCAAAAATGTACCTTTTATCCAGGTGTAGTTATTGCCATCTAGTCAGCTGAAATCCAACCCATCGTGTTTTAGGAAGCCAGATCTGAGTAGAGGTGGACCCCCTTGTATCTAGATTGTCCTACATGGGGGTAGTCTGGATAAGAGATAAGCTGCTTATCCAAGTCCATGACTGAATGATCAGAGTGACATTCCTTACTCCCTCATTAGAATAAACCCCATCTCATTATCATATTTATTCTTCTCATTAATTGTTAACTAATGGAAGTTGATTGTCACCCTCCAGAACACCCACTCTTCCAAGGGCATATAAGTGTTGGGTGTAGTTGAGATGCACCGTTGGTCTTTGACCCCTAGTCTTTAGGGCATCATAAAAGTGCTTTGGTTTGTTACTATCATCACAAAACTCAATTTCATCTGCTTTCTTACTGAGCCAAGAATCCTGAATTTCTCTAAGATCTGCATCTATTTTACTTTTGATGGAATTAAATGATGCCTTCTTAGAGACGGCTGAACTATACTGCTGGTAAACCCTGTAGAGTTTTTGTTTTTCATTTATCAGCTTCTGAATTTCTCCATAATTTTTGTCAAAGCAGTCTTAATGTTTGTGAATGTTCTGAACCAAATGAGCAAATGTAGTATTGTACACCAGATCTCTGAAAGCTGCCTACTTCTGTTCTGCTCCACCATTGCCAACAGTGTGTTGGCTCAACTTTCCCTCTAAGTTAGGGACATATTCTCGACACTCAGAGAAGCACTTTAATCTGTTGATGTTAATTTTTCTGGTAGTCATTTTGCCTTGGTGCCATGGCTTTTGTTGAATGTGAATATTTAGCTTGGAGAGGATAAGTCTATCATCAGTCCAGAGCTCGGTACATTACTTTTGTCACGTTCACATCCTCTCTTGTCTCTTCTGCTTACAATTACATTCTCTATTAAATGCCAATGTTTGCTGTGAGGGTACATCCATGAAGTTTTATTGCATTTAGGTAAATGGAAGATAATGATGATGAGGTCATGGCATGCATAAATCTTCAGTGGTAAGTGACCAGTGCTTTTCCTGTTGTTGGAAACCTAACTCCATTCCTCCCAAGGACTCCCTGTTGTGTCTGGTAGTCTGTCCCTACTCTTACATTAAAATCACCCAGAATTATAAGCTTGTCATCTTTTGGCACATTGAGGATAAGGATCTCAAGGTCTTTGTAAAACTTTTATTTCATCTCATCAGAGTTCATCATGGTAGGAATACAGGCACTGATGATGGCGGCATAGAATTTTCCTGCAAGTGTCAATAACATTGTCATGAGCCTGCCCTTTACTACTTTTGGTAGGGATATATGTTTGTTGACTAGATTGGTTTTGATTACAAAACCTACACCAGCTTCATGGTGTTCCCCTTTACTGTGGCCACTCCAGAAAAAACAAACAAACAAAAAAAACCATGTGTACAGGTCTGACTTCAGTAAACTGGCCTTCATTTGCCAGTCTTGATTCACTCAGGTCTGCCATTTGGATATGATACCCACTGAGTTCTCTTTCTTTTTTTTTTTTTAAGCAATTGGGGTTAAGTAACTTGCTCAAGGTTACATGGCCAGTTATTTCTGGGTGTGGTGCTAAGTATCTGAGCCTAGATTTGATCCCCAGGTCATCCCGACACTGGGGCCAGTGCTCTTACTCGCTGTGCTACCTGGCAGCCCCATTGAGTTCTCTTTCAACAAGAACTGTTTGTCTTACAGGTTTACTGGATTTTGTGTTGTCCATAAGTGCATGAGCATTCCATGTACCAATGGTGAGTGGAATTTATCTTTGCAGAAGTGCAGAAGTTTTTGTACCTTTTTTTTTGTGCCTCAACTAAAGGTTGGGATCCCCACTTGCTAAGTTAATCAGGCCAGGGTTGGGTAAGTAGACAATTTTTAGGGCATCTTTTCTAGCCCTTTCCTCACACCAGGAGGAGAGCAGTATGATCCTTAAAAGACTGCTCAGACACCCAAGGGGCTGCCAAATTCCACTGCTGCTTCCAGTGAGATGACCATATGGCCTGGGCCACCCATGTGCAGCGTTGTGACTACTTGCTTTTTTTTAGCATGTTGTTTTCAGGGATGTTGTTGAATGCCTTCAAAGAGGATAAAAATAGTATCAAGTCAGCTGCTGAGAATTCTTCAACTTGAAAAGGGTACCAGCCAAGAGTAAAGTAGAGGGAGTATTACTGCATGAATTTTTGTTTGCAGATAACTCCTCACTCAATACTCTGAAGCTGAGATTCAGCAAAGTATGGATCAATTCTCTGCTGCTTGTGTTAACTTTGGCCTAACAATTAACAACAAGAAAACACGTTCCATCAGTGAGAACCACACCAACCATATGTGGAACCATTGGTCACAGCAAATGGAGAAGTTTTGAATACTGTGGATAAGTTCATTTACCTTGGCAGTATACTTTCCATGGATGTACACACTGAACACATTAGCATTTCCAGAGCTACCTCAGTGTTCGGGAGGCTCCAAAGGAAAGTTTGGGAGGGAAGAGGTATTAGAATGACTATCAAACTGAAAGTCTGCAGAGCCATTCTGCTGACCTCGTTGTATGCCTGTGAAACCTGGCAGTCTACCAGGGCCATGTGTTCATTTGAATTGTCTTAGGAAAATTCTGAAGATCACCTGGCAGGATAAGATATCAGATACTGAGGTCTTTTCTCAAACTGAACTGTCAAACATTCAAACTCTACTGCAGAGACTGCAACTCTGATGGGCTGGCTACATTGTTTGAATGTCAAATGTACACTTGCCTAAAAGTCTATTTTATGGAGAACTCACACAGAGCAAGTGCTCACATGGTGGTCAGAAAAAGCTATGCAAGGGGCGGCCAGGTAGCACAGTGAGTAAGAGCACCGGCCCCAGTGTCAGCATAACCTAGGGATCAAAACCGGGCTCAGATACTTAGCACCACATCCAGAAATAACTGTCCGTGTAACCTTGAGCAAGTTACTTAACCCCAATTGCTTTAAAAAAAAAAAAAGCTATGCAAGGACACTCTCAAGGTATTTCTTGAGAACTTTGGAATTGATTGCATGACCTGGTAGGCACTGGCACAGGACCACCCCATATTAGGTGCCCTCATCAGAGAAGGTACTGTACTTTATTAGCAAAGCAGAATTGAAGTAGCTTAAAAGAAATTGGAAATGCACAGATTTAGAGATTTCACACCAAATATTCATATGACTTATTTGTGCCCAACCTATGGTAGAGCATTCTGAACTCATATTAGTCTGATCAATTATCATATACAATTATTATATACAATCATATTAGTCTGGTTAGTAGGACTCACTGTAATTTGTGTCTAACATAATGGTCTCTAACATTTTGGTCTTCTTCAAGAATGAAAGGTAATAATTTCATTCTATTCTACTCTCCTAGTACCCACAACATGTTAAGAAAAACCTAGAAGAAAGCTTTCCAGAACATTGAATTTCTTCTGAGAATATATGGGAAAAGATGGACAAGAATCACACAAGATAAGAAAAAGTAGAAAGGA
The DNA here is from genome assembly GCF_028583685.1 of Petaurus breviceps papuanus. NCBI lineage: Eukaryota > Metazoa > Chordata > Mammalia > Diprotodontia > Petauridae > Petaurus > Petaurus breviceps. The sequence goes on along the minus strand of NW_027185798.1, from coordinate 50,323,765 downwards.
TGTATGGGACTAAGTATCGAGGTACATACTTATAATCCAAACTATTCAGGAAATTGAGACTGGTGGTTACTTAAGTCTGGAAATTTTTAGCTGCATTTGGTCCTCTTTGAGAACGAAAGACAACAACCAACCAATCAACCAAGCATTGAGTGGGTTCGATGAGGGCTCTCTTTGGGAGTGCTACTTATATTAATCATCCAGTAGCATAATTAATAGCATGAGTAATTACCCAGAAATTAGGTCTCTCAAACTTTTTATATGTCACAAAACATACCCAAGAAATGATCATTCATCCCTTTCTTAAAGAGCTCTAATTATGGGGAAACCTAGTGACACATACTGAGCTTGAAATAAAATAAAATTCTCGGATTGTGAAAAGAACAAAGTTGTATAACTATAATTACCATGCCATTGATGTTGATTTTTTAAACCCAGAGCAAGAATTTACATCTAGCTTTATTAACTTTTATTTTATTTGGTCCACATTCTAGTGCTTTATGTAGCAACCCATAAATTTGCATCCCTTCATCCCTTAGCTTCCACATTATCTCTGAAATAGAGGGGAAGGGATACTGGAGAGGATGGATTGGCTAAGTTGCTTGTTGTTGCCACTGTGAACACTAAAGTCAGCAACAAAATTTCACCCCTGTCCAAGAAGCTAAGCATCGGTATCATCAAAACACTTTGGACTTCGTTTCCAGAAACTGAGGTCATTTGTGCCTTTTTTTAAAGGTAGTTGTTACTTCTCTCTGTCAATCAAAGACGATCATAACGATATAGAACAAAAGGAGCAAAATCATAAACCAAGTAAGAAGAGCAAATATCTGTTTCTGAAAACTGAAGGGTCAAAAGAAAACCATGAATAGGGGGAAAAAAAACCTAAGTAGCACATAAATATATGCAGAAGAACTTTCTAGACTCGCAACTAGACTAGCAACGACAAAATGTGTGTTCAGTTTCTACATGCAATTTGGGACATTCAAGGATAGAGTAAACAATTAGTAGGCATTGCAAAGATGGGAATTTCTGCTTTATGTAATGTGAAATTTCCTAATGATTAGGTGGATGTTGCAAAGAGAAAAACATGCCTGTTGTAATTTTTTTTTAATGTCCTAACTATTAAAGCCTATCTATGGAAATTATCAAAGGTAGAATGATCTGATTAGTAAGGTAGTGAGTTTGCTGCTGCCAGGCATCTTCAAGTGAAAGCTGGATGGTTACTTCTTTGGTGTGGAGTGCCAGAGAGGGAAATTTCATTCAGGATTGCGTTAGACTAGATGACCATGATTTTGTGAAAAAAGGAATCACATCTATTTGATGTTGTGGTCCTCCTTTCACAATAATGTTGGTCAGACTTTTTTGACACTTGTTTTCAGCATCACTTGGATATTCTTAACACAACAATCACAGGCCTTGAATGATAGAAATGATTAAAAACATAATTCTAGATCACAAAGGCAGAATAAGGCTCATGGTGGGCATCTGCTCTTGTTTTCAGAAGAGTAATGTCCTGGAAACCAGCAAATGAAGGCTTCTAAAATCAGACAACCTAATTGGAACATTAAAGTGATAAAATGACAAAAATACAGGTGTTTAGTGAATCTAAAGATAAAATTAGAACACTTGAGAAGTGACTGTGAAGCAGAACTATAACTGGTTGATTTAGATACAATTACAGATAAAATTCTGGAAATAAAGACCAAAGAACATGTTAGAAGGATCTCTTTTTTTTTTAAATCCTCTGTGAAAACCCTCAGCATGCTGAGAATAATCATACGGTTTTTCCTTTGAAATAACATGCCACCACATTTACTGACTTTGAGAGAAGACAAATAATCATTCACATCATTTGGAAACTGGCCAGTACTATAGCACCCAGAAATAACTCACAATTTCCCTGTGAGGTGGGTCAGATCATCATCATCATCATCTTCATCATTGATTATACCCAACTGTGATTTCATCAACGGCATTCCAAGAGTAAGACTCCCTTCACTAATGAAGATTGGCAACATTAAGTAATAGAATTATCTAAAGGTATTGATAAGATGTCGCTTGCCTCCAGCCATACAACTAGTATGTGTCAGAGGTAGGGCTTGAATCCATGTCTTCCTGACTTCCAAGCTTGCCTTCTATCCACTTTATTACATAGTCTCAGTTGCTATTGTTTTGTGTTAATGCCTGTCTGCTGAGCAACTTGCCCAAAGTCATGTGGCATAACAAAGAATGTGTTTTTCATCCTTTGTATTCAAAGAGGACCTATGACATCAAGATATTGGGGTAAAGGTACAGTATGACTGTGGCTGATCAGTCCAATATGAACTCAGAAGTCTCTACCACATGTCAGGTACAAATAGTCCATCTGAACATTTGGGATGGAGATATCTCTAAATTTGGGCATCCCTCATTTCCTTTGTGCTATTGCAATTCTGTTTTTCCCATGGGGCACAGGACCTTCTTTGATGTGGGTACACCATGCTGGGGAGTCCTCTGCCAGCATCTCCCATGTCTAACGATCAATACCAAAGTTCTTCAGAGAGACCTTGTACCACTTGGCATTTGATATAGTTTGAATGCTAGGCATTTCAGTTCAAGAGAGAACCTTAGTGTCTAGTATCTAATATGGCAGACACTTTCAAGGATATTTTAATCTAACTTTTTTCCCACTCACATTAAAATGAAGGATTTATTGGATCTCTACTACATATAAGTCATGGGATAAGATGCTTGGGATATACCAATAGATAAGAAACAAAGCCTGCTATCAAGGAGTTGGAATAATTTATTCATTTGGGATTAATTAGATACTATCACAGTACAAAGTCCCAAACATACGAATGTGTTTTGTTTCAAAAGTGTAATTTCCATTTTCCCATAGAAATTGTGTTATAAATGGTGTTCTAGTTCTCAGTCTAGCACATAAGAGCCTGTACACACATGTACACACACATCATCTATGAAACATTTTGCAAACCTCAAAGTGTTATTTAAATGTGACAGCACAGTGTTCTACAAATAGTAGATATGTTTTATTTAATCTTAAATAATTGAAGAATACTTTACAAAAATCTTACTCTTCTCTGTTAGCATAGCACAGAGGTAAATCTGGGTTCTTGAAAACAATGTCAATGAAGAAGAAAATCTGGCAGGTTCTACCAAGTTGTATGGGCCTCAAGTATGCGTCCACAAATAATACATTGTGACTGCTGTCTGAGGACCAAGATACTACTGACTTCAGTAGATTGCTGAATCTATTATTTCTTTTTTTAAATCAAATGCTTTATTAACTTCTAGTTTACATCATTCATATCTACAAGATTTTGAGTTGCAAATTTTCTCCCTGTTTCCTCCCTACCCACTGCCCCAAAATAGCAATCCCAATGGATGTCCCCTCCTCCAATTTGTTCTCTCCCATATCTTCTCCCATACCCCTCTGACTTTCCAGTAGGGCACAGTGGGTCTCTATGCCCCTGTGTCTATATGTCTTATTTCCCAGTTACAATAATAGAATGTATATACATATATATATTAAATATTTGTTTTTAAAACTTTGAATTCCAGATTCCTTCTCTTCCTTCCTTGTCACCCACCCTTACTGGGAAGATAAGCCATTCAATATGGGTTGTACATATGTAGCTATGCAAAACATTTCCATAGTGGATATATTGTGAAAGACTGACTATATTTCCCTCCATGCTATCCCAACCCCCACTTGTTGTATATTCTACTTTGATCCTGTCCCTTTTCAAAAGTGGGTGCTTCCAACTTCCCTCCCCCCCCCATCCTGCCCTTCCTTCCATCATCCCCCATCTCATCCCCATTCCCCTACTCTCATGGAGGGTGAGATACCTTATTTAGTGTGTATATCATTTCCTTCCTAAGCCAAATTCAATGAGAATAAGGTTGACCCATTCCCTTTTACCTTCCTCTTCTTCCACTCTATTGTAACCATTTTCCCTTGCCTCTTCTATATGAGATAGTTTACTCCAATCTTTCCCCCCATCCCTTCTCATTATATTCCTCTCTCACCTCTTAATAGCACCTTTTAAGGATCATCCCTTCCTATTCAATTGGTCCTGTGCCCTCTATCTATGTGTACTTGTACACATATATACACATTCACATATGTATTCATGTGAAATGTTTTCAATGTATTCTGCTTTTCAATTCAATGTATTCAATGAATATATGCATATATATTTCTGTTCCCTTCAACTGTTCTCATACTGGGAAAAGTTTCATCAGTTACAATTATTGTTTGTAGGGATGTAACTAGTTCAACTTTGATAAGTTCCTTATGATTTCTTTTCCCTGTTTACCTTCTCATGCTTCTCTTGCTTCTTGCATCTGAATGTCAAATTTTCTATTCAACTCTGGTTTTTTCAAGAATTTTTGAAAATCCTCTTTTCCACTAAATGACCATATTTTCCCCTGCAACATTATACTCAGTTTTGCTGGGTAGGTGATTCTTGGTTTTAATCCCAGTTCTTTGACCTCCAGAATATCATATTCCAAGCCCTTCGATGCCTCAGTGTAGAAGCTGCCAGATCCTGTGTTATCCTGATTGTGTTTCCACAATATTCAAATTGTTTCTTCTTGGATGCTTGTAATATTTTCTCCTTGATCTGGGAATTCTGGAACCTGGCTATAATATTCCTAGGAGTTTTTTGGGGAGATCTTTTTTCAGGAGGTGATTGGTAGGTTCTTTCAACCTCTATTTTGCCCTCTGGTTCTAAAACATCAGGGCAATTTTCCTTCAGAATGTCTTGAAGGATGATTTCTAGGTTCTTTTTTGATAATCCAATAATTTTTTAATTATCTCTCAGGTAATCCAATAATTTTAAAATTATCTCTCCTGAATCTATTTTCCAGGTCAGTGGTTTTCCCAATGAGATATTTCACATTGCCTTTATTTTATTCATTTGTTTGGATCTGTTTAATAGGATCTTGATTTCTCATAAAGTCACTAGCTTCCATTTGCTCCAACTAATTCTGAAGGAATGATTCTCTTCAGTGAGCTTTTGAGGTTCTTTTTCCATCTGGAAAATTCGACTTTTGAAGGCATTCTTCTCCTCATTGCCTTTTTGATCCTCTTTTGCCATTTGAGTTATTCTATTTTTTAAGGTATTATTTTCTTCAGTCAGGTTGTTGACACTCATTTCATAATTTTCTTGCATTGTTCTCATTTCTCTTCCTAATTTTTCCTCCACTCCTCTTATTTGGTTTTCAAAATCCTTCTTAAGCTCATTTATGACCTGTAACCAGCTTGTATTTTTCTTGCAAGCTTTTGTAGGAGTTCGGACTTTGTTGTCTTCCTCCTGTTCCATGCTTTGATCTTTTTTGTCCCCAAAATAGGAGTGTAAAGTTGGGTTGCTCTGCTTGCTTTGGTTTCTTTATTTGCTCTTGTTGCCACTCAATTACTTGTCTTTTGGGCTTTTTGCCACAGTAGGACTCTGCTACCAGACAGGGGAGTTTTGTCTCAATTGCTGGGGATTTCTTTTTTTTTTTTTTTAAAGCAATTGGGGTTAAGTAACTTGCTCAAGGTTACTCGGCCAGTTATTTCTGGGTGCGGTATCTGAGCCCGGATTCAATCCCCAGGTCATCCCTTCACTGGGGCCGGTGCTCTTTCTGGCTGTGCTACCTTCCCCCCCCCCTTGCTGGGGATTTCTCAGCTGCCAAAGGTATTAATTGGGTACCCTCTCTGAATCCTCCACATGCTCAGGCAAGCTGGTCACATACCCCAGGATCTCCACCCTAGACCGCAATCCAGATCCAAGATGGTTAAAGCAAGAGCAATTACCCCTCAGACTAGTTGCTTGGTCCCCCTACAATCTGTAGGCCAGGAGCTGAAGCAGCCACATAGCTGCAGCTGCATGGTGCTGTGCCTCAGCTGCTTCTCACCCCAGGGGCAAAGGCCAACCACACTCTGGAACTACTGGATCTGAAAGTCCACACTGCACTGACTTCTTACTTTGTCCTTAGCATCTATGTGTTGATAATTCTTGAAACTGCCACAGCTGCTGGTGATCTGAAGTCGCTCCAACTGTTGGCTGGTCAAGCCTTCCCTGAAGCTAAAACCTCTTGCTCAGCTCACGCTGTGGGGCTGGGCTTGGCTCCCAGAGCACTGAGCTGGCCACTTCCTACAGGCCTGCCAGGCTATCCTCATCAGGAAGTTAGCTTCTCTGTGTCATTTTATGGGTTCTGTAGCTCCAAAGTTTCTTCAAGAGTCACCTTTTATATGAATTGGAGCAGGTGGAAGCCAGAGCCCCTTGGAAGTCCTGTTTCTACTCCACCATCTTGACTCCATCCCCACCAACTATCGAATCTATTATTTCAACAATGTGACATTCTGGCTGATGATGCAGATCAAAATCTATCCATGCTTTCTGTGCATATAACTTCCATGGGTGAAGAAAGGAGAACTGGAATTAATGAAGGAGGAAGACACTGTATAAGTGATTTGGAGGTTTGGGATTGAGGAAGGAGGCCAGAGAGCAAATGTAGGAGGACAAATGGGAGAAAATTTGCAGAAGTACCATCTTTAGCTCCGGATGCTAGTTCAGACTCTACTCTAGGGTCCTTTGAAAGAAGAGAAAGAGCAAAGCCAACAATGATTAAGGCAGATATCACAGGATTAAAGTGGAATAAGAGACATTAAATAGGATTAAAGAGTAAGGAACTAAAGAGGAGGGCTGAAGAAGAGAAAGAAGACACAACAAAAAAAGCTGAGGAAGAAAAAAACAACAGTGAAATATAAAGACTTCAAGAAAATTGATGGTGTGAATATGTGCGCATGGTGAACTGGTGAAATAGAGAGGTTGGTGCAAAGTAGAATGGCAGGTGAGATGTGTTTTTTGAGTTGGTAAGACTAAAGGAAATAGACTGAATAAAGTTATCAAGTTATTAAGAGATGATAATTAGCTATAGAAATTTTAAACAGTGCTTAAGGTTGAGGTTTAATTATCTATAAAAAGTAGTTTTAAAAATCAAATGGCTGAAAAAATTCTCACCCAGTATGGAGAAAAGTACAGGTTATGAAGTCATTGAGTGTGTAATGTTGGCATTTCAACCACAGCTAAGTGACTGTTACCTGTGTTTCAAGTGTAGTTTGATCTCTCTCCTGGCAGAGAATGTAAAGGTAATTGAAGAACAACTCTCCACAATTCTGGTTGTTGGGGATAAGAAAACATTTTTAAAGGAAATTGAAACGAGGCTTCAGTGGAGGGGATAAAAGGAACCTGAGGTAGGGTAAGCCTTCCTTGTTGGTAGGTTTTGGAGTAGAATAGTATTACAGAGAGCAGAAAGGGAAGAGAAAGGAAAACTAAGAGAAGAAAGGTACATATAGTGTGACATTCATCTTACTTATGAGGAAAACATTTCCAAAGATTCAGAGGAAGGTGAGGTAGCATCACATCAAATAAAATTCTACAAGGATAGGTCAGCCAAGGAGGGATGGGAAACTCTCATGAAATTTTGAAGATGCAAAGGGATAAAATTACAAAGAGAAGGGGAAATGGGAGTAGATTAATATGGATGCACAGGTACCCCACTAGATAATTTAAATTTTGAAAATATATGTACATAAGATGGAGGCAAGGGCAGATATCAAAGGATAGACATGAGTATGGTATGACCCTGTATAAAGCAGGTTAGGAATGGTTAAGCCCAGAATCAGCTGAAGCTGGCAAGGAAAGCTAAAGACAGCAACAACGTTTTTCTATCTATATTTGGAGAAAGAGAGAATAAAAAAATGGGATATGATCATCACTGTTGTGGAAAGGACATTGATAACTTACAAAAAAGAGAAGGTAGAGCTTCTCAATTACAATTTTGCTTCTGTTTTCTCTTCCAAGGAGCATGCTTTTGTTTTGTTTTATTTTATCTTATTTTATTTTTTGTTGCTTGGAGGGGGGAAGGTAGGGCAATTGGGGTTAAGTGACTTGCCTAAGGTCACACAGCTAATTTTTGTGTTAAATGTCTGAGGCTGGATTTTTTTTAACTCAGGTCCTCCTGCCTCCAGGGCTATTGTTCTATTTGCTGTGCCACCTAACCACCCCAAGGAGCATGCTTTTGGACATAAATAACAGAACAAAACTGTTTGATGAATAAATAGCAAGATAGTAAAAGAGTACCTAGCTGCCTTTGATGAGTTTGTGTCACTTAACTCAGAACAACTACATAATTGTGTGCTGAATGAATGGGAAGATGCTACTGCTAAGCCAAAGTCCATAATGTTTGAAAGATCATGGAAAATTAAAAGAGATCCCACCATATTGTGGCAAAAGTTGTATTGATTTTTTTTTTTTAAAGCAATCAGAGTTAAGTAACTTGCTCAAGGTTACATGGCCAGGTGTTTCTGGGTGGGTGCTAAGTATCTGAGCCCGGATTCAATCCCCCAGGTTATCCCGACACTGGGGCCAGTGCTCTTTCTGTCTGTGCTACCTGGCTGCCCCTTATTGATTTTTTTTTAAGAGAAGAGAGCAAAGATTATAATCTATAATCCATGAATCTTGGCTTTGAATCCTGGGAAAACTTGAGAATGGATCATTAAAGTGATGATTGATGAAAATCTCAAAACAGAAACCTCATCGCCTCGTGAAGAAGAAATTGTGCGAGACTAATCATATTTCTCTTTTTTACAGTGTTGTTTTATTATTTTTACTAAGGACTTTCCATGTCATCTTCTTGTCTTAAAATGTTTGAATATTATCAACATTGATCTTTTGAAGTAAAATTTTATTTTTATTCTTGTAAGACTTGGTGGGTCTGTCTTGAAATGTCAAAATAATCAGTCAATAAGCATTTATTAGGCACTTGCTATATGTCAATTACTGTACTAAGCACTGGGTAGACCAAAATTTGGAAAACCAGGGTCCCTGACCTCAAGAAGCTCACATTCTAATGAAGAAGACATTATGTAATTATGTGCATTATGTATGTATGTATGCATATATACACATGCACAAAACAGACATATATGTATATGTATAGATACATATGTACATGTGTATATGCACATATATATTAATATATACATATGCACATTATACATGAATAATCTCAGAGGGGAGGCATTAAGAGTTGGAACAGGAAAAGCCTATTGTGCCTCTTTAAGTATTCTATGATCCAGCAATACTGGCTGGCTGTTTCTTCTGACACAACATTCCATCCTCAAATTCCATGCTTTTTCATTCCCAAGACTTCTCTCCCACCTCAATTCTGCCTTACAACTTCCCAAACTTCCTTCACAACTAAGTTCAAATCCCACAAGAGGCAAGAGACTTCCTGAGCATAAGAAGACTCAAAAAGGAGGGATATAGTCAAATCTAAATGAAGTTCAGCTTTTAGTTATAATATAAGCTCATGTATTAAGTCACGTTTTGGTCTTTTTGATTGAGTGTTTCTATATAATAAGGCACATTCTATTGATGATGACTTTTAGCTTGATTTTTTTAGTGTGTTTCAGTTTTATGCTAACACAACAGATCATCCACTGATATATTTCGCTGTACTGGAACTGGCAAAGAAATAGCAAAACAATTTTCTAATTATTAAAATAAGAAGTGAATTTCTGATTTCAAATAGTATATCCAATAAGAAGCAATGTAGGAAACTGTGGATGAATTTAGAGCCTAGAGAAACCTGGATTGGAATTTTGCCTCTGCCTCTTTCTTTCTGTGTACTTAGGGAAAAATCTGCAGTTTCCTCCTACAACAACAGAAATAATTGTACTACTTAAATTCAAGATTGTTTCGAGGAAAGTGCTTTGTAAATCTTAAAATGTTCTAGAAATATGTCTTCTCAGAAGTTCTGTAATATATTTAGTTACCATGACATCTATGCCTTTTGCTGCTGGTCCTTTTGCTTTGTTCATTTGACAATGTCTTAATAAAGATCTACAATTTTGTTGCCTTTATGCACTTATTTGGTGGAGGGATCTGCCTGTCAGAACAGAGAAAGACAATGATCTCTAAGGTCCTACAAACTCTAGAGTCCTGTATTCCTACAATATAATAAATACACAGTCAGGATTTTGCCACACAATTGTCTAGTTTAAGACAGAAGCAAATTGTGCCTAATAACTGGGTCTTTGAGGCATTGGAAAGCATAACTTCATGGAATTTTGGGACAATCCACTTTGTTTATTCTTTTACTAGATAAAGGCTACATTTTGCTGATTCTTTGTTTGGTTTCTTTTCTTTTACAGGCTCTTCCAGATGCTACATGTTTAAGTAGATCAGCTCTCAGGTTATTAATATTTGAGTAACTGTAAAAATTAAGCTAAAATACCAGCCGGCATCACTGATTCATTTTCATCTCTTGCCTTTGTTGTTTCACACCCTTTGGGATTTTTGGCTTGGGTCTACATGGTTTGGGAGAATGTCTATTTAAGAAATATTTTCATTATCTACAATGATTTTTCAATAATGGGTCAAAATTTTAATTAAAATGGTATATTTTATTTGAATTATTCTCTTTAAAATTAAGATTCAAAGATGGGCCATGAAATAAGATTGCTTTTTTCCAATAATAATCTTATTATTCTTTACAATGTGAATGACCTCCTTTTCTCTAATACCATATAGTAGTGTCTTGTTCCCTAAGCAAATATCTAATAAAATGATGCCAGATAATTACATTTCTGTACCTCAGTGAACCTGTGATCAATTGGGATACTCCTTGTACTTATGTAAATCACAACCCATCAATGTGGTCTCATCCTGGCCAACTCTTGTCATGTCTTCCATGAGTATATGTGTGCCAGTGGGTGGAAGAGATATTCAACTCAATGATCTAAGGACCTTCCTCTAGGTATTTTAATATTACATTGGTGTCAGTATAGCACTTGGACTGTCCAGTTCTTCTCCTCTCCCACTATGTGACTGATTTATCTAACCATACATCTCATGGATAATATCTTTTAATACTGCTTCCAGTATATAAATCATTTATGGTTATATTCTTCATCTTGATTGTTTTTTGCCAAGGTTGTTTGTTGCCGTTCATTCATTGATTTGTGTTTGACTTTTTGTAACCTTGTGGACCATAGCATGCCAATGATGTCCATGGGATTTTCTTGGCAAAGATGCTGAAGTGGTTTGCCATTTACTTCTCTAGTGGATTAAGGCAAAAAAAAAAAGGTTAAGAGACTTTCCTAGGGTCATAGAGTGAGTACATTTCTGAGACTACATTTGAACTTGGGCTTTCCTGACTCTAGGCTCTATCCACTGAGCAACCCATTTGCTTCATTTCCACCATACCTCTCCTTTAGTTTTTGTGCCACTCACACTTTTCAACCTTTGGGGATTGTGGTAGTACCAGATTTTTTTAGTTATGAATATAATGCATTTAACAAAAAAATTCACTTTTTTTTTTTGCATTTTCAGTATAGATCTCAAAGGTCTTTGCCATCTCTAGATGAGATGGCAAATGTGAAAAAAGCACCCTTGAAGATGTTGGAGTCTGCAGTCTAAGAACCTATTAATTGCCAACATTATCCATACTCTTTGCAATTGGACCTTTTGCTTGTGATTCATGGATATTCTCTGTCCATGCGACAGAGCTTCAAATAGAAAATCTTCTCAGTGACATATGGATGCTACACAAGTAATATATGACCTTCTTTAGATGGTGGAGTGATTTTTATATTTCTGATAAATATTGGTTGATTGATAGATTAAGACATTTTATTTATGAGGGAATGGTCATTGAGGATAAAGTCAATGGCACCCCTATTAGCTATTGTATCATTAGCCCATATAAAAATCTCATAATTGTTGAGAAAATACTAAAACATTGATCTGTAATATTATTTATGTAGATATCTCCCCCCAATGCTGCAGATCACAGCTGGTCCATGCCTACTCATTCTATATGACTCTTATCTATATCTACCAGTGAGTCCACAGCAAGAGGTGAATCCAATGTAAGATGAGTCTTTTTCACTTTTCTCTTTAAATCACAAGGAAACCAATGAAACACATTGGATGCTGTTATTTTTATTAGTTATCTCATGCTCACCATACAGATTAGTCTATCTTCTTTTCACTCATATATATTTTTGGTGACATTTTTAAATTTCAGTTCTCTGTCATTTCATGTTCATCACATGTTGGAGCAGTCACACCCTCTGGGCCTTTCTTCATTGCTGAGTGAAAGTATTATGTATATTAGAAATGAATGCTGTATTATCAAAGGTCCAATGGAAATAAATCCTTCAATGAAAGATTGAGGCCTCAAAAATTGAAAAAATTAATGCAAAATTGAAAAAATAATATACAATTCACACAAAAGGTCTAGTCTACAAGGTAGCCCCATTAAAGGCTCTTCTCAACTGTAGGCTGTAGACTCTATAGTTGGATAGACACGGATGTATTTATATAGCTTACTAGCCTAAAACAATATAATCTAAGTTAACTGTCTTTCTAACTTCCCACTCCAATGACTTCCCATTGGCTATTGAATGCAGACTGTTCTCACTAACATGCCATTCAACTTGCTCTATGATCTAACTCTGACCTATGTTTTCAATGTTGTTTCAAATGCTAGTCTTACCATTTACTAAATGCTATGAGTAAGCCCCATTATTTACTATCACCTGAACACATATCAGGCTTTCATGTCTCTATGCATTTCTTTATAGTAGGACTGTCTTGGCCACTTGTTTCTCCTGAGATCCTAAGCAGGGGGAGGGGAGGGGTAAAAACCCCAAACTAGTACTAATGAGTAATATGGGAATGTATATTTCACTTCAACATAAGGAAAATCTTCCTAACAATTAGAACTGTCTGGAAACGGAATAGGTGCTTAGGCATGTAATGAGTTGCCTGTCAATGGAGTCTTTAAGTGAAAGATGGATGGTCACTTTCCAGGAATGTTGTAGAAAAGCGAATGTTTCAGGTAAATGGTTAGACTAGATGAAATCTTTGGGATCTTCCAAATCAACGATTCTATTTAAAACCATGGAATCATTTCTCCTTCATCTTATCTCTTTATATTTTTGTAGTCTTATAATCTTATTTACATTGTGCTGTTGTATGCACATGTCTGATCTTCACTCCTATACTGTAAGCTTCTTAGGAGTTGGGACTGTTTCTTATTTATCTTTACACTTTCCTCTGTGCCTAGCACAGTGCATAGACAAGGAATAGCATATGATAGATGTTTAATCAATGTTTCCTAAAGGAAGATTGATGATGTACTGCCATCTTTTTTAACAGGCAGCATAAGACTGCAGAATAGATGCTAAATCTTGGAGGAAATGTAGCTTATGTGAACTTTGAAGATGTAAAATCAGGGTGGTTATGAAGTGACTGGGGGAAAAAAAGTAACTGGCACCAACTTTAAAATGGAGATATTACAGGTGGTTGTCATTTATGAAAATTTTGCTTAAAAAAAAGGATACTGTCTACCCTGTGGATTGAAATGTTAACCATATTGATTTTGTTTTACCTAAGGAAATAAATCACAATGAGGCAGTATGGCATAGAGGATCGAGTTCTGGTTTGGTAGTCCACAAACATTTACAACCTGTGTGACCCTGGGCAGGTCACCTCCCCTCTAAGTGACTCAGTTTTCTCATTTATAAAAGTCAGGGAGTTATATTAGATAAACTCTAAGGTCTCTTTCAACTAAACCTATAATCATAGGAAGAAAGGAATTATTTATCTATGTCAACTGATCATTTCTATACTATGTAGTGGAGGTTTAAGTGACTGTGAATCACAGAAGTTCTGGGATTCTGTTAGTGTGGATGTACACCCCTGGGTTATGAATTACCCTCACCAATATAGATTGCAATACATTGAGGATTTAGAATAATAGTTCCCAATGTTTTTATTCCTTGATTGCTTTTCAACAGCAGTTACAAAAATGTGTTGTGAAACCCTGGGGGTGATTTAATATACTACTGATAATATTTTGCAATTATTTACTGCTTAAAGTACAATTAAATAATTTTTAGCTCCTACCTCTCCTACTAGAAATGTCAAAGATGGGACTACCCTATGCTACAATACTCTTTAGTGCCCCAGACCAGATTAAAATGTTCAAATACTCAACAAAATAAATAAAAATACAGTAAAACATAGATAATATTCACATTTTAAAACTGTCTACATATGAGACACAGGGATCCTTATGTATGGCTTAGTAGCCACCTTTTCTATTTAAGTTCAACACCACTACCTTAGACCATTATCATGAACCTCTTGGAGGGTGGCACATCACTAAATGCCAACCATTGATTTAGATAGTAGTACAGAGAGAAATCAAACACAAAACAAATATTTGCCTTGACAAGGGGCACACAGTCAGAGTTAGAAGGCATTTGAACTCAGGCTTTCCTGAGGCCACACCCAAATCTCTAAACCTTCTGCTTAATCATTTTATATCTTTCAAATTTTAAATCTTAGATTCCCTTTACTAGTAGAAACCTTCAATAAGATTCAGTGATTATTTTGATATTAAATTATTAAATGCCTGCTATGTGCAAGACTTCAGAAGTGATGCAGAGATAAATATGACCCAGTCCATGACCTGCAGTTTCCAGTCTAATATAGCTATATTACAAAGTAAAATAGCCTACAAATTCTGCTGCCATTCCCCAAAGCACAGGCTTGAAGAAAATAAAAGGACAGAAAATAACTGCTTCAAATTGTACAATATAATACACAAATTGTGAGGAAACAAAATAATCACTCCCTACGAAAATGTAGAATTTCTTGGTGACCCAGAAGTAGGTTTACTGCATATGGTCAAGTCAGACACATTCTTTTCTACCTTCAGTGACATTTGTCTCTGGAAGGGGGATATTTTAGGCATGCTGCAGCCTGGCCTTTCTGAATTTGTCCCTGCCGCTGAAGACAAAAAGGGGAAAAAATGTTAGTGCACAAAAGCCACAAAGCCCTCTTTTTCTCTAAGTCAACACAAAACATGCTTCTTTAAGCTTAAAATGTAGGGAACAAATGAAGCCAGCTAAGTGTTCGCAGCTGTTGTGTTGACTACCTCGCCAACCCAGGATGACTGAAATGAAGTTAAGTTAATAATGTGGGGGCTTTACGACATTGGCTTTTGTGCTGGTAGATCCTTCAGCTGTGACATGTCTATAACTATGTCTCCTGTCGGGCTCAATTGTTGCTGCTGAATCCCTTTCTTCTTTCAACACAGTATGGGTTCTGAATGGTTTCATTTATGTCCTTCTTGTATAATCAGAAGGGGGAATAAAGCAACAAAGCAATAAGAGTATTTATATTAAAAAAAATACCAACCTGCTGAAAAATGATGTCTACAAAGAGTGTTAAGTTTCTGATGCTTTTTGTTCCCTGTCTCCCAATTATAGGCATTTACTCGTTACACATGAGGAACAATTAAAAGTATATGCCAAATTGGATTAAACATAGGCTGTTTTCTTTCTTTCTTTTCTTTTTTTTTTACAACGGGAATTTGTCACATTAAAAAATATAAAGGCTTGGTGAGTTTAAGTTTTTACACAAGAGTGCAGAGACAAATCATAGAGAGGGCTGGACTAAATAACCTGTAAGGTCTCTTCCCATTATCACATTAAAAAATTAGGACCAGAAAGAGATTTTAGTAATCATCTAGTTATTTCCTCTGATTTGACAAGTAAGGAAATTTGGGTCTGATGAGATTAAATAACCTACCTGAGGTCATACAGCTAGCTCATAGCAGAGTCAGAATAAGAACCTAGGCCTCTTGACTCCTCCAATAGTCTTTCAACTATGTCATATTTGGTTTTTCTGTGTTTTGTGTTGGTTTTTGGTGAGGCAAGTGACTTGCCCAGGGTCACAGCTAGTAAGTGTGATTTGAGACCAGATTTGAACTCAGGTCCTCCTGACTCCAAGGCCAGTGCTCTATCCAGGGCTCTATCTACCATGCCGCCTAATTGCCCCAAACACTTGGTTTTTCTACTAATTATAGGAAATAGTGGTTTAAGTTGTCTACAGTTATCCCAATATTAAACATTACTCAACAAATATTTTAAAGTCCCAACTATTTGTATAGATGTTAGCATGTTTTAGAAGAACATAGACTTGCATGAAATAATAAAGTGAAATGAGCAGAACCAAAAGAAAGTTGAAGAACCAGTGTGAATGAACAAGTTATTTTGAGCGTCATAAACACTCAAATAAACTACATAGGAAAATGCCATCTACCTTCAGAGGAAAAACTGGTAAACAGAAGTATGCTTAGTATAGTAGTAAACATATATGTATGTATGTACACTTATTACCTATACATGCATGTGTGTGTGCATGTGAAATGGTGTCCTCTGATTCAGGGAAGGGAGGGAGATAGTTTGGAACTTAAAATATAATACAAAATAAATTAAATTTTTAAAAGTTTAGCATGATCTAGTAGCAGTTGGTAGCTAGGCTTGGAGTCTAGAAAACTTAGGTTTATATTCTACCTATGATTCTTATTAGATGTGTGACCTTGAACAAATAATTTTACCTCTATGTGCCTCAGGCAACTCTCTTGGACAGATATTGATGAGGGGGTTCATGGTGGACATGCCAGTACAACTCCAAAGAAATGGTTGCATGTCATTTATACCCTGAAGTTGAAATAAAAATAATGAAAAAAGTAGGAATGAAGAGAGAATAACACTTCTGGATGTCAAAATATACTATAAAGAATTATCGCTGAGACAATTGGGAAATGATTCAAAATATAGAAACAATGGGGCCAACTAGATAAGCTAGAATCAGCAAAAATAATTATCTCAGTAACCCAGTGTTTGTCAATTCAAAGACTATCAACTACTTGGTGAAGGATTCTCTATTAGACACAAAACGGAAGAGAAAATTGGAAAGCATTTTGGCACCAAAAAAAAAAAAAAAAAGCGACGGGGCATTAACAAACATCTTATATCACATACCACAAAATGTTTCTACTTTCTTTCCATTTCCCACAACTTCCTTTTGTCTTCTGGCTTCTGTTGTAGAGGAGATTTTAAGATTGATATAGATTAGTTCCTCCAGTTGTATCTCTATGCTTCAGTCGTTGAAGAATTTTCTATTTAGAGTATACAAACATCTTGGCTAATAATATCTGTAGATAGTCTAAAATATGCATGTTTCTCTTCCCCCTTACCTCCCTTTTCTACCTCTCTGTCACTATCACTGAGTAAACAAAAGGAACTCTATATGACTGAGAACCATTTTATATTACTTTAAAAAAAATGGGTTGCCATGGCTGAAGAATTTATCAAATAGACAGCCCACTGGGGATGAGACTGGATCTACCTAGACTGAGTCTTGGAGAGCAGACATGTTCTGTTTCCAGTGGCAATTTGAAACCTTTTCAGGTTGATATAATCTTCTGGAGACCACGTCCTTCAGAAATAGCTTTTGAAAACCCAGAATCACCTCAAAAGCATAATAGGACATCCAGGTGGACTTCATAGAGGACATAAAGAATCCTAATAAAAAAATTAAACAGGGCAAGTACCTAAAAGAGATGCAAAGAATGTAGTATATAAAGTTTAAGGACGGAAAAGTAATTTCCAGCTATAGAGATGGGAGAAGAAACTTCATGGTAGATTTTGAGAGGGAGTGGATTTCTGAACCTACAGATTTTTTTAGACAATTGAAGCATATTGTTGTAGGGGAGGTATTGGACTGGGGTCAGGAAAGGAATAAAATTCTTCAAGCAGCTGCCTTGGCTAGAGCACAGCTAAAAGTGTCATGCTGATCTTTCTTCATTCCCCACTGATATACACAGCTCCAACTGACTTCAAAGGAAGAACTGTGATCTAAGTGCACCTACAAGCTCCCAAGCAAGATGATAAAGAACCTACAATTGGTAAATACATCACTCAAAATGAAAAAAGTCTTTGACCGAGGCTATCAATGATATGCAGCATTTCCTAGGGGTTATGCCAGAATATCTATATTAAGCCCCCTTAGAGCTCTTGGATCAAGGGGCACTGGTCAGAACATCTTATCCAGCCATATAACTGTCTTCAGGTAGTTTATTATAATGGCTCCAAATATCACTGGGCTATTGTTTTCCTAGCAAACGCACATAGACTGTGGCCTATATATCATCACTGATTGTTGAGATAAACGAGGGGATGTAAGATCCTTGAATGCTTTCACTTTTTTATCTCATGTCTTTGTAATATTTGCAGTCATTTGACCACCAAGAACATTGTCCCTCAGTTATGGAATGTCTACCCCCTCACTTATATATTGTACAATCCCTACCTTCCTTCAAGGCACTCTAGTTTTCTTCAAAGCATAGCTCAGATACCCGTCTTTTCAAGATTCCTCACTTTACATTGTCTCCCCCCTCCATCTGACATTTGTTAGTGTTTTCTCCCTCTTCAAATTAATTTGAGCTAGTTGGCTCTGTGGGATAAGGTGGGGGACTTGGAGTCAGGAAGATTTGAGTTCAAATCCAGCCTCAGAAACTTGCTAGTCATGTGACATTAGACAAATCATTTAACTTCTCTGCCTGCCTTAGTTTTCTTATATGTAAAATGGGGATAACAACAGTACCTACTACTCAGAATTGTTGTGAAGATAGAATTTAATACGTAAAGTGACATGTAAATATAAGCCATTATTAATTTGTAATTTTGCATATATTTAATATTTCCTTACTTGTGTACATATTACATACCCCCACTACCTTCCTTCCCATAGTATGTAAACTCCTTGGCAGCAAAGACTGATTCATTTTTGTCTTTATACTTCAGTGCCTAGTTCAGTGACTTGTACTTCCCTCAGTAAATTTCAGTGGATCCTTTTCACCCCAGGATCAAATAGAAAATGCTTTTTTTTTTTGCATTCTTTTTGCATTCAAGGCTATTCATTACCTATGTGCTCCTTCCTGCCTCCCCACTTTGAGTCAATGACATTGACCTTCTTGCTGTTCCACAAACAAGACACTCCATCTCTCAGCTCTGGGTAATTTTCTGCCTGCCCTTCATGTCTCGAATACTCTCCTTCTGGATCTCTACCACTTGCCTCCTCCAAAAACCTCACCTCCCCCAGAAAACCTTTTCCAATCCCTCTTAATTCTAGTGCCTTCTCTCTGTTCACTATTTCCTGTTTGTTCTGTATATGGCCTGTTTGCACATACTTGTTTGCATGTTGTCTCCTCCCATTAGACTGCAAGCTCCTTGAGGGTATTTACCTTCCTTTGGATCCCTAGCACTGAAAATAGTTCTTGGTACCTAGTAGGTCCTTAATTAACACTATTGACTGACTGATTAAACATATTCATCATGTGGCAATGACCTTCTTAGGCTTCCTGCACATAAATTAAATTATTTCATAAGAAAAACAATAATTTTCTGTAAGGTTTAGTATTAGTTAGAGAAGAGAAAAAGTTGGGATTATAGCCTGTGTCTTCTAGAAATGATACTAATTCATCACTTGAGAAGCAGACTTACAGTCAGGAAAGATCTGAGTTAATATTTTACTTCTTAAAATGACTGTTGTGTAACTTTGTGCAAATACCTTAATCTTTCTAAGTCTCAATTTCTTTTTTTTTTTTTTTTTGCCTTTTGGAGGGCAGTTGGGGTTAAGTGACTTGCCCAACTCGGCTAATAAGTATGTCAAGTGGCTGAGGCCAGATATGAATTCAGGTCCTCCTGACTCCAGGGCCAGTGATCTATTCACTGCTCCACCTAGCCACCCCTAAGTCTCAATTTCTTCATCTGTAAAATGGGGATATTAATACCTATAGCATTTATCTCATAGCTTTGTCATAAGAATCAAGGGAGAAAATAGATATGAAGTATGGTGCAAGCCTGAAAACATTATATACACATCTTTTATTTTTTATTAATCAACAATCAACCAATGTACATTTATCAGGCACCTACTGTATGCTGGGCACTATGCAAGGTACTAGAGGATACGAAGACAAGAGTGATATATATAGCTCATACCCCTACTTACTACTTGGCAGGGGTCTTGAACATCCATTTATTTATTTATCTATTGGAAGTTTTAGGGTCTGTAAAATGGTATTTGAGTTGTTCACCATTACTTAGCAGTTTTAATGGAAGAGAGGCCCCTCTACAACCTAATAGACATAGTAGCTAGTCAGTATGGTGGGCAGAGTAATGTACCTGGAGAAAGGAAGTTCAGAGTTCAAATCCTGCTCCAGATGTGTCCTAGCTGTGTAACACTGGGAAGTGATTTAATCTGTCTGTCTCAGTTTCTTCATCTGTCAAATGTGGATAATTATAGCACCTACCTTGGGGCTATTTTCTTTAAGGATCAAATGAGATATGTAACATGCTTTTGTAAACCTTAAAAGGCTATGTAAATGGTAACTATTATTTGCCATTATTAAGTGATCATCAAGCTTTATCTTTAAGACCTACAATAAGAAAGAAACTACAACTTCTGAGTCAGTCAGTTTCAATTTTAAATAGCTTTAATTATTAGGATTTTTTTTAACTTAAATCAAGCCTAAACTTGACAGCTTGTAACATCTATCCACTTTTTCCACTTCTTATCTCTAGACAAAAGCAGGAACAGTACAAAATTTCTTTTATATCATTTATATCATATTTTTATATTAAATTTCCTTTTAAGTCATGTCTTTCTAACTATCATTTGGACCACATCTCTGTATTTTGTCCTCAAGAATTATTGGAAAGCCATTGTCAAATTCTTTGCTAAAATTTAGCCAAATATATCTACAGAATTCCCCTAATCAAATAGTTAGGTAACCCAGTCTAAAAAGGAAATTAGGTTAGGATAGCACAATTTGCTCTTGAAGCCATACAATCTTGTAAACATTTCTCTTTCTACAAGTTCAATAACCATTCCTTTAATATGGTCTAGATTTTATTTTCCAGAAATTTTAATCATGCTCATTGGCCTGCGGTTTAAAAACTTTACTGTTTTTCTTTATTTGAAAATGAAGAATGCTATTTATCCCTCTCTGGTCCTCTGGCACCTCTCCTATTGTTCCTGGTCATTCAAAGGTCAGGGACAGTTAATGATCAATCACATCTGCCAGCTTTTTTAAGTACCCTAACATTGGTGTCAAATTCAAATAGAAATGAATCTCACCAGGCTAAATATCGACTTAGAAAACTACAAATTAACGTTGCAAGGGTTTTTTCTCATATGTTTCATGGGAGTGTCATGTGGCTATAAGGAGGCACAAAATAGACTTCTCTAATTTCTCCCCAACCCTTATGTAAGGGAGACTTTAATTCCTGCCAGGAGGGAAGGCAGGAATTTGGGACCAGATGGTTTGGTCTCTCCTCAGAAAGAGGGCACTCTATCTGTTTCCTTAAATATCATATCACTAGGGGATGAGGTTTTTAGATTCAATCTAACTTTTGATCACTGTTTCATTAATTGAAGGGAAACAGGACTCCAAGCTTTTATATCCAAGGTTCAACACTCTTTCTACCAAATACCAATTCTGCAATGAACAATAATGACCTAAGAAAGTCTTTTATCCAACTTAAGAGCAAAAACTGAAATCAGAGAAAGTATACATATGAGAATTATATACCACAGACAATACAGAGGGAGAGGGGCAGAGAGAGAGAGATAGAGAGAACTCTATATCTCACTCAAGGGGAAGTTACCAAAGACTCTAGTGTAGCAAAGTAGGGACAGGGATATGGTGGAGATTGCTTGCTCCTCTCATAGAGGCATCTTCCCAGAGTATTTTTTTCAGCAATCTAAAGTAGGGTTGGTTGGCATTTTTCATCTTTTCTCTTGAAGCTAGAAGCCAAGCTCCCCAAAAGACTGGAAATAGGTCCAAAGACTTGAAGAGAATGCAGAGATCCTCTAGCTTGCTCTTGCCAACTCTGCCCCATTGCTTAATCCAGACATGGGCATTGATCTTTACCAATGAAGAGAGAGTTCCACATCAATAGGCTTTGGGACTAGGGTTATAAACATTATCTATGTTATTTATTTTGTTAAACATTTTCCAATTACATTTTAATCTTCTTTGGGCAGCAGTGTTTTGCCACCAGGCTGTTAAGTTTGAAGGAATAGGATTTAGTTTATCTGGACCTGATGAGTTGAACTAATTAAAGGCTGATAAGTGAGCTCTCTTACTTTCTTCATACTTGCCTTGTATATCAACTGGATAGTAACCATTTTTTTTTCCCAGTCCAACAGTCATTCTTCTTGATCAAGAAAGCAGATGTAAAGTAAGAGTTGAACCTGTCTGGCTTCTCATCATCATGGACTATAAGCAACCCATCCAGCCACAACAGTGGTTTTATTCCCCCCCGCCCGCTTTTTTTTTTTTTTACTTTATAGTCCTTCAATATAGCATTTTACATACTCATTTTGTTATTTATATGTGTGTATATTTTTTCTCCAGTCTCAATTAATTTTACACTCACATTGACTACATACATATTTTACATGTGCAGTTGTTTTTATTTTTTCCAAATGCTTTATTAACTTCTGATTTAAATCATTCATTTCTGCCAGATTTAGAGTTACAAATTTTCTCCCCATTTTTCCCCTACCCACCGCCCCCAAATAGTAGTCCCACAGGATATCCTCTCCTCCAATCTGCTCTCTCCCATATTTTCTGCCATACCCCTTTTGAATTTTTCCAGTGGATCTCTATGCCCCAGTGCCTGTATATCTTATTTCCCAATTACATGTAAAATAGTATTAATAATAGTATATATATATATATATATATATATATATATATATTTGAATATTTGATTTTAAAACTTTGAATTCCAGATTCATTCCCTTCATTCCTTGTCACCCACCCTTACTGGGAAGATAAGCAGGTCAGTATAGGTTGTACATGTGTGGCTAATGCAAAACAATAACATAGTAGATATATTGTAAAACACTGACTATATTTCCCTCCCTCCTATCCCACCTCCCACTTGTTCTATTCTCTACTTTGATCCCATCCCTTTTAAAAAGTGGGTGTTTCCAACGTCCCTCCCCCCTCAGCCTGCCCTCCCTTCCATCATCCTCCCTCTCATCCCCTTCCCCCCCTACTCTCCTGGAGGGTGAGATACCCTATTTAGTGTGTATTTCATTCCCTCCTCAAGCCAAATTCAATGGGAATAAGGTTGACCCATTCCCCTTTGCCTTCCTATTCTTCCCCTCCATTGTAACCATTTTCCCTTGCCTCTTCTATATGAGATAGTTTACCCCATTCGGTCTCTCCCCATCTCCTCTCATTATATTCTTCTCACCTCTTAAGTATCATCTCTTCCTGTTAAATTGGTCCTGTGCCCTCTATGTATACCTGTAAACATATATACACACATTCACATATGTATTCATATGCCCATATACCCTCATATATATATATATATACTTCTATTCCCTTCAAATACTGGGATAAGTTTCATTAGTTACAATTATTGTTTTTCCATGTAGGAATGTTAATAGTTCAACTTTGATAAGTTCTTTATGATTTCTTTTCCCTGATTACATTCTCATGTTTCTCTTGCTTCTTGTATCTGAATGTCAAATTTTCTATTCAACTCTGGTTATTTTTCAGCAAGAATGCTTGAAAGTCCTCTATTCCACTGAATGACCATATTTTCCCTTGAACCATGATACTCAGTTTTGCTGGGTAGGTGACTCTTGGTTTTAATCCCAGCTCCTTTGACCTCAGGAATATCATATTCCAAGCCCTTCGATCCCTCAGTGTAGAAGCTTCCAGATCCTGGGTTATCTCGATTGCATTTCCACAGTATTCAAATTGTTTCTTCCTGGCTGCTTGTAATATTCTCTCCTTAATCTGGGAATTCTAGAACCTGGCTATAACATTCCTAGGAGTTTTCTTTTTGTGATCTTTTTCAGGAGATGATTAGTGGATTCTTTCAACCTCTATTTTGCCCTCTGGTTCTAAAACATCAGGGCAGTTTTCTTTGAGAACTTCCTGGAGGATGATTTCTAGGTTCTTACTTTGATCATGGCTTTCAGGTAGCCCAATAATTTTTAAATTATCTCTCCTGGATCTATTTTCCAGGTCAGTGGTTTTTCCAGTGAGATATTTCACATTGCCTTCTATTCTTTCATTTGTTTGGATCTGTTTAACAGCATCTTGATTTCTCATAAAGTCATTAGCTTCCATTTGCTCCAATCTAATTCTGAAGCAATGATTCTCCTAATTGAGCTTTTGATATTCTTTTTCCATCTGGCAAATTTGGCTTTTTAAGGCATTCTTCTTCTCATTGCCTTTTTGAGCCTCTTTTGCCATTTGAGTTAGTCTGTTTTTTAAGGTGATATTTTCCTCAGTAAGGCTGTTGACTCTCATTTCGTAATTTTCTTGCTTTGTTCTTTTCCCAATTTTTCCTCCACTTCTCTTATCTGCTTCTTAAGGTCCTCTATGGCCTGTAACCAGCTCTTATTTTCCTTTGAAGCTTTTCATGCAGGAGTTCTCACTTCACTGTCTTCCTCCTGTTCCATGCTTTGCTCCTTTTTGTCCCAAAAATAGGAGTCTAATGTTGGAATCTTCTGTATGCTTTGTTTCCTTTGCCTGGTCATGTTGCCCCTCAGTCACTTGACCCCTGGGCTTTTTGCCACAGTAGGACTCTGCCACCAGACAGGGGAGCTTTCTTCCCAAATGCTGGGGTTTTCTCAGCTGCCAGAGGTATTAGATGGATGCCCTCTCTGAGGTCTCCACATGCTCTGGCAAGCTGGACACACACTCCAGGACCTCCACCCTAGACTGCAATCCAGATCCAAGAAGGTTAAAGCAAGAGCGATTACCCCTCAGACTGGTGCTTGGTCCTCCTACACTCTGCAGGCCAGGAGCTGAAGCTGCCACATGGTGCTGGCACAGCATCTCAGTGGCTTCTCGCCCTGGAGGCAAAAGCCACACATACCCACTTACTGGGTCCCAAAGTACAAACTGCCCTGACCTCTCACTTTGTCCTTCACATCTATGTGTTGATAAATCTGGAAAAGGCCACAGCCACTGCTGATCTGGAATCCCTCTGGCCAGAGGTTGGTCAGGCCCACCTTGGGGCTAAAGCCTCAGGGTGGGGCTGGGCTTGGCTCCCAGAGCACTTCTCTGGCTGATTCCTGCTGGCCTGCTGGGATGTCCTCAGTGGGAGGTTAGCTTCTGTGTGTCATTTTGTGGGTTCTGCAGCTCCAAAGTTTGTTTAGAGTCCCCTTTTTACATGGGTTGTGGAAGGTGGAAGCCAGAGCAGCAGGGGGGTCCTGCTTCTACTCCACCATCTTCACTCTGCCTCCCTTTCCTTTCCTCATAGTTGTTTTTACATTGTCTCCATTGTGACTTCCTTTAGTACAGCAACCATACTTTTGTCTTTCTTTGTATATCCTGTACTTAGTACGATGTTTGACAAATAGTACATACTTAATAAATGGTTTTTGAATGAATGTTGAATTTGGCCACAGAAATGCTTTACCATTTCTGTCACTAATGTTTTTGAAGTCCTCTTTTGTCATGATCTCTTGCTTTCAACTTGAATGTATGTAAAATGCACCTTAGTGTTAATCTAAATTGGTTAACAATGACTTGCACATCAATATTGATTTCCTTAAATGACTTACACTTTTCTCTTTATTGGAATTGTCTTTTTTTTGGTTTTGTTTTCAGATTAATTCCTAATCACTTTCTATTCATTCTGGACCATATTTACTCGTGGAATCTTAACTCATGAGATTCTACCTATCTTTCCTCTGGAGGTTTTGAGATCTCCTACGTGGTAGCTAAGTGATATAATAGATAGAGAACTTGGTCTAGAGCCAGGAAGACCTGAAATAAAATCTGGCCTCATACACTTACTGTGTGACCCTGGGCAAGTCAACCTCTGTTTGCCTCAGTTTACTTATTTGTAAAATGGGAACAACAGTTGCGCCTCCATCTTAATGTTGTTTTGAGAATCAAATAAGATAATATAAGTAAAACATTTTGCAAACTTAAAGCACAATACAGATATTAGTTATTATATTATTGTTGTTGTGTAAAGCCAAGCATGAGCAGCTTTCCAGAAGACCGCTGTAGTGAACAGTTTCAAGTTTGTGATTACATAGTATAGGGGAACACTCTATTTATTCAACAACAAATCAGAGCAAAACATTCACAGAAAATCAAGGTACAACATTCACAATGTTACATCACAGAAAATCAAAAGACAGCATTAGCCATGCCACAACTCAACAACTTATCCCTAAAATGGCCACATAGTTTTCACCAAAGTAGTCATTTGGTTTTGAACAAAGTACAATCATTTAGTCAGTCAATCACTTAGTAACTCAATCATTCAATCATAAAGTACAAAAGGTCAAAGTCCTCCACCCATGGGACATACTAAGTTACAAATCAGTCACTATTCAGGCATCAATCACTATCCAATCATCAGTCACTACTCAGTCATCAGTCACTACTCACTACCCTCGTAAGGGGTAGTGGAAAATACATAGGCCATCCACCCCTCAGTCACAAGTAAATCACAATTTCTTCACTACTCAGTATCCATGGAGAGATCTTTTCATCTTGACTTGGGGCAGGCTTTCAGATTCCATGGCTCCTCTTAAATGGTCCCAGTTCCTGCCCAAACCTAACCAACTGCCACCTGAGTTCAAAGGCAGACAGCTCCCAGCTCCTTGTCCAGCTCTCCATGCAGTTCCTGATCCACATTGGAGCTCACAGTGTCCAGTCCATCTCAAATCCTTCACAGTCTCTGTTCCTGGGAAGACAAGACTTAACAAAGACACAAGGGCATTCATACACATTAACAAAGCCACAACAATATTGGTACAGAATAGTGACACCACAGTCATGCTTCCTCAGTCTTCAGCAACTCCAAAATCAAAATCACTTTCTCCAAGGAAGTTCCAGTCCAGCGGCAGCAGTCTAGCCTTCAGGTGCTCATCCTAAGAAGTTCTGACTGTCCAGCTTGTGCTCTTCTTTAAATACTATATAGCCCCTCCCTGTTTGGCCCCCTCCTGTTATGTCAGCAACAGGGCTTCCCTGTTCAGTCCCTTTCCATTATGTCAGAAACAGGGGCTCATATCTTCTGTTGCTTAATTTGAAACTAAGTGCTAAGTACCTTTTAGCTTTCCCATTACAAAGGGATCTTCAAATTTCATTACCACTACATGTTGTTATGGTTGCTGTTGTGCTATTTCCTTCCCTGTGATATCTGATAAAATAATCCCTCATTATTTTCAAGACTGTGATATCTTAAAGATAGATTTCCTTAATGTTTACTTAGTTTGGTTTAGCCATTCTTTACAATCTTGTCTTCTTCAGTACCATTCCTATTTTTTGGTATATGGCATAACATATCACAGACTGAGGTATTAGGGTCCAAAAATGTAATTGTTCCTTTATTATTTATGAGGAAAATTGATCATTATAGAGACATCAATTAATTTGTTCTATTTTCCATCTGTTTATTTTCCTCCTGCCAGTTTCATCTATTAATGCTCTTGGGATAATGCTTGTTTGGGTCTCAGACTATTATTTCTATAGACTTGTTTTCTTTCACTTCTAATGCTTTTCACTGTTTTATGAGGCAATACTGCTTGTAATCTTCCACAATCCTTCCCTGTAGTGTTTTACAAATAAGTTTGTATTCTAAACTCATGCTGTCCTTGGCTGCTACATCTCTACTTTTGGCAAGGAGATGGGGCATTTGTTGGCTAAAGTGATTTATGCTATCCTTTGGGCTCCTTGTTGTGGTGGCTGTTTCACATTAGTTAAGCTTACAGGAAATGGTGATAATTAAGGTCAATATCTTTGCCTTTTCCATTTCCCAGTGTTTTTGGCATCCACAAATTATTTGAATAGGTCATATTAAAGATGATACACATTCTTCAATGTCTCCTTTTCATCCCTAGCCAATGTCTACAGAGATGAAGAGGATGAATAAGGAGACCATGGCATATGGTGAAAAGGCCATTTCTGATCTTTGAGAGAAATGAGTAAACTGCCAAAGGTTCTATCATTTATTAGTTATGTAACCTTGTCAAAGTCACTTCATCTAATTTGCCTCAGTTTCCTTATCTGTAAAATGAGAATTAAAATGGTTTTGTTATTTTTTTTTTTTTGCCTTTTTTTGGAAGGCAATTGGGTTAAGTGACTTGCCCAAAGTCACACGGCTAATAAATGTTAAGTGTATGAGGCCAGATTTGAACTTAGGTCCTCCTAACTTCAGGGCTGGTGCTCTATTCATTGTGCCACCTAGCTGCCCCAATAGTTTTGCTATTTTACAAAATTGTTGTAAGGAAAGTGTTTTTGTAAACCTTACAATGCTATATAAAGGTTAAGGTGTTGTTATTTAAAGAAAGTTAAACATGGGGGTGGATGACATGACGCGCAAGTTGATCCACCAACCACAAGGGCTGTTCCCAGGCCTATCACCACAGCACTGGGATCTCTCAGAGCTGGGTAAAGGACAAATTCAGGGCCCAAGGCAGTGGCAGGAGCTATTCATAGGACTATCAACCCATAGCCTGGAAATTTAAAAAGTACCTACCTGAACTTCCAGGGACCAGGATGACAGAGTGAACCCCGGCTGCTCCAATCTCCCCTCTGACTCTGAAAACACAGAAATTATTGCCCCAGACCAAAATTTTAAAATAGTGAAGGCTTGGGAGTCCTAAAGGAAGGGCATGGCTAAGGCCCCACCTCAAAATGGGTAAAAGACAGATTGGAAAGACAAAGACTCTAGAATACTATTATTGAGAGGAGGAGGAACCAAATTCAGAAGGAGACAGCATTGACTCCACACCCACAGCTGAAGCCTCAACAGGGAATATGAACTAGTCTCAAGCCCAGAAAGCATTCTTAGAAGAGCTCAAGAAGGACTTTAAAAACCAAATTAGAGAGGTAGAAGATAAATTGACTAATACTTTTAAAATCAAAATTGCAAAAATAGAAAAACATTTCAATGAAGAAAGCAGCTCCTTAAAAAGAACAATGTGTGAAATGGAAAAAGAGGCTCAAAATCTAACTGGAGAAAATAAATCACTAAAAGTAAAATCTGAACATATGGAAAAGGAGCTTCAAAAACTGAGGAAAATAATATGCTAGAAATTAGAAACAACCAAATTGAAGCTAATGACTCTATGAGGCACCAGTTATGAATCAAACAAAGAATCAAGAATGAAAAATTAGAAAAAGAGGTACAATATCTCAATGGATAATAACTGACCTGGAAAACAGATCCAGGAGAGATAATCTAAGAATTATTGGTCCACCAGAAAATCACGATGAAAAAAAGAGCCTGGACAACATCTTCCAAGAGCTCATCAAGGAAAACTGCCATGAGATCCTAGAACCAGAGGGTAAAATAGATATTGAAAGAATCCACCAGACACCTCCTAACAGAGATCCCAAATTGAAAACTCTGCAAAAAGTTGTAGCCAAATTCCAGAATTATCAGGTAAAGGAGAAAATACTGCAAGCAGTCAGAAACAAACAATTCAAATATCATAGAACTACAATGAGGATCACACAGGATCTGGCAGCTTCTACACTGAAAGATTGGAGGGACTGGAATATGGTATTTTGCAAGGCAAAAGAGCTCGGGTTGCAACCAAGGATCAGCTATTCAGTGAAACTGAGCATTATCCTTCAGGCAAGGAGATGGTCATTCAATGATATAAGGAACTTCCAGACCTTCTTGATGAAAAAGCCCAAGGTCAATAGAAAATTCAATCTCCAATTACAAGACTCAAGAGAGATATAGAAAGGTACATAGGGAACACATACATACACACAAACATACACACGCACATAACTTGTTATTTAATAAGAACAAACTGCTTACATCCCTATATGGGAAGTTTGTACCTGTTAATATTGAGAATTGTATACTTATCAGAAGATTTAAAAGGGATAATGATAAATAGAGGGTATGGATATAAATTAAACAAAATGATGATAAAAAAAATCCTTATTAACAGGTGCAAAGGCACTACAATGGAAGAAGAGAAAAGAACAAAGCAGAAAAGAGTAAATTATGCCACACAAAGAGGCATAAAAACATATTATAGGACAGGGAAAGAAGGGAGGGAGATGAACATTATATGAACTTTGCCCTCATTGGTTCTGGTGTAAGGAGGGAATAACATAAACAATTAAGTATAGGACTCTATTAAGAAGAGACATAAAACCTATCATAATAGAGGGAAAGAGGGGAGGGAGAGAAGATTGCATGAGATCTATTCTCGTCAATCTTGGTTCAAGGAAGAAATAACCTATTATATTAAGTATAAAAATCTAGTGTACCCTACAGGCAGTAGGAGGAGGGGAAGGGCTAAGAAAATGGAGGGGGGTTAGAAGGGAGGGAATAAGTAGTAAGGGGGAAGGGCAGGAATAGGGATGGAGGCTGATAAGAAGGAACTACTGAGGGAGGTGACAGTCAAAAGGAAAACTCTTAAGGAGGGGAAGGGAGAAGGGAAAAATAAAAGTATAAACAGGGGAGGAAACAGGATGGAGGGAAAGACACAGATAGTAATCATAACTGTGAATGTGAATAGGATGAACTCTCCCATAAAACAGAGGTGGATAGCAGAATGGATTAAAACCATAATCTTACAATATGCTGTTTACAAGAATCACATTTGAAACAGAGGGATACACATAGGATACAGGTAAAAGGCTGGAGTAAAATATATTATGCTTCAGCCAAAGTGGAAAAAGCAGGGGTACCAATCCTTATCTAAGATAAAACAAAAGCAAAAATAGATCTAATTAAAAGAGATAAGGAAGGAAACTATATCCTGTTAAAAGGCACCATCAAAAATGAAGTAATATCATTACTAAACATTTATGCACCAAGAGGTACAGCATCCAAACTCCTAGAGGAGAAGTTAAGGGAGTGAGAGAAAAAAAATAGATAGCAAAACTATACTAGTGGAGGACTTCAATCTCCCCCTCTCTGATCTAGATAAATCTAACCTAAAAATAAACAAGAAAGAAATTAAGGAGGTAAATAGAATCTCAGAGAAGATAAATATGGTAGACCTCTGGGGAAAATTGAATGGGGATAAAAAGGAATATACCTTCTTCTCAGCAGTACATGGCACATACACAAAAATTGACCATGTACCAGGACATAAAAACTACACAATTCAGTGCAGAAAGGCAGAAATATTAAATGCATCCTTCTCAGATCATGATGCAATAAAAATTATATGTAATAAAGGGCAATGGAAGGATAGACTAAAAGCTAATTGTGAACTAAATAACTTAATCCTAAAGAATGAGTGGGTCAAACAAGAAATTATAGAAACAATCAGTAACTTCATTCAAGAGAATGACAATAATGAGACAACATACCAGAACTTGTTCAAAAGTTCAAAAGCAAAAAGCAGTTCTTATGGGGAAGTTTTATATCCTTGAATGCATACATAAAAAAATAAAGAAAATGGAAGTCAATAAATTGGGCATATAACTGAAAAGGCTAGAAAAAAACAAATTGATAATCCCCAATTAAATATAAAATTAGAAATAATCAAAATCAAAAGAAAGATTATTAAATTGAATTTAAGAATTAACTAATAAAACTAAGAGCTGGTTTTATGAGAAAAAAAACAATAAATTTGATAGACCTTTAGTCAATATGATTAAAAAAAGAAAGAACAAAACCAAATTACGAGTATCAAAAATGAAAACGGTGAAGCTACCTCCAATGAAGAGGAAATTAAAACAATAATTAGGAATTATTTTGCCCAATTTTATGCACAAAAATTTGACAATATTAATGAAATGGATGAATATTTACAAAAATATAAATTGCCCAGATTAACCGAAGAGGAAGTAAATTACTTAAATAACCCCATCTCAGAAAATGAAATTGAACAAACCATCAATTAGTTGGAAATCTCCTAAGAAAAATCTCCAGGACCATACGGATTTACTAGTGAATTCTACCAAACATTTAAAGAACAATTGCTTCTAATACTTTACAAACTATTCAGGAAAATTGGAGGACTCCTACCAAATTCTTTTTATGACACAAATATTTTAGTGATATCTAAATTAGGAAGAGACAAAATAGAGAAAAAAATTACAGACCTATTTCCCTTTTGGATATAGATGCAAAAATTCTAAATAAAATATTGGCAAAAAGACTACAGCAACTCATCATGAGAATATTACACTTTGATCAGGTAGGATTTATTCCATGAATGCAAGGGTGGTTCAATATTAGGAAAACTATCACTATAATTGATCACATCAACAACAAAACTAACAGAAACCATATGATTATCTCAATAGATACAGAAAAGACTTGATAAAATATAGCACCCATTCCTATTAAAAACACTAGAAAATATAGGAATAAATGGAATCTTCCTTGAAATAATAAGTAGCATCTATCTAAAACCATCAGCATCTAAAATCATTATGTAATGGTGTAATGGAAATGCAAATTTAAAGATCTTCCCTGCCCTTAGGCCCTTTGATAGGCTTAAGAGACTCTGAGAGCCTTCCTTGATTTGAAAATATACTTTGCCTCCTAATAGGCTGAACGTGGTCACATGGAGCCTGTGGCAGGAGGCTTGGTTTTCAGGAATGCCCACTCCTTGATGCTGTGTGATTGGGCAGTGGGTCAAGAGGGTGGTTACATTCTCTGACCCAGGAGAAGGCTATATAATCCCTGATGTGAGGCTTTACTTTGGGGCTCACTTTGAGAAGTGTTCTGTGATTTGATCAGATGAGACTCTGGGAAGCCATTGTTGAGAGCCCCCCGGCTTTGAAAAACCCAGATGTTAATGAAACCCAGATGTTGATTTGGTATGGATGTAATGGTTGGACAGTTTGGAAACTGTCTACTTGATCTGTTTCTCTGTCTTGTATAATTCTGAAGTTCGGGGTGCTGACCTTTTTCCCCTGAACTAGGTAAACGATACATATTTGACTGATTAAAGTAAGCTTGTTAACCCATTTTGAGTTGCTTTCCTTTATCAAAGCAGATCTAAGAACCTGTGTTGGCAGCCACCCTAGGAACACTGGGGTGCTTGCCGCTACAAATGGTGACAAGTTAGAAGCATTTCCAATAAGATAAGAGGTGAAGCAAGGATGTCCACTATCACCCCTCTTATTCAATCTGGCACTAGAAATGTTATTTGTAGCTATAAGGGAAGAAAAAGAAATTGAAGGAATCAAATTAGGCAAAGAAGTGACTAAGCTATCACTCTTTTCAAATGATATGATGATATACTTAGAGAATCCTAGACAATCAAGTAAAAAACTATTTGAGATAATAAATTTGGCAAAGTTGCAGTATATAAAATAAACCCATGTTAAGTCCTTGGCATTCCTATATATCTCGAACAAAGTCCAACTGCAAGAGATATAGAGAGAAATCTCATTCAAAGTTACGCTAGACATTATAATATATTTGGGAATCTACCTGCCAAAACAAACCCAGGACCTATATGAACACAATTACAAAACACTTTTCAGACAAATAAAGTCATATGTAACTAACTGGAAAAACATCAGTTGCTCATGCTTGGGTCAAGCTAATATAATAAAAATGACAATTTTACCTAAAACAAATTACACATTTAGTGCCATACCAATCAATCTACCAAAAAATTACTTTATAGAGCTAGAAAAAATAGTAGCAAAATTCATTTGGAAGAATAAAAGATCTAGAATATCAAGGAAATTAATTAAAAGACAAAAAGAAATGCTAGGGAAGGTACCCTAACCATACCAGATTTTAATCTGTATTACAAAGCAGCAGTCATCAAAACTATTTGGTACTGGCTGAAGAATTGAGTAATAGATCAATGGAATAGATTGGGTACATGAGACTCAGCAGCCAATGACTTTAGTATTCTAATGTTTGATAAATCCAAAGACCCCAGTTTTTGACACTATTTGACAAAAACTGCTGGGAAACTGGAACATAGTATGGCAGAAATTGGACATAGACCAATATCTAACACCATATACCAAAATAAAGTTGAAATGGGTGCATGATCTAGGTATAAAGGCTGATACTGTAAGCAATATGGGAGAGCAAGAAATAGTTTACCTGTCAGATCTACGGAGAGGGGAAGACTTAATGATGAAACAAGAGTTAGAGAGCATTATAAAATGCAAAATGGATCGTTTTGATTACATTAAATTGAAAAGTTTCTGTACAAATAAAGCCAATGTAACCAAGATTAAGAGGAAAGTGGAAAATTGGGAAAGAATTTTTACAACCAGTGTTCCGATAAAGGCCTCATTTCTAAAATATACAAAGAATTGAGTCAAATCTATAAGAATACAAGTCATTCCCCAATTGATAAATGGCCAAAGGATATGAACAGGCAGTTCTCAGAAAATGAAATTAAAGATATCTATAAGCATATGAAAAAATGCTCTAAATCACTATTGATTAGAGAAATGCAAATCAAAACAACTCTGAGGTATCACATCTCACTGGCAAGATTGGCTAAGATGACAAAACATGGAAAAGATAAATGCTAGAGATGTTGGGAAAATTTGGAACACTAATGCATTGCTGGTCAAGTTGTGAACTGATCCAACCATTCTGGAGAGCAATAGGAACTATGCCCAAAGGGCTATAAATAATTGCATACCCTTTGACCTAGCAATACCATTTCTAGGGTTATATCCCAAAGATATGAGAAGTGGGATGAGGACCCATATGTACAAAAATATTTATAGCAGATCTTTTTGTGGAGGCAAAGAATTGGAAATCAACAGGATGCCCATCAATTGGAGAATAGCTAAACAAGTTGTGGTATATGAATGTAATGGAATACTACTCTGCTATAAGAAATGAGGAGCAGACAGACTTCATAATAACCTGGAGAGACTTATATAAACTGATGCTGAGTGAGAAGAGCAGAACCAGGAGAAATCTGTAAAAAATCACAGACAAAATGTATGTGTGATGACTAAATTTGATAGACTGGGCTCCTCTCAGCAATGTAAGGTTATAAGACAACTCCAAAAGACTCATGATCAAAAGAGATATCCACATCTGGAGAAAGAGCTGCGGAGTCTGATTGCAGATTGAAGCAAACTACTTGCTCTGTTTCTTTTTCTTGTTTTGTTTTGTTTCTTCTTTCCCACTGAACATTCCATCTGTTATAATCCTTCTTTACCACCTGACTAATGATTAATGTGAAGATATTTGTATATCCTATATTTGATTACATGCCACCATGGGGGGAGGGAGGGTGAAGAGAGGGAGGGAGAGAAAATTTGAAACTCAAGGGACTGTGGAACTGAATGTTGTAAACTAAAAGTAAATAAACAAATTAATAATAATAATAAAAGAAAGTTAAACATAGTAGTAGAATCAAAGACAGATCCAGGAGGAAGTCTTCACTTAATGTCTTATAGGCATCTCAAATTTACCTTGTTAAAGAATGTAACCCACTATATTTTGCATTCAAATCATTCCTTCTTTCTCAGGTTATCTATTTCTCTTCTCCTGGTTCCACTTCTGACTCTCTGGACTTGCCAACCATACCTCAACTTCCTCCTGGCTCTGGAAGATCCCCTTTACCTCTTTTATTCCTTTCTCCCATTAATAAGTTCCTTCTTGTATCTCCATTTTGAGTATATGCTCTACCACTAACTCTCCAGACTTGTTCAACTACACCCTGACATGGATACCTTCTCTTCCTATCACCCTCTTACACTTTTCAGCCCCTCTTTCTGTGTTATCTTTTCAATTAAAATATAAGATCCTTGAGGGCAGGGACTATCTCTTTTTTTTTGCTTGTATTGGTAACACAATGAACAACAGAAAGTAAATTTAAAAAAAATCTTTGTTGGCTTGACTTTTAATGTCACCATTATCTTTTCAGTGAACTAGTTTCTCAATCTTGGAATCAATAAATCATTAATCAACAAGAATTTATTAAGTGCCTGCTGTGGGAAGCACATTCCACAAGCACTTTACCAAGCACCAGAGCTCCAAGTCTCTGCACTCCAGAAATATACATTCTTTTTTTTTTTTTTTGGTGGGTGGGGTGGGGAGGAGGCAAGGCAATTAGGGTTAAGTGACTTTCCCAAGGTCATGCGGCTAGTAAGTATGTCAAGTATCTGAGGCCATATTTTAACTCAAGTCCTCCTGACTCTAGGGCTGGTGATCTATCCACTGTGCTGCCTAGCTGCCCCAGAGAAGCATACATTCTAAAGAGCAAGGCAATATGTGTTTTCTATACACAACATATACAAAATGAATACAAGATAATTTTAAAGAGGCAGGGCACTAATATTTGAGGGGATCAGGAAAGTATTTGTGTAGAAGGTGGCATTTAACTGAGCTTTGAAGGAAACTAAGCATTCCAAGAGGCAGAGGTGAGGAGGAAGTACATTCCAGACATAGAAGATATCCAGTACAATGGAACAGGATATGGATCATTATGTGTGAGAGACAGCAATCTGGCCAATCTGACTGGACCATAGAGAGCATGGTGGGGAGTAATTTGTGAATTAATGGAAAGGTAGAGAGGGGACAGGTTGTAAAGAGCTTTATACATCAAATGGAGATTTTTTTTATTTGATCCCAGAGAAAATTGGAATTCACTGAAGTTTATTGAGTAGAGGAACAGGAGGCATGTTAGACCTGTGCCTTAGGAAGATCACTTTGGCAGCTGTGTGGAAGATAGATTGGAGTGAGAAAAGACATGACTCATGAATACCAATTAGAAGACTGGTGTAATAATCTAAGCAAGAAATGAGAAGGAAATCAACTAGAATGGTGGCTATGGGAGAGAAGGGGATATGTACAAGAGAGTTTGTAAATATAAAATAAGATTGAACAATTGAACACATAGGCAAACATGACTTTTATAGATTGAACAAACAATATTCCTTTCACATAGACATTATTATTTTTCAAATTTATGTAGATATGAATAATATACAAGTTCATCTTAAAATTATAACTAAATTTTCCATAACTTTTTGTATTCATCCCTTCCTACTTCTTTCTTCCTCTCTTCTTCCCCTCATCATCCCTATTCCTCCTCCCTCTCAATGTATTATCATTATAAAGGATCATTATAATAGATTGTTAAGAATATAATTTTGTACATTTAGGAGGAGAACTTAAGGTAGTAAAATGTGTTTTCATTTATAACTATTTTGACCATTGTTATGGAAAATGATGAGCATTCTTCTCAATCAATGTATATTAATAGTGCAATAATCATTATGTGAGTGGAGTGTGATATTTTTGAATATTAAATAAAAAGAGTCCTCATATGTAGAATGATTGAGAACTACTTTAGTGTATAACTAAAAGTCCTTTGATATGAATCATAAAATCACGAAGCTGGAATGGATCTCAGGAGATCATTTAGTTCAGTCTTCAATCAGATTGAATTTATAAACCCCATAGGGCAGATGGATGTTTATTCTCTTCTTGAAGGGCTTGTGAAGCATTATTATCCAGGAACCTTCCTTCTCCCTCATTGTCCATAACTATCAGGTTATGGAGTCAGCAGAAACTCTACTTAGTTTGGAATCCATGTGCTTTACCCAGGGGCACCTGAAATCTTCATCATGCTGATTGCTTCAGTTTGAAATATTCAAGACCTCCTCACCTCCATCAGTCTCTACTCCCCTCTCACTGGAGGGCTGTGGAGCAGAACACTAAACTCCTCCCAAATCTTTCCTTTATAGAATGCTGGGATCTGAACTTTCCAGCTAACTTTTCATTTTCTATCAGCAGTTCTGTTAGGTTTGGGCTCTGTAGGACATCATGCCCTTCTGCTGGGTATGCTTTCCTGCACCCCTCTTTTTCAGCTGCCTTTCTTGTGTTGTTCCCCATCATATTGAAAGCTCCTTTAGGGAAGAGATTGTCTTTTTTTTTGTACCCTCAGAACTTAGTACAGTGTCTGACACATAACAGATATCTAATAAGTTTATTGTGTTGTATTGCTAAACCCTGCTGATTTCACTTCCTTAATGTCACTAACATCCATTCCCTTCTCTCAGGTTACATAGACACCACTCTAGTTGAGGCCCTTATAACCCATTTGCCTATACCAGTTTCCCAAACTTATTTCGCCTCCATTAAAAAAAAAAATTGCTCAGCACCCCCATGGAATGCTACTTTCTTTAACCCTTTAACATTTTTTTTTTGAAATTTATATCATTTCAAAAAAAATATAGGATTATTTTAAACTGACATTTTAAATTTAATAATTTATTTTAAATTATGAGGTTTTTCATGCATTGAAATTTTGATGTCACAATATAGTGAGGCAATATTGTATATGTAACTGTATAGTATCATATCATAAACAAGTCACTGCATACACATATTCATGTTCATGTATGCTGGACTTCTTGACAACGCACATGTTTGCCTGCCAACACTTGCTTGTTAAGACCTGTTAGTGGACTTGAGCACCAAACAGTTATAACTTGCATTTTGTGAGTTTATTTGGAAAATAATATAATTACTATGACTTTAACTCTGTTACATAACAGATAAAACATGTATGAACTGTTTTTCAAATTTTTCTTCTCTTCTTTCTGTATGCTTCCACTGCTCCCTTATTTGTATTGAACATCCCACTAATTGTACACAAGGCTACTACTGTCACTCCCCTCCCTGGATTATTCCAGGGTCCCCCAGGGGTGGTATCACCCATTTTGGGAAACTCTGGCCTGGACTATTGCAATAGCATTCTAATTGGTATTCCCTGTATTGTTTCTCTTCCCACTTTAATCCAATCTCTACCCACCCACAAAGCAAAATGATTGGCCAGGCAGCAATCCTATATCATATCTTTGCACACTTGCTGCAGGCCAGTTAGATTTCCTTTCTCAGGATCTGTGACTTTGCTCTGCAGCTATCTCTGTTGGTGATTGTCCATTTTTTCCTTTATGATAAACAAGAACATCAATATAGTTGCTTACAATGTCTTGCTGTTCCAAAACTGAGTCTCTAAATTATGCAAACTAGCCTTCCAGGTGACTCCAGGCAGTCTTGCTATAATGCTTTGTATAAAAGCAAAAGCTGTTCCTCTGAGACTCTCTGCCTTCCACCATTGTAGTTCCTCTACCTGTAGGACTGATCCAAACCTCTCATTCCTGTTCTCCTGAGGAATGAAGGAATGAGAAATGAGGGAGTTTTTGTCCAGAGAATGTGCTAATTTGGGGCCTATAGCATGCACTACAGGAGGTATAGCCTCAGCTTAACCTATTGACGACATAACCTTCAGACTCAAATGTGACATACATTTCCCTCCCTTCCTCCCGCTCTTTTCCTTTTTCCCTCTTTCACCTTTCCTTCTCTTGTTCCACCTCTATTGTTATCATTATAAAGAATTATTCTAATATATTAATTTTAATTTTTTTAGCTGAGTTACAAATTCTCTCCCTCCCCCTAGTTCTTCCCCCACTCATTCAGAAGGCAAGCCATATGATATCCATTATACATGTGAAGTCATGCAAAATATACTTCTATATTAACCATGCTGCAAAAAGCAAAAAAAAAAAAGAAAGAAAGAAAAACCATATGCTTCAATCTTCATCCAGAGTTTATCAGTTCTTTCTCTAAAGGTGGATGACATTTTTCATCATGAGTTCTTTTTACTCTAACATATTCTTAAGAATATAATTTATATATTTTGGAGACAAACATAAGAATAGTAAAGTGTACTATCATCTATAAAATGTTTTTAGCGTAGTTATAGGAAACACTAAGCATCTGGTCATTTGGCTTCCATTTAACCCCTAAGAACCAACTGTCCTTGGGTAACAAATGGTTATTTTAGCTGGGGAATTATTTTCCACATTTCTTCTGGATTATTTTGTTTAATCCAAGTATAAGGCAGAACTAATTGATTGTCCATTTCTTAATATAAAAACAATACGTATAAAAGAAATATTTAAAACAAATTGTGGTTTTGTTGGTTTTCCTGGGGGCGATGTTTTGCTTTGCGTGTGTTTTTCATTTTGTTAACCAGTTGGTTTGTGCTGCTGGTTTGTGGTGGTATACCACAAATCAAAGAATCACAATGAGTCAACAAGAGGAAGGCAACCCACATGTGCCAAATGTGGTTGCCGTTGTTGGTGTTCAGCTGTTTTCAGTTGTGTCTGACTCTTTGTGAGCCCAGTTGGGATTTTCTTGGCAAAGATACTGGAATAATTTGCCATTTCCTTCTACAGCTCAGTTTACAGATGAGAAGTTCTTTACTTTTGCCTTGCCACGGAACTTTGATGACTCTGGAGGAGAGAATGAGGCCAACAACTTTGTGTAGTTCTGCCTCACTTAAATCCAATTCATGTACAAGTCAAAAGACATCACCCTCATGATTCCATTGTTCTTGTTTAAGAAAGAAAGATTAATAACAGCATAACAACAGTTGAGGAGCTGAGGCAAACAGGGTTAAGTAACTTGCCCAGGGTCACACGGTTAATAAGTGTCTGAGGCTACATTTAAACTCAAGATGAGTCTCCCTGACTCCAGGCCAGCACTCTATCCACTGTGCCATCTAGCTGCCAAATGTGGTACTCCTCATAATTAAGCATTTACATGAAGTTCATCCCTGAATGTCTTTTCTACACCCCAAGGCTAAGAGAGCTAGTGTGTTAGTTACTCAACACTACTATCATTCTGAAATACCATTATGTTAGCCAAGCTTTTTCCTTTAATAAATTTTAGCTTCCAAAGGTGAGAAGTCATCTGTAAAATGTAGTACAAAGGGTTTAGGATCTAGTATTATAGAATATGGATTTAAATTGCAATTAACATAGCCCCCATGTGACTTTGGGCAAATTACTTAACCTCTCTGGTCATCTGTATCTACAAAATGAGAGAACTGGATGAGGCAGCTTCTAAGAACCTTCCCAGCTCTTCATCTATGAACCTATGATTCGTCTTGATAGCTACTGCCTCCATCTTACTAGATATTTCTGTGGATTTTTCAAGTAAGGCAGATATTCCTGAGTAAAGAATCAACACCTCTGCCTATTAAAATTCCTATTTTCTTTTAAGACGCAGCTCAAACATTACCTGCTCTAGGAGGCCTTTCCCATTCATGTCAGCTGCTTGCACCTTCCTTCTAATGTAAACTCCCATTTACTATGTATGCATCTTGTATCTATCTATTTAATACATGTTGTCTCCTCTAGTAGAATGCAATCTGTTTTTCTATTCCCAGCATTTAGCAAAATTCCTAGAATAGTGGGTGCTTAATAAATGCTTGCTGATCAACTGAATATTTGATATGAAGCACCACATAGAAAGTCAGATTTAAACTCAGGTCTGACTCCAGACCTAGTCTTCTATCCACTGTGTCACCTAGCTGCCTTAAGGGGGAGTGAAAAAAAGAAGATGAGAGAGGGGCAGACAGAGAGAGGGAGAGAAATATGGTGGTAGATAGAAAGAGAATGGGAGCAGCTAGGTGGTGCAGTGATGTAATAGGAATGTAAATTTGGAAGATCTTCCCTGCCCCTAGGCTAAAGTGCACCTGGAGCCTGGGGTGGGAGGCTTGTTTTTCAGTAGATACTTCTTGATTGGCCAGTGAGTCAATAAGGTTGTTACATTCTCTGAGCCAGGAGAAGGCTATATAAGCCCTGATGTGTAGCTTTGTTTGGGGGTTTCATTTTGAGAAGTGTTCTGTGATTTGATATGGATTCTGGGAAGCCGTTGTGCAGAGCCCCCCCCGGCTTTGAAAAACCCAGATGTTAAAACCCAGATGTTGACTGGGTATGGATGTAATGGCTGGACAGTTTGGAAATCTGTCTACTTGATCTGTTTCTGTCTTGATAATTCTGCCTGTATACTTTGAAGTTCAGGGTGCTGATCTTTTCCCCTGAACAAGGTAAACAATATATGTCTGACTGATTAAAGTAAGTTTGTTAACCCACTTTGAGTTGCTTTCCTTTAACAAAGCAGATCCAAGAACCTGTGCTGGCAGCAAACCCTGAGGACGCTTAGGGTGCTTGCTGCTACAAGTGAGTAGAGCACCAGCCCTGGAGTCAGGAGGACCTGAGTTCAAATATGACCTCAGACCCTTAACACTTCCTAGTTGTGTGACCTTGGGCAAGTCACTTAACCCCAATTGCACTGCCCTACCCCTCAAAAAAGTATAATATATATTTCAAAAAAAAAATAGAGAATGTAATGAAGGATGGAAAGAAGAAAAGAAAAAAGGAAGGAAGGAAAAGGGGAAAAAGAAGGGAAAGGAAAGAAAAGAAGACTGCTCTCATAGATAGCGCCCCATTAATGCATTTAACTAGGTGAAGATTGAGAGTCATAACTTTTAATACAAGATACATAATAGCAGATTAAAAGAAGTTGGCTGGTTTTGTTTCCAAAGGCACTATGACATTTTGGTTTCTGCCCCCTGAAATATAAATTAGGTTCAGTGTTCTCTGAAGCCCATTATTTGGTCAGATTCAATGTTGTACTGTGAGACAGAAATGACTGAAGGTTTGGCCTGAATCAAAATGACATATACTTTAGACTCTGTTGTGATCCCTCAGCCCAGTAGTTTGCCAAGTAATGCTTTGGCAGTAGACAAAATGTCGAGCTCTCTTCTTTATCCAGCTTTCATCCCAATGCTGGTGACTGACTAAGACTAGTCTCCCACTAATTGAAATGGAATCCATGTTTAAGTAATGTGGCATCTAGACTTAATTTCCAAGTTACAATTTATTACATTGACCAATTAATTCAAGCAACATCTGATTGTTTCAAATGTTAATGATAGTATTGAGATTTTTTTTCACTTAAATAAATATTACTTCATCTGAATCAGATGACTTTTTCAGAGGATCTTAGAATACTAAACTGATCATCCTGAATTAAATCTCCATAAAGGTTTATATGCCCATTTTGAAATAGGGAAATTCAGATCTCAAGAAACACCATCACAGAGTAAAGACAGCATGTAATAATAGCAAGTTGCAATGAAAGATACTTAAAGAAAGGGTCACTGAAAAGTTTCTATTCACTTAAAGTCCACAGGCATTTATAGTCTACTATGTGTCAGGCACTATGCTAGGCCCTAGAGACACAAAGACCAAAAAACCAAAACAAAAAAACAGAAAGGAAATTGTTCCTGCCCCTCTAGAACTTACATTCTATTGGGGGCAATATGCCATAGGCAACTTAATGAATAAGAAATTATAAAGGTCTCATTTCTATGTTATATAGGAAACTGACTCAAATTTATGAAAACAATGGACATTCTTCAGTTAACAGATTCTTAAAGAGGATACTTCCTCTACCAACTTTTCTGCAACTTATACTCTTAGAGACTTCCCTGGGTAGTTAAGTGACTTGTCCAGGACTGCACAGCAAGTATGCTTCAGAGGTAAACTTAAATCTAGATCTTCCTTATTCTGAAAGTAGCTCTCTACTATGTTGGTTGCCAATTTACACTAGGATTATTGTGAAAGCACATTGACTGCATGAAATCTCTATTCCAATCTATTCCTCCAAGCTAGTCATCCTAAAATATCACTTTATTCATATCACTCCTCTCCCCTAAAAATGTTCAAGGGTTCCCCATCTGTCCAAACTCTTCAGTCTCATTTTCAAGGCCCTCCACAACATTACACTGTCACAAAGAGGCTGATATATCCTAATGATTGGTCAATTACCTGAACAAAGGAAAGGGTAAACCCTATCTGAGACCAAGGAGGTAGTGCATTAAGTACGTGTAAACCAAGAAGTCAGGCCTGGTTCTTGATCTATGAAGTGCTGACATTCATGGGAGTGAGACAATTGGCAAGATTCCTTATATAGAGCAGAGATTCAAGGCCATCAGTCTGTCTCTATCCACTGTGTCACCTTAAGGAGGAGATGAGAGAGGAACTTGATTCTGCAAAACTTTGGTCTCTTATTGAAAGCTATATGTCTATATCCTCATGGGAAGCCTCCTGTTAACTCATCTACACCCATCTGACTAATCTTATGTACTCCTACTAACCTTAGCTCCACTAGAATGATATCCAATTGTCCCCTGGAGGGCAGAGAGAGGGTATATGGTGTAGAAATTGACTTACCTGTCTTGCTTATCATGTCCCCAGTCCTCTCCTATCCCAAATCAAGGCATTGTTCAAGGCCTGACTCAAGTCTCTTCTCCTACTGTAGCGGCAAGCACCCCAAGTGTCCTCAGGGTGGCTGCCCATACAGGTTCTTGGATCTGCTTTGATAAAGGAAAGCAATTCAAAATGGGTTAACAAGCTTACTTTAATCAGTCAAATATGTATCATTTACCTAGTTCAGGGGAAAAAGGTCAGCACCCCGAACTTCAGAATATACAGACAGAATTATCAAGACAGAGAAACAGATCAAGTAGACAGATTTCCAAACTGTCCAACCATTACATCCATACCAAATCAACATCTGGGTTTCAACATCTGGGTTTTTCAAAGCCGGGGGGCTCTG
>NW_027185798.1:50264189-50279027 GCF_028583685.1 Petaurus breviceps papuanus | reverse complement strand
CAAAGTGAGCCCTAAAACCAAGCTA
This sequence comes from Petaurus breviceps papuanus, assembly GCF_028583685.1. Lineage (NCBI taxonomy): Eukaryota > Metazoa > Chordata > Mammalia > Diprotodontia > Petauridae > Petaurus > Petaurus breviceps. The sequence goes on along the minus strand of NW_027185798.1, from coordinate 50,279,002 downwards.
CCCATCAGGGCTTATATAGCCTTCTCCTGGCTCAGAGAATGTAACAACCTTATTGACTCACTGGCTAATCAAGAAGTAACTACTGAAAAACAAGCCTCCCACCCCAGGCTCCAAGTGCACTTTAGCTTAGGGGCAGGGAAGATCTTTAAAATTTACATTCCCATTACACCTACCCAAAATGGAGCCATCCTTCAAGGCCTGGCTCAAGTCTCTCTTGCCCAAGAAGTCCTCTATTCCAATAAACACTTAGCTTTCCATCTTCTCAAACCTTTTAGTTTTTATTATCTGCCACCCATTTTGACATTTAGACATTTAATCATATACTACCTTTGGTTACCTATTCTCTTTTAAATTCTTATATAGCCTCCAGAATACCTAGCACAATGTTGTACATATTAACATGTTTCTTTAATGAATGTGTGAACTCATGACAAGAATGAAAAGTGTAGCACTTTGTAATTAAAGCAGACCTTGTTGTACATGGATAAAGCATGCTTTACAGTTTACAAGGTTATGTAAAATATGACTAAAGATATTTTGTATTTTATGTACAAATTGACTATGATTTTATTCATCCAAAAACCTGAAAACATACTGAAATATTTCAAGAAAACTTTTTGAAATTATCTGATGAGAGAAAGGAAGATAGAAAATTTACATGGCATCTTAGATTACAATTATGTGTGTATATGTACTCACACATACATGATTTCACTGGGATAAGAAATTTCCATCAAGGAAATTCCTTATGCCAGCACAGGTCAGCATCTACTCTGTAGCATATAATCTTTTTTTCTTTTCTTTCTTCCTTATTTTTTAAAATTTCTTTTTGTTAGGCAGTTAAGGTTTAGTAACTTGCCCATGGCCATACACCTAGCAATTGCCAAATTTTAACTCAGGTCTTCCCAACCCCAGGGCCAGTGCTCTATCCATCGAGCCACCTAGCTGCCCCAGCAACTTATAATCTTTAAAAATTGCCTGGGGACACTGAGAATTTAAGAGATTTTCAAAGGGTCACACAGCCAGAATGTGTTAAATTCCAGGTGTGAATCTAGGTCTTTCTGACTCTGAGGACAGCTCTCTCTAGTTGAAATTTACATAACACATTTAAAGTCACTTTTAGTCTGGACCTATAATTTATTAGGATGGAAAACTTCCCTGTGTGAAAACTGGGTCTAATAACATGTATTTGTATAGTCTTAGAGGGGGCAGCTAGGCAGCAGGGTAGATAAAACACCTCACCTAGAGTCAGGAAGACCGGAATTCAAATATTGCTTGAGACACTTAGTAGCTCTGTGACGGTGGGCAAGTCACTTAATCTTGTTTGCCTCAGTTTCTTCATCTGCAAAATGAACTGGAGAAGGAAATGGCAAACCACTCTAGTATCTTTGCAAAGAAAACCCCAAATGGGATCACAGAGAGTAAGATGTGACTGAAATGACTCAACCACAACCACAATCACCACAACAACAATACTTTAGAGAGTTGCCTGGAGATACCAAGAAGCTACGTGACTTGTCCATATATTTATCCAGTTAGTATGTGGAAGAAGCAGACCTTGAGTCTTCCTGATTTCATACACTCTCTTTTTTAATTTAAAAAATATTAAAAAGTACTTAAGACACTGATAACAACAAAAATAATAGATTTATATACTACTTTAAACATTGAAAAGCATTTTGCATTGTTATCATTTAAACCTCAGAACATTCCTGTAAAGTATCATATCACCATCATCCTCTTTTATTTTTTGCTTTTTGGAGGGGAGAGGGCAGGGCAAATGGGGTTAAGTGACTTACCCAAGGTCACATGGCTAGAACATGTTAAGTGTCTGAGGCTGGATTTGAACTCAGGTCCTCCTGACTCCAGGGCCCATGCTCTATTATCATCCTCATTTTTACATAAGAGGACACAGGCTCAGAGAGGTGTATCAGCAAGCACTCTAGCATGCTCAGGATGGCCTGCCAGCACAGGTTCTTTGATCTGCTTTTCTAAAGGAAAGATAACTTTAAAGGGGATCAACAGTCTTACTTTAATTACAGATAAGTAGACAACACAAGCAGAGAAATTAGCACTGGGATTAGACAGAGCTCCAACTGTCTGAACAAAGTAATACAACTACCTACATATACCATCAGACCAGGAGAGCACAAACCTTTGAGCAGTCAGGGGTTCTTAACAAATGGCTGCTCAGAGTCCCATCCAGAAAAGCAAAAGGCCCTTCTTATAAGTGAACCCCCAAAGTTAAATATTTACCTCCCAGAATATACATTTTTCAACTAATAGGATCAGAACCAGAAGGTATCACAACCCTCCTGACTCAGTGCCTAATTAGTTTAGTATCAAAAGGTGTGAAAGCCTTCCTACAAGCAAGTCTCCCTAAGCAAGCTTCTCTTTAGGCAAGTTCCTCCCTCAACAGGCTCTATGTGACTCAGGATATATCATAGCTGGGCCAGAGCTCAAAGCAGTAAGACATCTATGATTAAACACATGTGGTCACATGGGCCTATTAATGGACAGGGGAGATCTTCATTTTCCATTAACATTATAAGAGGTTGAACCTCTTATCTATCTGGTCACCTAGATCCAAGAAAACAAGATTTGACTAAATCTTTTTATGGAATTCTGATTTCCACTTTGTACCACTCCTTTACATAGTATGGGACCCTGCTTAAAGTTGTCTCATCATAAATTTTTGTTAATTTGAACTGAATCAAATTTAATCTGACCATATATACCCAAAGCTTTTAAGGTCACATAACTAACTTTTAGTATTTCCGAGGCATTGGTGTTTATCAATAAAAGATACACTTCAAGGAGAGAGATTATGACATTGGATCTTTCTATTATAAGCATTGGGGTCAACCTAGACAAATACCCTACCTCAGGTGAAAAAAGTGAAAAGATATTACTTCCTGATGCTTTAAACAGGCCAGAACAATACCCATTATTCACCTGGCATGAAAAAGGCCTGAATATCTATATTGAATAAATAAATCCATCAGTCATAGAGTGTAAACTAAGTCTTTGATCACTCTAAATGTCTTTTCTAGCCATTGAATTACTGGAGTGACATGGAGTCTTCTTGAAATGGTTGAGAGACTTGAGTATGCCTTGTGGAGCTACTAGAAAACTAGTGAACTAATTGGAATAGAGGACAGGAACATCTGGCAGCTTAGTTGTGGAAGTCTCTCGTCAAATTTCTGAGAGGAATTATTTGGTTATAAAGACACTTTTTGAATTTAGGAGTCCCCAGTGATTTGGACTTTCATAAGCATCCTTGCATTGTAACACTCTACCCCTTCTCCCTCCAAAAAAAAAAAGCAACAGCTGGTGATCATTTCTTCACTGAGAAACAAAGATAGATTGGGAGTGATGAGAAAAGGCATGTTGGAGACTCTTTATGGAGCAGAGCAAATAAGAGGACAATTTAAAGGACTATATCAATAGTACTTTTAGGAGCTCTGACTTATTCCTTTGAGGGGAGGGAAGGATTTCCAAGAACCAAGAGAGTGAATTACCACTTTGCCATATGTGCTCTAAACCTGCTCCTGGATCTGAATTTATTTGTTGAATAATATATCACAAACGACTTTGTTGCTGTTCTTGGTAGAGGAGAGGTAAGGGGAGATATTTTGTACCATTTCTTCTTCTAATTTCAATTATGTTAACTACCCTTTTTCAAAGCTAAACAAATCTATGTAATGGATAACATGTGGTCATCATGGGGGATAGCATGCTGGCGGGAGCTCATGAGCTATGACTGACTCACATATTAGAAAACTGACTCACAAATCCTTCAGGAATATCCCTAAGAACCATGATGAGAGAAATAGGATCCACGCTCTCAGGACCCAACCAGCAAGTTGGGAATTGGAAAAGTAGCTTCAGAGTCAACTCTATACCATACAGGGAAGGAGTCTTAGAAAGGATGACGATAAATTAACTAAACAATAAATATTTTGCTTCTTCCATTTTCCAAAATATTCTTTGTAAATACCTTGACTTTTCATTTGCCACAATATCATGTACACTAAACATTTAGTTTATCTAATTCTTTTAAAGTTGTACCAGCACAGATACATTTTATATGCAAATCATAGACAGCAGAGAAGATACTCTCATCATCTGGGAGAATGAATGCTTTTTCCTTATCCATTTTTCTGTACTGACTTTTCATAGACTTTGAAATTTCAATTTAATTTATCCTTTAGAAGGTCTCTAAAAAAACTGGATATGATCCTACTTTTTGAAAAATTGTTTCAATTATTCTCCTACTAGACAGTAAGCTCTAAGAAGAAGGAAATCATGTCATAAAAAATTTTGTATCTCCCCTGAGTACACGGTCTGGCATTGAGTTAGTATTGGAGATACAAAGAGAAAAATAAAACTTCTCTTGTCATCAGGGAGCTTAAAGTCCATCTGGGTGAATGGGTAACAATATTTATGTAAAAAAAAGAGTAAATAGAAGCAATATACAAAGAAATCACTACCACCATGGAAGTTTGTCGGGAGAAAGACGCATATTACTGGAAGGATCAGAAATGGGTTTGTGTAGAAGATGTCACCACTTAAGCTAAAACTTGAAGAGAGTTAGGGATTCTCAGAAGTAGAAGAGGGGAGAGAACATTCTACATTACGGACATAGAAAAAGGTCATGTAGAAGGTGAATAGAAAGTCACCTAGTATGTCTAGAAACTAGAGTGTTTGAGGGGTAGTGATATTGCATTCGTTTAACAATAGCAGTTACAAAAAATTAGGCAAAAATATAACAGCTTGTTGTTGTTCAATCATTTTTCAATTGTTTTTGAATCTTCATCACCTCATTTATTTATTTTTTTGTCAAGGATTCTGGTTTGCCATTTCCTTTTCCAACTCATTTTACAAATGAGGAAACCGAAGCAAACAGGATTAAGTGATTTGCATTGGACAAAGGTGTTACAATAAGTGATTCAATGGGGCACTTTTAAATACCCAGGTTCCTAGTAATCGTGTCCTTGGGAGTTTAGTTATGAAACTGATAAATGGCTTGTGATTGTGCTCCCAATTAGGGAGAAACCTATCCAAAACAAAACCTATCCAACAATAGACTCGAGGGTTGGAATCCTAATCCTGTACTGGGAAAGGTCACTGCTCCATGTGGTTCCTGTGTCCTCATTCTGCGAAAGAAGAGAAACAAGGACAGGGTCAATCATTAATACTTTGAGAAATAAGATTAGATAAATTAGATGCAATCTTTAACAGAATAAATGGATATGCTTAGAAACAGGGCCAATAGCACCACTGAAGCAACATAGAGAAAGTGGATGAGTTCCTTCCTTCACACTTCTCTCCAAGTATCTTTTTTTTCCTCCTAATTATTCCAGCCACTAGAGTGAGCTCCTATAATTAAAAGAAAAGTCTTATACTTCTTTTGTGTCCCCCTTAGCTTTCATCTTTCCAGTGCCTCTGGAAGTGTAGGCTTGAGGTGGGGGAACTTCCAATATCTTCACCACTGCTATTACCTCCTTGCTATTGTTTCACATATTTCAGGGGAAGCTTTGCTACCATTCCTATAGGTATGTCCTCCTCCCTCTTGGAAGAGAGATCTTTTTAAATGTTTATGTAGTAGAAAACACCCCTTTCCATATCTGATGATGTTAGCTTCCTCTTCCTGAACTGGGAAGAAATCGAAATTCCAGGATCCTTATTAATCTAAACCTCTTCCAAAGGTAGTCAGCTTAAATCTTGTTAGAAGGACTATTATACTCAGTTTGGAAAGACAGATTGGAGCCAGATTTGGAAGGGTTTTAATTGCTGAAGAGAGGAGTTTGTGTCTATATAGCTTACAGGCCATAAAGAATCTGTACCTTTTTCAAGCAAAGAGGTGGGATTGGAGACTGAATTGAAAAGACTTGGTAATTCATTAGATATGGGAAATGAGAGAATGTAAAGAATTGAGGAATAAAAAAATGAGAACCATATAATGGGGTATAGGTTAACATCATCCTTGTAGTCAGCAGTCTAATTTGTTACCTGCAGGAAATGATGGCTACAATTAAAGTTTCTGCCTTAAATGCTGTTTATTTTAGCCTATTGTTAAGGCTTTTAGTAGTAGGTTGGGGAAAGGTCTGCTGTGTAGGTTGGATTCCAGAGTGAGAAGGGCTCTGTGACATTATAAATCATTGGCATATAAAATTTTCCCAACCCCAATTTTCTTAATATTCAAAGCTCCACAAGTTTACTATGATATGCAGTTAAATGTCAAACTCACTGCTTTCTTCATCTCTTGCAACATGAGACACTAAGCTAGTCAGGCAGATTAAAGTACGTGGTCTTGGAAGAGAAGACAATTTTTTAAGACTTATTTTACCTAGTTATCAAGAAGACTGAAGTTTCCAAATTATAAAGTAGTCAGGGAGAGAACCAGTTATGTATTACAGTCATAGAATGTGCCGAGCCCAGGTTAAAGGTTACTCATAGATTTCTGTTAAAATCCTCTTCTGGATTCTCCCATTGACTTACATAGAATTGTAGTTTGTTTCCCTCTGCAAGTGACTGACAGTATTCCTCATTCTTTTTTTTTTTAAAGCAACTGGGGTTAAGTAACTTGCTCAAGGTTATTTTTTTGTGTGGGAGCCAAGTATCTGAGGCCGGAACTGATCCTGGGTCTCCGGGTGCCGGAGCCAGACCTTTTACTCACTGCGCCACCTGGCCGCCCCAGTATCCCTCATTCTTGATTTAAAAGCCTCTTCATTGCACCTCCCTACTTCCTCCTACTTTTAATAATTACTTCTCCCATAAGAACTGGCAATGCAGGAGTTAAACATAGGAACTAAAGCTCCCAATTATATGTAATCCTATTTTGGAATCAGGCCCTGAGTTAGGAAACCATGGAGATACTTTCTCAAGATCCCACCATCTACGGACATCATGAAACTTTGGGGCTATGTGTGTCTTGCTATTTCTAGAAGAGAAAGGTCTCAGTTGAAGCATTCTCCTTGGGGTCATCTTTCATTTGGATGCCCTGTGGACTTTGTACAATGGAACACTGACACTTTTCTACCACTTTCCACAAAGACTGACAGCTGCTGTTTAGAGCCACTACAAGTGGAGCAGCAGGGAGGTTGAAGAGTGGGGGTTGGAAGTGTAGAGATGAACTCTATTCTTCTTTCTTTGCCTTAAAATTGGAAAGGATGCTGACCTTTCAATTGAACCATTTCTCCAACATCACATTGCTTCCCTCTTTACAAAGTGAGATAGAGATTGATGTGGCAGTAACAAGCATCTGCATTGTCCATTGTTATTTCCAATAAACTATACTGGTAATATTTTTCATATAATCCCTCCCTACTCCCCTGCACACCATTTCCCCTGTGTTCTTTGACCTTTCCCATGCTACTATTTATTCCTATTATTATATGCAGAAATTAGTGACTGTCAACCCCTATCTCACATTTGATGTCAGCAGTGATGACAGAAGTTGGGAAAATGAGGAGGCTTGATAAAAACCAGAAAAGCAGAATACACATCCCATATCTAGTTAGAGATCCACAGTAAAGAATCTAAAACTTAATGATGTCTCCCCTGGGAGATCCCAAACTTCTTAGTTACTTACTATGCTATCTATAGTATTTCTTAGCCAGCTCAAAGTGATAATCAGGAAAAGTAATAAGCACGGAGAGATTAAGAATCCAAAGACATTCAAAGAAATCATCTTTTGAACTAGAGATAATTTTGATAGTCAAAGTGTGAGGGGAAGGGAAAGGAAGCACCTTTCATGGGCATCCCGTCGATCTCTTTGAATTCCTTCTTGGCACTTAGTTTAGGTCTCCCTTATTGTCTCTCTCAGCTGTTTATCTATAGGTTGAAGATTTTTACGTGGCGAGCTAGGTGGCACATTGGATGTAATGCTGGACCTGGAGTTTGGTGCAGTGGATAGAGCACTGGGCTTAGAATCAGGAAAACTCATCTTCTTGAATTCAAATCCAGCTTCAGACACCTACTTAGCTGTGTGACCCTGAGAAAGTCACTTAACCTTGTCTGCCTCAGTACCTCATCTGTAAAATGAACTGGAGAAGGAAATGGCAAACCACTTCAGTATCTTTGCCAAGAAAAGCCCAAATGGGGTCATGGAGAGTCAAACACAACTGAACAACAGCAAGAAGGATATTTATGCCACAAGGGACTACTCTTATCCACTGACATTCCTCATTGTATTTACCTTACATGTGTACTTCCCAGGAATTATTCTTTATCAAGGACAAAAGTTCATCCAAAATTTACAGGAAGGATACTACGGTAAGCCTCACTCTTTCAGTCTTCTTATTTTATATTACTTGAAAAATTAAGTCCCTTAATTTCTACATTATCCATTGGAAGCCCCTATTAAACATGGGACCTTATTACATATACAGTGATTTTTTTTTTCATGAAATAGCATGGTATAGTGGGAGTATAATATTATATTATAATAAAAATAAAAAGACCTGGGTTTGAATGCCATTTTTGCCATGGTATTATTTTGGCAAGATATTTTACATCTCATTGAATCAATTTCCTCATTGGTAAAAATCATATTAGGCTAGATGACCTCTGAGGTACTTTTCAACATAGATTGATGGAAAATACTGTACCCTAACAGCAACATCATGGCATCATTAGTTCTCTTCAAGTATGAAGGACAAATAACAACCACCTCATGTTAGATTCAAAATGACATGAGACATAAAGTAGTTTATCAAACTACTTATATTACATTTTTCAGATAAGGATAATGAGACTGAGAGATAAAATGACTTGACAAAGGATTACTCAGTAATGAATAGAGCCAGGACTAGAACCCATGTTCCTTGATTTCAAATCTGGTGTTCTTTCTGTTACAATATGTTGATCCTAGACAGCGAATGTGCAATTTGTAGCCAAGGAAGTGGGAGATAATTCTTTTGAAATTAAAATGGTTGATCTAGTTACTCTAATGCTCAACTTTTGTTCATGACTGGTTTCCCTTTCTGATTACAAGTTCATTAGTCTCCCAAGCCCAAGATACAAAGCAAATGAAAGACATAGGCCAGTTCAAACAAAAGTGATTTTATCTGATTGAAGAAAAAAAATGATATTACAAACTATCATACACTAGGATGAGATCATTTTTTAGTGTATGGGTTTTGGGTTGGATGAAGCTTTATTCATCTACTCTGACCCCTGGAGGCATTACCAGCAAAGGAAGGATCAGCAAAAATCCAATCAAGAAGGGATTGTACCAAAGAAGACCCTCTGCAACACTTAGCTCTATGAGCAGAGCAGAATTTAAGTAGCTGGAAAGAAACACGAGATGCACAAATTTAGAGAATTCACCCCAAAGTTCACATAGACTATTTGTGCTCAACATGTAATAGAACATTCCAAGCTTGTATTGGTGAGCTTATCCATATTGGGTACACTGTAACTTGACTCTAACATAAGGCTGTCATTTTGTTTATCTTCAAGAATGAAGGGCAACAACAAATCAACCATTGAACACTTACTATTCGTCCAACACTATGCTTAATGCTGGGGACACAAAGAAAAAGATAAAACAATACTTGCCCTCAAGGAGGTCAGAATCTAGTGGGGGAGAAAATATACAAATAACTAGGTATAAATCACATATACACAGGATAAATTGGAGATTATTTCAGAAGAAAGGTAATAAGATTAAGAAAGAATGGGGAGGGGTGGATAGGTGGTGCAGTGAATAGAGCACCGGCCCTGGAGTCAGGAGGACCTGAGTTCAAATCCAGCCTCAGACACTTAATATTTACTAGCCCTGTGACCTTAGGCAAGTCACTTAATCCCAATTGTCCTGCTTTCCCCCCTCCAAAAAAAAAAAAAAAGAATGGGGAAGGCTTCTTGCAGAAGGTAGGACTTTAGCTGAGATCTAAAGATAGAGAAACCAGGAAATGGAGATGAGATAGAAGATAATTCAAGGATGGAGACAGGCAGTGAAAATGCCAGAGGTAGAGAGTCAAGAAATGGAAAGAAGGCCAGTGTCATGGTAATCACAGAGTACATGGAGGGGAATAACGTGTAACAAGACTAGAAAGATAAGAAGGGGCCAGATTATGAAGGGATTTAAAAGCCAAATGGAGGATTTTATAATTGGCAAAGATATAATACAGAGTCGTTGGAATTTGTTGGATTTGGTGGTGTTGTAGGATAACACGGTCAGAGCTTTAAAGCTCAGTTTGACACCTGAATGGAGGATGGAAAGGAATAGGGAAAGAAGGAGATGAATCAGCAGACTCTTGCAATGGTCCAGAAATCAGATTAAAATAGTCAGTGCCAGGGTATTGGAAGTATTAGAAAATACAAAGGGACATATATGAGGCATATTATCAAGGTGGAAGTGACAGAACTTATCAACTGATTGGATTTGAGAGATAAGAGAGAGTGAGAAGTTGAGAATGACACCCAGATTGAGAATTTAGGTGACTGGGGAAAAAAGTGGTACCTGCAATAGTAGGGAGGTTGGGAAGAGGGGAGAATATTCTGGAGAAATAGAATGAGTTCAGTTGTGCACATTGCACCAAATCTGATACACCATATGCTTATGACTCTGGGTACTTACCAGCAATAGTCCTAACCTACCATATACCCAATTTCAATTTCATTGCCTTATCTGACTAAATGATATGACCTGGAAATAGATCTGGAAGCCTTAGAGAACAGACAACATGAGAGAATGCTGAATTTCCAATGAGAGGGTGAGGCCTTCAGGCTTTATCTACTTTAGGGGAGTGACTATGTTGTGCTGCCACAGATGGTCAGTGCTTAAACCTGAATTGCTCTCTTTACTCTCATAGCATAATCCTCCACCCTATCTCCCTTCTATCAATATTTGTTCAGAGAAATCATTCTAGATTTAATGAATCAAAACAAATGAAGAGAGCAGCATGGTATAATAATAAAAAAGCAGTGGATATAGAATGACAAGACCTAGATTCTAATGTCAGCATTGATATATACTTATATGACCTTGGGCAAATCACAGTTGCCCTTGTCAAAGATCTCTCATCTATAAAACAAAGGAATTGGACCAGAGGGTCCATAAACTTCATTCTTATGCTCCATTTTATCTTGAAATCCTATAAAAATAATTCTTCCAGGGTGTCAAGAGTCACGACTTCAATTAGGGGAAGATACATTCAGAATTGCCACCTGAAAAGTTACTATGGGGTTAAAGGTCTTGTTCAAGTTGGAAGTAAGCCAAACTTTTTTTTTTTTTAGAAGTCAGGGAACCTAAAAGGTACCTAAAAGGACTAGAAAAAATGGGAGTATCTAAAAACGAAAACTAGGACACATTCTGGAGTCATAGTAACTACTCAATACACTAGTATTTATTAAGATAGTTGGGTGGCAAAGTCGATAGAACACTAGGCTTGAATTAAAATCTAGCCTCAGAAACTTAGTAGCTTGTGATCCTGGGTAAGTCACTTAACCTCTACCTGTGTCAGTTTCCTCAAGTATAAAATGGGCATTATAATAGCACCTAGCTCCCAGTGTTTTTATGAGGATCAAATGAGATAGTATTTGTAAAGCATTTAGCAGTGTGTGGCACATAGGCATTTAAAACATGCTTGTTCCCTTCCTTCCATCTACTATGATTCAAACACTGTGTTGCAGATACAAGCATAAAGAAGGAAGCAAGTCCTGCTCACAAGGAGTGTTCATTTTAATGGGAGAGAAAAAGTACACATATAAATTTATGCAGTATAAATTTAAAGTGAACAAAAAAATACATACAAAGCAGCTAAGTGCCAGGTAGTTTGGGAAAGAGGGAATTAGCAGCTGGGGAGGATCAGCAAAGGCTTTATGCAAAAGAAGGTGCATGCATTAAGTCTTGAAGAGAGGGAAGGCAAGGAAGCAGTGCATTCCAAACATGTCAGATGGCTAGTGCCACTTCAGTCAAAGATGGAGTGTCATCATATATGATGAACTGAGGTAAGACTAGTTTGGCTCAAAAAGCTACTGCTGAGAAATGAGCCCCAACTTTAAGACTGCTGCAGTCTAATGGATTAGACCACAGGGTAGCAAGCTAACACCTAAGGACTAAATCTGGGTTATTTTTCTTTAACCTCACAAGTTGAAAAATAACTTTGGACCTTGTGTGTGTTTGTGTGTATGTGTGTGTGTATATGTTTATATATATATATATATGTATGTGTGTGTGTATATATATATATATATACAGTAAAAAAATAAACTTTCATTGCATTTATTTTATATTTCTGGATTAGCCTTTGGGCTATAGTTTGTCAACCCCTTAGTTAGATTGTTATCTCAATTTACTGCTATAAATTATTCTGCAACAATGTATTTATTTTTAGGTCCCACCTTGTATAGTGACCTGGATCCTTCACTTTCTACTGAAGGTCCTTCAGCATTGGACTTAGCTATAACCTTCATCATTGTTGGCAATAAAGTCCCCATGGGGTGGGTTCGTAAAGACTTTATCTGGGAGATAAATCCACCACCTCCTCCACCTATACCTTCCTCCACTAAAAAAAAAATCTAACATGTTCCAAAAGAATATCATAATTGACAGATATATCTTTGGAGTCAGGAAGATCTGTCACATGTATAGTCTCAATTCCTATTCATAACTATTATAAGCGATCTAGATAGCATAATACATAGATCACTGGACCTAGAGTGAGTAATCTGATTTCAGACACCAACTGTAAGACTTTTGGCAAGGCACCTTTCCTTTGTTTCAGTTTTCTATAAAAATGGGGATAACACTCACCTTTTAGTGTTGTGAGATAAAATAATATTTATAGTGTTTTACAATCCTTACAGTGCCATATACATTTTAGCTAGCTAATATGTTGCACTATTTTGGAATATCCATCCAATGATCATCACTACTACTCTAAATAACTGAGATTTGACTGAGGTGTGCTTGTGTACAGCCTTATTCTCATATATCAGGTAACTGTTTAACTGCAAAGAATCCTATTCCAGTCTCCTCATTTTGCAGTTCTCCTTTTCTATCAACTTTCCATTTGTTGCTCTCATTCTGGTTAATCATTTCCATCACTTAGAGAACTGGTGGACTCTGAATGCAGATCGAAGCACATATTTTTCCTTTTATTTTTCTTGCCTTGTTTTTGTTAATGTTTGCATTATTGTATATGTATAATGGATATTGTATTTCTTGTTTTCTCAGTGGAGGAGGGGACAGAGGAAAGAAGAGAACTGAAAATAAAAATAAAGTTTAAAGAATAATCTCCATTGTTGTGCTGTTTATAAATGTTCATTACAACAGTTATTTGTCAGATGGTTTGAATTCTTGGGAAGAAGCATATTATAAGCACAATTTAGTGACATTACAGGAGTTCTGCAACTATAACCTTCTCCTTGAACTTTCCAAGTACAGTAGATAAGATTAGCAGAGCCATTGCCACAGCTCATCTTCCTACCTTATTTATATTTCTCCTTACTTGCTTTAAGTTTCATAGTGGTGCTGCCTCTTGCCTCCCCCTCCCTCCCATTACATGCTCTAAGGATGAATTTAAGTGAATTAGTCATTCTCTGTAGGAGAGAGTATCTTCTTGCCAGAGGAGGTGACATCCTACTAGGAAGTAAAGGCCAGTTGGCATGCTTCCATCTCCCACACGAGCTAGCCCTTAGCTTGTAATTCCTGTTTCCATTCAGCAGAGATCAGAAGGGTGGGAACCAGGGGGCACTTCAAGGCAGCAATCACTCATCACAGTATAAAAGAGGCAGAAAGTCCTGAGGTGAACCAAAAAATCCACAGAAATAAGCAGTACAGTAAGTGTTAGCCTAGTTTGTTTGGCCCCACACATGAGGACCATCATCCCTGGTTGAGTCTAGTGTTTTTAAGCTGCAATATAGTAAAAGAGAGGTCACATAAAAATGAGTAAAAATAGCTAACCCTTTAAAACTTCAATATCTATTTTCCCTTTGAAAAAGAGAATCAAAGCCCATATTTTGTAACAACTGCCTTTTTTTCCCCCTGTTGCTTTAACTGAGCTGTTAATTTTATTATTTCTAAATTACCATCTGCAGAGCAGTTTATTAGAAAGCATTTCTGTGTGAGAGGTCACACACTCTGCATCAGTCACTAACTAGCCAAAGCAGGAACAAGGGTGTTACCTGGTGGTCACCTTTCCTAAGAAGTTATAAAACACAACAGTAATTATGGACCTATACATTCACCCCATTACACTATAAGATGTGGTTGAAATCATTAATGAGAAATCAATTCATTAAAACTTTGGCCTTAAAAGCAATAATTTAGAAGAGGTCCACTGACCCTTGTCTCTCCCACTCTTCTAACACCAACACAAGCAGCTTAAAAGCAAAAAAAAAAAGAGAAACTGGGTATCAGAAAGGGGCAGTAAGTAGGGCAGTTGGAGACAGGAATTTGTTACCTATAGAATAATTAACATTTATAGTACTTCCAAGCTTTCAAAGCATTTCCCCCAGATCAATCCAAGAATGGGGAAAATAAGATAAGGTGATGATGGCAAAAAAAGTTAACAAAATGACATGAAATCCTCTAAAGAAATGTAGACAGTAAAGAATTAGAAGGGTGGCTAGGTAGCATAGTGAATAGAGCACGGGCCCTGAAGTCAGGAGGACCTGAGTTTGAATCTGGCCTCAGACATTTAACACTTACTAGGTGTGTGACCTTGGGCAAGTTACTTAACTTCAATTGCCCTGCCCTCCCACCTCCAAAAAGTGAAGAAGAAGAAGAAGAAGAAGAAGAAGAAGAAGAAAAAGAAGAAGAAGAAGAAGAAGAAGAAGAAGAAGAAGAAGAAGAAGAA
>NW_027185798.1:50258268-50264179 GCF_028583685.1 Petaurus breviceps papuanus | reverse complement strand
AGAAGAAGAAGAAGAAGAAGAAGAAGAAGAAGAAGAAGAAGAAGAAGGAGGAGGGGGAGGAGGAGGAGGAGGAGGAGGAAGAGGAGGAGGAAAGAATTAGAGGCAGTAGTGAGTAATGAATGAAAAACAATGAATGGGTGGATGAAAAGCATTTATTAGACACCTACAACATGCCAAGCACTCTGCTAGGAATTAGGGATGCAAATACAGAAACAAGATTTTAACTGCCCTTGTGGAACTTAGATTTGAAGAGCCAAGATTTTATTTTTTAGAGGAAGCTAGATGGCATAGTTGATGGCCTGGAGTCAGGAACATCTGTGTTCATAATCCAGTCTCAGATACTCACTAACCATTGGGACTCTAGGGAAATGATCTAACCTCTGCTTGCCTCACTTTCCTTGACTCAGTTTCCCTCAGTAAAATGGGAATAATAATAGTACCTATTTCTCAAAGTTGTTGTGAGGGTCAAATAAGATGATAATTGTAAAGTGCTTTAGCAAGTGCTATATAAACATTAGCTACTATTACTTATTATTATTTTTTTGCTTTTTTTTTGGAGGGCAATTGGGCTTAAGTGACTTGCCCAAGGTCATATGGCAACTTTTTGTGTTAATTGTCTGAGGCTGGATTTGAACTCAGGTTCTCCTGACTCCAGGGCTGGTGCTCTATTCACTGTGCCACATAGCTGCCCATGTTATTATTATTATTATTATTAATGAGTAAGAGAACACATACAGGAAAGTGGTGACCATGAATGGAGTTTTGCTTGGTGAACAATAGAGTTCTGGGCTTTGAGTAAGAAATATCTGGGTTCAAATCACCACTCCACCACTTTTCTACTTGTATGATCCTAATCAAGTCACTTTCTTTGCATCTCAGGGAAATCCATAGGAGTTATATACTAAGTCATGTTTAGATAGGATTCTACATTGGTGGAGGAGGCTATAGGATAAAGAGGAAGAAATCCTAGGTTTGAAGTCAGAAGGTTAGGGTCCAAACCTTGACTTTGCTATTTGCTGCCAATTTGACAATGAACAAGTAATTTGTTAAACACTCTGAGACTCAGTTATTCCATTGGCAAAATGGGCATAATAAAACCTCCAGGACTTAATTTCACAGGGTTGTTGTAAGGATCAAATGAGTCAGTGTATGGAAAGTTCTCCAGTGACCTTAAAGTAATATATAAATGTCAGTCATTATTATTAACAACCCTAGGGCCTAGCTTCTCATCTGTAAAATGAAGTGTTGGACTAGATAAGGGGTTCTTACCTTGAGATACACAGAATCCAAAAAAAAGCCTCTATAGATTCCAAGTCCACGAACTTGGATGGGGAAAATTGTATATTTTATTTCACTGTATTAATTTTATTTTATGCATTTTAAAGCATAGTTCTATGAAGGGGTCCATGGAGTTTACCAAACCATCAAAGGAGATCATGATATAAAAAAGGTTAAGAATCCCTGGACTAAATTATCTCTAATGGTCTTTACATCTCTAAATGTGTGAGGGTGTTTCAACTTTGGAGTTCCACATACTTCCACACATCTTAAAAGATAGACTAGTAGCTCTTTAGGTCTTTTCTATCTCAGTGATTCTGAGAACAATAAAACATTGTGAAAAAAAGAATAAGGAAAAGTTAAGACAGTTACCTGGCAAGTAGAAGCTTTTATAATAACTCTGTCACCAGATGAATGGTCAAAATTCTGTATCAAGATGGGGCACAATGACAGTGAAATTCAACAAACATTTATGAAATATTTATTACATCTAAGTCATGGAAGCAAGCATTGGACAATTTCACTATATTGATTACTAGCAGTCTTCATAGAGTAGATGGCTACTTGTTAATGGTGTTGTAGAGTCTTTAGGTATGGGTTAGATCAGAATCTAATTTGACTATTATCTTAGATCTTTTCAAACCAAAAGACGCTATCAATATGAAAATGTATAATCAGGAATCTGGTTTGATGATGAAAATATTTGGATGGTGTGATTGAACTTGTGTAAAGATTAATAGAGAAATGATTAGCCAGCACACTTATTTAACTTTCAGAATACTGGATTTGCAGTCCAAGGATCTTCCATTCAAATCATACCTTTGCTACTTTCATCTTGGGCAGATTATTTACCTATCTGGACTCAGTTACTCAGCTGTGAAATTAGTAGGCTGGACTAAATGACCTCTAGATTCACATTTAGCTCCAAATCTATGGACCTATGACTTTCCTGGGATAGCCAGATAAGAGTGGACCTTGTCAGGAGCATCAAATGAAATTTGGCAATAGGACAAGGTAAAGGGGGCTGCTGGTACAGTAATTTTCAGAGGCTTTTTAGTTTTAATTCAGGGTGGCTTTAAAAATCTGAAATAATTCAGAAAACTCCAAAATCTCCTAATTCCCCCCCTCCCCTTTCTTTGCAACTTTAAATGGTCAGAAGGAAGGGACAAGGAAAAAAGTGGAAAGGGGTCTTTCTAAGTCCATGTATGAAGGAGTGGCTTTTTGCCCAAGCATATAAGGCTAAAGCATTCATAAGAAGCTCAGAAATCAGTAGGTATTTGCTTTTCAAGTTTACTTCAAGGGACCAAGCCAGAAAGGACTGAGCTCTGGGGCAGCCAAGAAAAAGGAGGAGGAGGAGGAGGAGGAGGAGGAGGAGGAGGAGAGAAAAAGAAAGAAATCCCAGGGTTAGAAATACAGTCTATCCATTTATATGGGATATTGTAAGAATATGTGATTTTTCTCAAAGTAGGATCCTTCTCCACCAATGCAAATCACCCCTCTATAACTTAGAAGATAAGTTTTAGGAAGTTGTCTCATGACAGTCCTAGGATCATAAATGTAGGGCTGGAAGGGAACTTAAAGGCCACTAAGACCAAATCCCTCATTTTATGGACCAGAAAAACTGAGGTTCATAAAGGTTAAGTGACTTGCTCTGGGTCATATTGACAGTAAATAGCAGAGCCAAGATTTGAATTGTTATTATTATTATTAATATTGTTATATTCAAGCTCAACAATTTATTCATCATATCCCCTTTCCTCCCATAACCATTAATAAGAAAAAAGAGGGGTGAGAAGTTGTTAAATTAAAAAAAAAGTATCTCTCTGTGAATTCTATGTAAAAGTCTTATGATGAAATAGGTGGGGATAGGTGGGGAGAAAGCACCCATGATCTTCGTGTCTCACTTTTTTTTTTTTCACCTGTATCTTACCCAGGCTGCCAACTAGTGATGAGGGAGGGCAATCCTAGTGGAGAGCAGAAAAACAGATCATTTCCCTGGTCCGGTGTATTTAAGAGAGTGAGATGCATGGGAGGGAAGCCCCCTCGCACACATGCTTGGGCGGCAGTCTCAGTGATAGTAAAGAAAAGGAGACAGAAGAATGGACTGCCACACCCCTTCACAAGCTGGGGTTCACTTGCCTGGAGAAGTCCCCGATTCAAGATCCCTCCATTGCTTCCCGCCATTCTCATCCCAGTCCTCAATCATTCCAACTAAGTGGTAGTCTTTTACTTTCAAAGTGGGTGATGTAATGTATATCACTCTCTGTGTGCCCTGTCTGCCAGTCCCCAGAGGGGGAGGGAATCCAGAGACCCCTAGAGATGTGATGATACGGGGTTTCCAGAAATAGGGGACTTCATCTTTACGTTGTGAACGAGGAAGGCGCCTGCAAAGCACGCCCCACTTTCGCACTCTACCGTGCCCTATTAGGCTCGGTTTCTGAATGAGGAAGACACAGATAACCGGCGCTAAAGTGCCAAGTGGTGAAATCTGTAACTGGAACTGTGATCGAAAGCCAGGATCCGAAAGACTACTTCTGGGGCAAGCCAAAGGGCGTGATTGGGGACAGTGAAGGGAGGGAGAGTGGGGTGGACATGGGGCGTGGGTTGAGATGGGAGGTTACTAGGGCTGCTTACTAGAGGAGAGAACCTGCCTGTGTGAGCCGGAAGAAAGGGGGTCCAGAAGCCACTCCAAGCAGTGGTGGGGGCGCATCAACAGCAACAGAGAGCCCGACGGAGTTAGGACCGCTCGGAGCGTCCAGGTCTCGAGGTAGTATACGGTTTGCAATCCTTCTACTTACTGCCAGTTGCAGAAGATTTTGCTTTTAAGTGAAACGTACATGCCACCCATCCGTGGGCTGCTGCTTCTCTGAGCTTGCTTTCCCCCATCCCTCTTTCCTCCACCTCCTTCCCTCCTCCTGTCTTCCTGTCTCACTCTCCCTTTAATTTGTGTGCGCCCCTAAGTTTGTGAGAGAGCTCCCTGGCCACCCTGAAGCAGGGTCCGTCCGGGCACGGCGCCGGGGGCGGGGGAGGCTGCGCTGGGGGAATTGCAATCCAGAAGGATCTCGGGCCATGTATATTTCATCAAATGGACTTTCCAAGTGTCTCGTCTGCCAGCCATCAACGCTATGTGCGGTGACATTTCTGACTTGAGTAGAGGAATGCGTGAAGGGAGCCCTGGCGAAATTGGTACGAGAGGATCTCCTTGGCGCCAGTGCTAATTGTCCTGATTTATGTCCCTTCTGAGTGCGCTCAACGTCTTCATCCGAGATAAAATGAGAGCGGTGCCAAGCGGGGCAGAGCCGCCTGAGTGCTGCATCTGATCGCGGGGAGTCCGGGCATCCAGGCGTCCTGCAGCTCCTCAGACCAAATAAACGAGCAAACACAAAAAGGCAACGAAAGAAAGAAAGGAGGGGTGGAAATAAAGAAAACACAACAGCCACCAGGAAAGCCTCAGTAAAAGTTTAAGGCGAAAAGTGGGAGAGGTGGCGCGGGGAGTCGCAGAGGAGAGTGAGCATCTGGGGAGACTGAGGTTGCCTTCTGATTATCATCACATTTTTGGAGGGAGAGGCACCTTTCCTTCTCTTTCTCTCTCTCTCTCTCTCTACCTCTCCTCCCACCCCTTTCCCCCCTCTTCACTCCCCCTATCTACCTGTCAAAGTCACTGATCTTTTTGCATTTCGGAAGAGGAGGACACGGAGCAGGAATTCCCTCTCTGGGGTCTCAGCTTTGAAAGGGCCAACTCCTCCCGAGAGCCAGTGCTTTTCCCTCGGCACCGGGCGAAGGTAATTAAGCAGCGGGGCGTTGATTGCTGTGGTGGGGGCTCTCTTTCCACCATCCCTTTCCCAGCCCCCAGCCCCACGCCCTCTCCTCTGGACTTCTGGAAGCAAGTGAAGCAAATCTGCGGTGGTGGGGGCGAGCTCGACGGCTCCTACTGGACCCCCGAACCCCTCCTAATCAGTCCGCCTCGGTGCCGGTTCCCCGCGCTCGCCCGACGAGGCACGGCGGGGGAAAGCAGCCTCCTTCCGGCAGCCGCGGGCTCCGATGCTGCCGCTGCCACCACTGGACGCGGACGAGGCTGGGAAGGTCCGCGGCAAGGAGCCGTCTGCTCGCCTCCCGCCTACTGTAACAAGGGCAAATGGTCCACACGGTAAGTGCAGCCTCCCTCCCTCCCTCCTTCAGCGACCCGCCCGTTTTCTTCTTTTTCTTTTTCTTCTTTTTTTTTAACCCTCCCTTAACCCCGCTCCCCACAACCTATGGACCCCCAACCAGAAGAACTGTAATGTAATCCACAGGCAGGAAGGATGGCTCCAGGGGATGGGAGAGGAACTTTTGTAGCGCACCTTTAGAAGACAAGCCTGTGTGGCATGCATGTGTGCACCAATACACACGCACACACCACGTATGTGCATGTGTCTAGGTGCGCCCATCAGGTACTATGTAAGCACTGGTCTCATCCACCTCTCGATCAGGGTCTGTGCCCTGTACCTAAAAAGCCGATATTAACATGTCATTCAGGAACATTACCTGACCACACACCAGGGGATTTGTCAGGTTTATTTTGACAATTGACTTTGTCTAAGGAAGAGTTAGGTACAGGGCACAGACCCTGATCGAGAGGTGGATGAGACCAGTG
>NW_027185798.1:50115861-50258168 GCF_028583685.1 Petaurus breviceps papuanus | reverse complement strand
AAAAAAAAAAAAATAGTCTTTTTGCAGCCTGGGTGGTGCTGGGGACTAAGGGGAGAGGCTTTTGAAGTGTCTTTCTTTTAATCCCTTTTATTGGTGTAAGATTAAAGCATTACTGTCCCATGCCCTGCAGCTGGGAGAGAAAGAAGGATTGAAAGAGGAATAGACTTCGGAATGCAGGCTGAAATATTTTTTCAGATTATTTACTACCATTAAATGAATTAGTCGATGGATACGGCTGGGGAAATTGAATTGCTCACAATGCTATTCTCTTCTGTATGGATCTGTGGATATCTATATATAATACAAATAATAGCGAATATTATTGGGCTCAAAATAACCAATTAAGTGATTCATACAGGGAAAAGTTGGATATAAAAAGAAACTGCGCCCTCTGCTGTTTCTTTGGGCACCGCAACCAGGGACCAATTTTTCAGGATCCACTTAAGAGTACCCTGTCCTTGCACTGGGGAAGATGACTAGCCGCTTTTCTAAAGGACCTATTGTTTGCAAGAGCTAGAGTTGGCTCTCCTGCCATTGCATCATGTAAAAGCGGAATTTTTTTTTTTGGGGGGGGGGGGGAGACAAGTATCATTTTTTCTCCGTTGATTTTTTTACTGCTTTTCTTCCTCTGGTGTCTAATTAATCTAGGACCTCATATATTGGCATGTCATTGAAACTCCTCTCAGTGCATTCAATGTGATTCCACAACCTCCCCTTCCCCCACCACCATCTAATTAAATTCAGGCTCATAAATAAAACCTCAAGCCATCCTCATCAACTTCTTGGAATGAACATTAGCAACCTGGCTTCCCCTATCCCTTCCCCCCAAGCCAAGGACATCAAAGCCATCAGGGTTAGTGAAGGAACATATCTTGTGGCCCAAGGATGGTAGGGAACCAGAACTTTAAAAGGAGAGAATAGAAGTGATTCGACAAACAATGTAACTAGCACAAAATCTGCTAGAAGATGGGAACAGAGTCCCCTCACCAAATAAAGGAGCCGTCCTGTATCATAACAGTGTGTCAGTCTTTGGAATAGAAAAGACTGAGAATTCCAATAAGCATATGGTGAAGTTGGCACCTCACTTGTTCTGGAAATACAGCCCAGTTTTAGGATGGAAATCACTAAAAGTGCCCTCCCCCTATGAGCATTTGAAAAATTAAAACTTTAGCCTGGGAAAATGAATAAAAACCAAATCTTTCTTAAAGTACATTTACTAGTTAAACTTCAGAAGAATTAATGCCCCAAGTACCAAAGTTTATTGGAAATAGGTCGCCTTTACTGAACATCTTTACTGTTGGATGTGTTAACTAATGTTATCAATTTTGGACTCAGTAAGTTGTCTTGACTACTTCCTTCCTTCGAATTCCACCATGGCAAAGGAGAAAGGCTACCTCTGATAACATGTGTTGCAGATAAGGCTGTTGACTGTGTTTTGTTTTAGTTGTTTAAACTTTACCTTGCTTTAAGGAGAGAATCCCGAGACTTTAACCTCATTCTTTTTTTCTTTTTTATCAATATCAGAAGAAAAAGGAAAACACAGAGTCCTTCACATTTGAACCCTTTGTCAATACAATTTTTTTCATTGTTGCATGGAGCCTATCTGGAATTTTTTTTTTTCAGATGCCATGAAGCATGATATTTGCCACCACTGAATGGCAATATCACAATACCATGGATTCCATACCTTGGTTACTAGCCCAGTGATATTTCCCCTTTTGGAATTCAGGAGTTGGTGAATCTGAGGAATTTGATAACAATAACAAATTTTCATTTGTTGAAGTCCCCAACTGTATTTACTATTGAATTTTTAGTTTGGGCAACTTTTATGAGCATTGCCTGTCCCTGTTTTATGAGGGTGGAGGATGAAGTGTGATATTGTTCCTATCAGTTGTGTAAAATTTATGCAAATATTTATCTTGGATAACTTTTTTTACACTGAATCATACCAGGAACAGAATTCATATTTATATAGTCTCTTAAGATTTCATGTGTCGGGAAGATTTTGGAAAAGGTACTGACAGTTACAAAAGCATATCTGAAAGAAAATAATTTTTTAGATCACTCTTGCAGTGGATTTCAAGTGTGCATGTATATGTGATAATAATGTATCACAGAACAGGCAGAAATCTAGTATAGTTTTTAAAATGACATGCTCTATCACCTCCTGGAGCTCTGGGTTCAAACTTCAGGTGCTTATTTCCATAAACTTCCATTTTTGGAGAATGTGGATCTTCCTGGCTTGGCTAGTTGGAAGATGGGAGAATTTAGTGTCTGACTGAACAGACAGAGAAGTTCATTGGGAATGAAAGCCAGCTTTTCTATTGGGTTCTTTGGTTCTGAAATAGCATGAGGGATTTTCATAATCAAGCAGATTATCTAACCCTAAAACCTAAAATATACATCCCACAAAGTATATGCTGTCCAGTTTAAGTGGAAGATTTTCTCCTGAAAAAAAAATGGGCACTTTATTTAAATGCTTTGGCTGTGTTCAGGATCTCAAAGGCTAGGTGAATGATTATAATATCGCATGATGTAAATATTGTATACTACTGACATCACAAAACAATCCAGTTCTTTATATTTTAACCAGAAGAATTAAGGAAATTACTAATGCCAATCTATATCCAATGGAGATACTTAGAAATGCTGACTTTGCTACAAAAAGATCCCTAAATGCAAAGTGTTCAAATATCTTTTTTTTTAAAGACAATATGGGCAGTGAATTTTATTGTTCCTGTTTGGGAAGTTGTCAATTGATAGGTAATTGAAACTGTCTATACCTTTTTCAATTGAGATACCCCCAATGGAATATGATTGCAAACCACATTATTCTATTTCTTTCCATTTCAGAGTACATATATTTATCAAGTTAATGTTGATGGGGAATGGATTCATAGCCTCCATTTCCAGTTGCACCCTGAATTCAAAACCCAGAGTCAATAGAACACATATCGGCCCAGCAATACCACCAAGTGTGAGATTCTATACAAAATGGAATTCTGGAAACCATCTAAAATAACTAGATCTTGATGTTTGACCGTAAGATGTCAAAAAGAATTGGAAGTTTATTTTGGTAGAGTTGTCTAGCAATCATTTTAATTATAACTGCTTGCAGCTAGAAGTTTGGGGCTTCTATTTGGGTCAAAAGAAAGGGCCTTTGGAACACTGTGGAAAGCCAATCCATGGTGGAAGTGAGTCAGCTAAAGGAAACTGAAAAAAAACAAAAAGATGTACTGTATGCATTCCATTTTTTATAGTACATCCCATCCCTGATCAATAACATCTGTCAGGTGGATAGATGAAAAATGTACATATTTTTACATTTCAGCCACACACTTATACAATGATCCATGTGCTATCAAGTACTTATAATGTGGTAGCAGGAGTTTCTGTCTAAAACAATTCTTCAGTGTTTGGGGTTGCTGACAAACCCAAAGACATTACTTAGTTACTCTGAGTTTTTAAGGTCTGCTGACTAAAGAAATGGACATCATGAGATCTGACCCTGTCAGAGAGCTTTTCTAGTGTTGCATATATTTAGGGGATATGGCACATGAAAAAATTCAAATCCTGAATTACTTTGTAATTAATTCAGCTATAGCTCAGAAGGGATAGCCCCAGTGTGCTAAATGCCAAAATATGTCATTGAATACCCCTCTTTGCATAATAAGGCTGCCTAGCCCTTTGTGGCTATGACTTAGACTTTTAAAACCCATCTAGAATTTGAGTTGAACCCAGTTGAATCTATCCTCAGATGGAGACTAAGGCTGCAAAAGACTCAAAATCTAGATATTAGAAGTGATCTTGTTATGTTCTTTAGGGAGAATTTTTTCCCTTTTATTAATTTATATTTTTAATACTAAATGCTTGGATTTGACAAAGGTCTTTTCTGTCCTACTGCTTAACATTTAAATGTTTTTTTTTTAAATGTGGAGATTTAATTTCTTTTTAATTTTTAGTTAATGTGATTTTTTTTAAGTCTATGCAATTTTGAGAAACAGGAAATTCTCCAAGCCCAGAGCACATAATGAGTGACACTACAAAGATTAAGAATAATAAAGACAAATAGCATAATTGGGTTATGAGAGCCTTGATGACCCCCTCCCCGTACTCTTTAATACACTTTGGTCAATGTCTTTCTCTGTGTCAACAGGAGCTCATTAAGTGGCGATTCTGCAGACTAACTGAGATATGCTGTATTAGTTCTTGCCAAAGCCTGACATTTTTAATACATTAATAATATGTCTGTAATGTAATGGAAAACTATTAATCACAACTGGTTGTGTGCCAGGAATTTAAGCTATAATTGGCTGCTTCTTGTCAGAGATGTCTGTTGCTCAGTCCTACATTTGCCTAATATTCAAATATCTTGCACTCCTCTGCATTTTTTCCCTTGTCAGGGCACTATGGTAGATCAATGTGATAGTATATAATTCTATGTAATGACCATCATTATAACTGGGAGTCCTTTCGGTTAGAATTTCTTATACTGACAGCATTGTTGTGTCATGAGACATTAACAGGTGCAAACCCTTGTCCTACCTCCATGCTCATACCATACATAAAAATATGTACATTTCCTTACAATTTTGCTAAGTTAGATATTGGTAGCACTGTTTGCTTTGCTTGAACTAAGTATAGAAGTTACAGTAAGTTAGGTGGAAAAATAGAGAAAGGATAGAATTACCAATAATGAAAAGGTGGAATTGCATGAGTTCCTTTTGAAAACCAATAAATAGAACCCCAGGGATAATTCAAATTTATAGATAAAAGCTTAGATTTTGTGTTCTTCATATATAAAACAAACAAAAACCACCATGATGTTAGCAAAATCAAAATCAAAGCAACTTATTCCAGATACTTTAAGAGAGCATCTGCCATTTTCACCAATCAAATCATTCTTGATACATAAGTAGTTATATGGTTACATTTAAGAATAAAAGTTAATAGTTTCAGGTCTAATAGATTTGTCACTCTTTTGTAGCAGTGCTGTGTTTCCTCACTTTAAAATTTGCTAGTGGATGTACTCACATAGTAAACATGTTCAATACACATATCCAGACAATGTTTACTTTACATTACTTTTAACACTTTCAGAAATCATTCAATTGTTTATCAAATACGTATTTATAAAAATACTAACCTTGAAACTGTTACTTAAAAATGGGGGGAAAAAACCCAGAATGAATGCTCAAAAAGCCACAACACATGGGTCACAATACATTTTTTTTTTTTAGTTTAAGATTTTTAAAATATGCCCTATACAAGTTTTACTTTATTAAAAAAGTGACAAATTCAGATCTGTAGTTTATACATGTTTAGACAAACTACTAATTACTTCTTCATGGAAATTCAAATATTCAACACACTTCCTAATAGAAAATATTGCAAATTGCAGCTGTATGATAACATTTTATGAATGGAATATAATGAAAATTGCACTTGCATCCATAAAGCAATTATTATAAATTACTTTGCTATGGAAACACTATTCAACCATCTGTTGGCATTTTGTAGTGTCTGTAGCTTAGTTCGTTTTAAGATGGTGCATTATTTAAGTATGGTAAGCCCTCTTATAGGATTGTTTTAAAGACAACTTGCATGTTTGAAGAGTGTTGTGTGGATTTAGAGATCTATGGTGAAGTTCATAGAAACTGCATTTTTTCACTTTTGAATTGTGGAGGAAAAAATCATTTTTCTGGGTGTAAAATTACACATGGACAATGAATCATTTGATCATCTTACCTACTTTATTATTTTTAATTGTGTCTGGATTTAAAATGTAAATATTTGTTTAGTTTTGACAAGAAGCTAGCTCAATAGAGAAAAGTTTTAAGTCAGATTTAGTGACACCTTTGTGTCTAAATGTGGATTGTCAGTAATAGTCATTAATTAAACCCACTGTGAAATGGTAGAGTTTTATTTTAGAATAAATGTCATATCATTCTTCTTCATGGCCTGTTAACTTGCCCTCTTCTATTTTTATGTATGTGTTTTAAACTGGGCATTTTACCCATTAAACTGGGCATTTCAGAGATCAAAGTTTTAATACAGTGCATAATGTTGGCCTTTGGGACAAATTCTCCACTCCTGTTACAGAAAAGACAGAAATAGCGTGTAAAAAAAAAGCTAAGAGAATGGAAGATCCAAAAAGAGAAAAATTTGCCCTTCTAGATTTATTTTTAAATAATTTCCAGTGAACTATGTCTCAGCTCTATCACTAAATACAGCTAAATAAAAGATTCTAAGTTCTTCTAATACTAATGAGCAAATCCAAAGGGACAGTCTAGTGCCAACAATACTGTTTTTCATTCAAGCTAACAAAAGCTGAGAAATGTACAAGGAATTTGGATATCTTTAGGGTCCCTCTGCCAAGAGACAAAAGCCATACCTGTAGTTGTCATTTCTTTGTCATTGTAATAAAAGAGCTCATTTCCCCCCATTGTTCTCTTTCAGGATTTTCAGCCCTGCCAGCTATATGAGAAATGTTTAAATTTGGCTGTTTGCTCTCCATTTAGCCTAGATAGAAATATAATTTTTGAACCAAAAAAACCTGTAAGTCACCTGCAGCAGCACATATGTGCCTTTGTTATGGAAGAGTTAAATGCTTCATATCAGAATGCTTCCCAATATGAATGATTTCTGTGGTTTGTTCATTTTAGCAAAGCAGCCACAGTAAAGGTTATCCATATTACACCAATTTGCTTTATATTACATCAAACCTCCCAAATGTCAACATATCAGACATTTGGTAATGCATTGATTCTGGGACAATAACTCTTACTCTTATTGTTTCTAAAAGGGTGTTGGTGCCAGAAGAAAAGAATGATTGATGGGAAACAGACACCGGGCTGTAGACACTCATCCTTTTGCTTCAGATACTGATTTATCAGCGAGTCTGGGCATCCCCTGTGAGCCGTGAACATAGAGGAGGATCACTCAGGGTTATCGGCAGTATAACTGAAGACCTACCACTTTGCTAAATTATCATCCCTTCTTGGACATCTGTTACAACAACAAGAAAAATCAAAACAAAGCAAAGTAAGACCCAACAATCCTAGACATCAGCTCTGGGACAAAGAAAAATCTTAGGGCTGGTTTTAAAGGCCGTCACATGAGTATGATAGGCTCCCACCAAAGTCCTCGACTTACACAAAAAAGCACTATATTCTAAGACATCACCAGTCTTGGCTTTGGAACCTGCTTTGGGGCCTCTTTGTGTATGTATATTTAAAAAAATATATATATATATACAGACAATATACCTAAAGAAAGCAAAGTTACAGTCCACCAACTTTTTTTCAGTCCTGGTGAAGTTTTCAAAGGATTTAGAGATGTATTTGTCAAGATTCTTATCAATTCATGCCCTTTGGGTTACTGTGTCCTCAGTGATGCAGCATTACCCATCAGTGTGGGGACATTATGATGTGTGTAAGACTCAGATTTACACAGAAGAAGGGAAAATTTGGGATTACATGGCTTGCCAGCCAGAAGCTACTGACATGACAAAATATCTGAAAGTGAAATTGGATCCTCCTGATATTACCTGTGGAGACCCGCCTGAGACATTCTGTGCAATGGTGAGAGAAACTTTTAACAAGAGTATTTCCAGGTTAAGTGGGGGCATGACCTACATACCCAAATGTTTAGAGTGTGAAGACATAAAATGAGTGGAAGCCTCAGTTTGTTTTAACAGGATAGCTTAATTCTATAAGAAGGTTTCTTGTAGCTGGAATGATAATTTGTGCAGTATGATTGATGCACTGTGGCTCATGGCTGGATTCCCTGGAAAACTGAGGTTTTTGCAATAGGAAGTGTACTTTACGAAAGTTGAGCTCAATGCCCAATTTCAGATGTGGGTGCTCTGAATGGGACTTGGTTCTATTTGGTTGGTTAAATGTAAGCCTGGGGTGGTGGGGTGGTGATGATTGAAATACCTTCTGATATAATAGCAATAACAATAAAAATATGGTCAGATAATAAGTTATCATTATAACAATTATTTATGATGATTATTAGTAGTAGTATGATACTAGGGCAAAGATGGGTAGTGAGTGACTGAGTCTTTTGGATTAGACCCAAGCACAGGTGAGTTTCCCCCCATCCTGCTTTGAGTTTGTCTGTATCAGGAAACAGCTATGATTTGGTTAAGTGATCCCTCTCTTTCTGCAGTCCCCAAGAGCTACAGAATAGAAGGATAGCAAATTAATAGAATGTCAGGAAAATGCTCCTTCAGAAAAGACATTCCTATTGAACATGCAATTAATTCCTGGAAGCCAGCAATTCCAGGGCACAGAAATGTAGATGTTGGCCTGGACTTGGCAAAAAATATGACCAAAAAAATTGTTCTCTTGGTGCTTCTAACTCTTCTTTGGGCAGTGGGGGGAGGGGAAAGAGGACAGTGTGGCATAGTGGACAGAGGACTAAATAGGGAAATCAAGAATCTTGGTTTCTAGTCCTGGTTCTGACATTGAATAGTGGGGTGATCATAGATAAATCATTTAATTTTTCTAGACTTCAATTTCCTTATCTGTAAAATAAGGAGATTCACAGAATTTCAGAGTTGGGAGGGACACTGAGGACCATCAATTCCTACTTAGACATATAAAAAGAATTCCTTCTGCACCATCTTTGATAAGTGAAGACCTCCAGTAAATCTTAAATCTACTGCCTCTTGAATCAGCTCATTTTACTTTTAGATGGTTCTAATTACTAATTAATCAACCAATAATCAGTTATTAAGCACTTGTTATGTTCTAGGCACAGTTCTGGGAAAACAAAGTAAAAATGAAACAGTACCTGCCTCCAAGGAGCTTGTATTCTATCAAGGAAGCACATAAAGAAAAACAATTGTACTCTTTCTAGCTTCTACTTATTGATTCTGGATCTGCTTTCTGGGTCCAAGCAGAATAAGTTACAAACCCATTATCATATGACAGCCTTTTCAATACTTGACTATGTATGTTACTGACTTCTCTCCTCCAGGTTAAATATATTCATTTCTTCCAACTGATCATCATATGGAATGATTTTGAGGCCCTTGACCAACTTAGTTTCCAACTCCTACATATGTTTCAGTTTGTCAATGGTCTTCTTAAATGAATTTAAACTAGATAGATGGTCTTTGGTCCCTGCCAGCTTGAAATTTTATGATTTTGTGGGTAAAATTTAAAAAAAATGGATCATTAGGGTACCTATATTGGAATATTTTAATAAAAAGGACAGATATGCAAATATATCTAAAAAGTGATAATGTACGGTGTGGTGATGGAAATTAAAGGGATTAGGTAACTTTTTTTTTCAATATTATTACTTTGGTTTACAGTTGGCCTTTATTTGGTGTAGGAGATATGATACCATTTTCCTCCAACATGACAAATATGAGGATGATGCTTTTTAATACATTTCTTACCTGACTTTATTGTTTTGAACCTGGCCTGGCATTTTCAGGATACTGAAACTATTAATCAAAGTAACATCTGTTCACCATCCCCAGTGAGTTAAATTAGCATAAGATCATCTTAGACCTAGCATTTTAGAAACAGGCTTTTTAACAGGAAACAATTTTGAGCAATACAGAGCATTTTCACCTGAACACTAAGGGCTTGCCATTTTCCAGAAGTGCCTTTGGGGACTGGTTTGAATTATAAGCTGGACCTGATTTTGTGGAGAGCGAGAAAAAGAGGTTGGCTATTAGGTGTCACTATGACTAAAGTACTTCAAAAGTCTAAATATTTCAAAAAAGAGGACTTTTCTCTCTGGGAAACGGATGTGTGCTGGGCAAATAATTTGAAATGTAGAATCAAGAGACTTCCATAAAAGGTGATTATTTACAACGAATCACAAATAATTTTCATAAAGTCTGTAAAGGAGAGCAAGAAGTTTGTCATCTTTATAAAACATATTTAATTGTTTCTGACAAAAGGTCAGAGGACAGGCTCAAAGCATTATTGTGAATCTAGGGGAAATTGCTTTTCAGGTGATATATGCTATAATATCCAACTCCTTAAGGTGTAAGAAGGATGTCCACTAATGTTTCCTGTGATTCAAAGGGCTTTTTCTATACAGTTCTTTATGGCACTTATGATATCATGACTTTTTTGAAGCTGTTTGAGAATGTAGACATGAACAAAAAAGTTCAAAATAGAGTCTTTCTCAACTTGTAATTCCAAGCAGCATGAACTGGTATACCATATTCAGTGGGTGGTTTACCTGTGTGTATTTTCTATTTTTGCTTACCCTCAGTATAGCTCCTATGGGGGAGGCAACATGAGGTAGGGCTAAGAACGTTGAATTTGGATTCTGGAGGACCTGTTTTCAGGGATTGTTAGATCTATAATCCTACTGTGTTTTAGGAGTTTACTTATGGACTTGTGAATGATATGTTTTTTCCTTTGATAGAAAAGATTTTTTTTTTTTTTTTGACCTAGTTTTCTAACTCTAGCCTTCATTGGACTCATTCCCAGTAGTCCATGAATTCTGACCAAAAAAAAAAAAACCAACCAAAAACCCCAAAAAACTCATAATAAAATAAAATAAAACTGAATATCAAACTTCAAATTTCTTAAGTTGTAAATGTGGGCTCACTCAGAATCCAGGCCATCACTCAAGTGCCTGAGTCTTCTGTGGATTTGAGTTAGTCATTGCACATGGCAGTTTTTCAGGGAAGAATACAGGGTTTATGAGGCATTACCTGTCAATGCTTAATTTGTACTCCTTAATATGCATATTATTGGCATAATGGATTTAATAATCTATCATCTAAATGAATACTTTGGGACTATTTTCATGCACATTATAGACCAAGTCAGTGATAATGGCTTAAATATAGGCACACAATTGCTCCTCTGCAATTTTGGCTTTTCCATAAAACTCTCCAGCATAAGGATTCCTGATACAAGACCGTAAAGCTGTCTCAGGACTCTGCCAGCTCAGGCCTGCTTAGGTGCTTCTTAGCCTCAGGATTTATGGAAGTCAGTAAAGTCATTTGTGTTATGACTTACTCAGGCTCCTCACTTCTCTTCTCTCTGACATGCTCATCCATAACTGTTCCCTGAGAGTCATTATGGCCTATTATATCAGTGTAGCTGCCATACCCACAATTGTGCATTTAGCCCCCGTATGTAAATTTTATTTTATTTTTTGCTGCAAAGTAGTTTCAGAGACCACTTATCCAATTGGTAACACCCTTGTTAGCAGCAACAATAGGGAGTCCAAGAACTGAGGGGGCATGCTGAGAAAGGAAGACCAGAGCCTACTGGTAAATGGTCTTGTTTAGCTCAGTGTGGAGTTGCATAAACAGCACATCCTAGACTTATCTGAATAATGAGTCGACCTGTACATAGCACACTACTGTTGAGATCCAACATCCCCAAACTAAAAACTAGACTCAGAAAATATTAAAACACCATTTTTCAGTTGTTGCTTTTGCCCCTCAGAGTCTGTAGGATGCTGGGAAAATAAGCTTTGTCTCTATTATCTGCTGTACGTGTCTCTTTTGTTTCCGTTGATACTCTAGAGCACAGTGGTTTCAGTCATTTTGAATGAAAACTGCATTTACTTTAGAAATGAACACAAATAAAGAAAATAAGGCATCATGGGTCACTGGAAAGGATGCTGAATTTGGAGCCATAGGGCCCCTAGGCTCAAATCGAGTCCTGTGTGACCTTAAGCAAATTACTTTGGCTCTGAGTCTTGATAAACCTCATCTATAAAGTGGGGAGGGGGTTGGATTAGATGGTATCTAAGGTCTCCTCCATTCCTAAATCTATGATCCTGTTATTTCTCATAACAACATGCCTATCAATTAAACAAAAGCAGTATTACCCTTGGTGAACCATTTAAAAATCGAGCTCATTTAATATAAGAAGGTGAGTTTCACTGTTCACCTCTAGATCAGAAATACAGTTATCTCTTTCATATTGAGGGAGTTAGGGGTATGGCCCCACAATCTAGAATATCTAAATAAAATTTTTGTCCTTCCTTTCATACCAGAGAAGAAATATGAATGTTTTTCTTTTTCTTTTATTGGGTATTTACGGTACCTTAATGTCAAATTTGGGTTAAGTATTTGGTCATAGGCTCTGTGTCATCTCTTGGCCTTCACATGCTGTCTGTAACTTTTGCAAAACTACCCCCAATTTCCCATTTAATTTCTTGCATTGATTGATGATATATTGAGACCTTGATGGGGGAGGTCGTGACGTGTAAGGGATAACTGTAAACCAGCATGGAACACCTACAGTACCAAGAGTGGACTGACTTGATTTCTAGTCTTGTTAATGCCTCTGACTCGTCGTATGAGGGGCACTGGGTTAGAGTGGTTTTCTTTAAGATATTCTTTCCCACCCATACCCCCTAATGCCCCTATCACCCAACTCTGAGATTCTACTACTCAGTAATCTTTGGCACAATGTATTCTAGAGAACTGTCCTATTTATTCTTAAATTACCAGGAAATAAGAAAAAAAAAGGTGCCATAGTAATGTTGAGTATACTGAGAAATTTATGCTTCTTTTTATATTTATTTTTGAGGCAATCTGGGTTAAGTGACTTGCCCAAGGTCACAGAGCTATTTTTTGAGGTCAAATTTGAACTCAGGTCCTCCTTACTCTTGGGTCAGTGCTCTACCCACTGTCCCACCTAGATGCCCCGACACATTTCTTTTGAACTTTGCACATCCCTTAACCAGTTCAAGTTGTATACAAAAGACTATTGTCTGAGTATGAATGTTATATTGAGGGTTATATGGTGTGATGACAACTTGTGGAAAGTATGCTAAATTTGGAGTCATGTCCCACATTCTGCTTTTGCTATTTATTAATGCTATGACCTTGGACAAATCATTTCACTTTTATGGGCCTCAATTTCCTGGACTAGTTGAATTCTAAGGTCTCTTTTAGCTCCAAATCTATAATTCTAAGTAGAGCATCACAGCATAATAATTCCAGCATGATACTGAGTGTTAATGAAGGTCCTATCGGTCATCCTAGCCAATTAAGAACACCAGGTAAGAGAGCTGGCTGTGTCAGAAAATTCAAGATCATTTTAGTGTGGACAACTTCAATTTGCATACACGATGCTATCATATTATGAACCTTCCCTGGGATCTGAGATGACAATGGAAAGCTGGCGATTTCCTCTTTGTGTTTAGACAAACTTCTCTGTCACATCTCAATGCAACGCCCCAGTGGCTTAAAAATGGTAAAATTATCCACAATTATCTCCAGCCTGCAGCTAATTTTCTGGAGAAGTTAAACAGAAGCTTTGAAAAGAAGCCCACAGATGAGAAAAGTCGGTGCATTTGTACAATTTATGGATCTGAAGTGCTGATGGCAGTTGAAATGTGAGCCCTTGAGTGTTGCTGTGGATTTCACCGCCAATCAAAATGGAATTAGGAAACAAAGATTATTAAAAAGTCTTCTGTGCACATAATTCTGGCATAATATTATGAGGTGGACATTAAATGTTTCCCTTTGAGATTTTGAGCATCATTAATGCCGTGTGCCTTTAATTACAAGTAGGCTCATATGACTAAAAAAGAGCAAAAATAAAGTACTCTGTGGGGTAGTTAGCAAGACTGTTACAATGTTTGTGGAAATAATTAAAAGGGAGACTATTTTTTTAAAATAATTCAGTCACAATTTGAAACAAAAATGAATTTTCTTGAGGAAGTATACTAATGTATTCATGCATATTCGACAAGCATAACCATCAACCCTAATAGTGCTATTAAGGATTATTCCTATGACATTTCTAGATCAATTGCCGTTAAAGGGGAGGGAGGAGGTGGAAAACTTGGTTATTTTCATTTGTTGTAAATATTAGATGTTAAGCATATTTTCCTTTGTTAAAATGGAACTTGTAAAACCTTCAGCAGAGTAGAGGCAGAGAAGAAACCATTAGACTTTTTTATTTTCAGAGGAATTGGGTGACTTGAGGGACTGAGTATAATATAGGCTATAGAATTTCTGCTTGAAATTGATGGTTTTGAGATCAGCTCAGGTTGCCATCTGGTGGCTATTTGCTTGCCTCTGAGAAATTAGCATTCTCATTGAAAAGGTATCACTAACAGTTCTCCTAAAACTGCATATGAAAGGGAATTGTCAGGAGACACCATAATTGCATAAAAATAGACCCTATTCATATGTGCTGTCTTTACAAAAAATGAGGAAAACTTTTAATGTTAGGGACAAGATTTCTTTCATTTGATTTGCCCTTCACTATACCAGAACAGTGGTGTTAAAACATCTGTCAATTTCCATTTTTTCCCCTCTTCCAATCCTTCATTAGGATTACTTACATATTGGCTTTTTTTTTTTTAAAGAAAAATTTCCTTCCTTGCCATGGTACAAATATTTGAAAGTAGAATTCAAATCCAAAGTACATTTCTCCTCTAAATACAAAGCAGATTAATTTTTACTAAACCACCACTTTCTCTTGTCATCTCCCTGCTCAAGAGCCTACGAGGAGTCTGATGTACTGAATCCAAAGAAGGCTATAACTAGTAATGTTAGCGTTCAAAGCAATTCAGTAGAGGCAAGTGGTGTGGTACGTGCAAGAAGGCCCCAGCTAAGGATTCTGGGGAGTAAGGGGGAGTAGCATTGTATCTGCTATGCAGCCGGAGCAGAAGCTGCCTATTTTAACCAAGTATTTTTATTAACTAGGTAGTGAGCTTAATTATTTCTATGCTGCAGAAGGAATGCAAGTGAAATCAGGACCCTCTAAAATTTCAGTGACAGGGAGTAAAGTGATGGTTGCCCTACCCTACTTATGGCTCTGACTGCATGATCTAAATATCTCCATCTGAATTCTAAGTGACCTCCACTAAAGTGTCCAGTGCAACTGTGTGACTTTATTTTGCTTTACTTCCTAATACAAACCTTCCATTTCATTCAGCCCATCTCTGTGCCTTTTCCTGATACCGCTCTGAATGCCTTTCTCTTCCTTTGTTGTTGTTGGAGTTTTTTTGCTTTTTAGAGGGCAATTTGGAGTTAAGTGACTTGCCCAAGGTCACACAGCTAGTTTTTGTGTCAAGTGTCTAAGGCCAGATTGGAACTCAGGTCATCCTCACTCCAGGGCCGGTGCTCTATTCACTGTGCCACCTAGCTGCCCTTCTTCCTTTCTTTTTTATTTATGTCTAACCATGCCTTCAAAGCCTTGGCCAAGTGCACTTCTCTGACAAATCAGCCCATGAGGATCTGTCTCTTGCTTTTCTAATTCTGTACTTATCTCTTCTGTACATCTATGCTATGCAACGAACCCTAGTATATGCTTTTTTATTTTCTAATTGTAGCAATATTTGTCACTTTATTATATCAGTTTGTTGATAGAGGTGGTATGGTGTAGTGAGATATATGTTCAAACACTAGCTCCAGTACTAAGTAGATGTATGTCCATGGCTGAGTTATTTAGTCTGCTAATTTAGGTACTGGTTGCTTCAGGTACTGTTTTCCTTAATCATAGATTCCTGATAGATTGTCTGTATAGGAAATTCATTTTTAACCCAAAGTTTTATGTATGTATTATGTCTTCTCTCTCAGCTGTTTTAAACTCCTGTGGGGCTGTGCCTTCTATATGTGGTATAGTGCAAACATAACTTGGTTTGGAGTTACAGGATCTGGGTTCAAATCTGGATCTTCTCACTTATTACCATAGGCAAGTCAGTTATCTTTTCAGGAACTCATTTTCCTTAACCATAAAACTAAGCAGCTGGACCAGAGGACCACAAAGTTTCTCTGTTGTTGTTCATTCATGTCTGATTTTATATGACCCCATAGATTTTGTCCATGAAATTTTCTTGGCAAAGATATAGAAGTGATCTGTCATTTCTTTCTTCAGTGTGTCCTCATTTTCCATATAAGCCACTGTGGCAAATAGGGGTTAAGTGATTTACTTAGGGTCATGGAGCTAGTAAGTGTCAGGCTGGATTTAACTCAGATCTTCTGACTCCTAGCATGGTGCACTATCCCCTGTACCACCTAGCTGCCCTTATCTGTCATTAAATTTATAATTTTTTTTCTACCCTACAATAGCCAGACACGTGCTAGGTGCAGTAAATACTTGTTACTTATTTGCTAATTCAACCTATACCCCCAAATTTCTCTATTTCTCCTCTACGTTTACAACTTCCTTGATCTGTTTTTATGATGAATGTATAAATGACTTGTCTAAAGTATCATCAATCCCAGATCATAGCTTTGTAGCTGGGGGGGGCCTTAGAGGTTGTTTACTTCATGGTTAAAACTACTGCCCTTGGGCATACTGCATGGATTGTTGTCTTGATTTGGTCATCCTGAAATATTTAGGAAAATCAAGCATATCACAACGAGACAGAAGGAAACAAAATGAATCTTCTGAGCTTTCTCCCTGAAGATGGGCACCAGTGATTTTCTTCTCCTTTGTCTCTAATTGCAAGCTTTGCTCTAGAAAAAGCATTAGTTATTTAACTCTCTTTTGTTGATTGCCCTGGTTCTAACATTTTTTTCTTGAAGTTTGTTATGTTTTAAAAATAATAATAATACTCTACATGGAAGATTTGCATATGTCACTTTGTCAGTTAATCAAAGAAAATATGGATGTTCCTTCCCTAGAGGAGAGTCCTTCTTTCCTCGGGGAGATTCTGTTAACTTTTCCATGTCCTTGGCAGTGACTGCTGCATTTGGTGACAGAGTAATAATGATATCAGCTACATGGGATAAAGTCACCTAACTGCCCTCTTCTGTGAACTCAGTTGCTCCTTGGGCAGTGAAGTTGCGAAAAAAAGCTGTTATTTTTCAAAAGCTCACTGTTGATCTCTTAAAGGTACTAATGCTAGTCTTGGAATAAAAAATAAGAAACAAAAACATTGCATACAGGAATGCTTCTCCCTTTAACAGTGACTGACATAAAATCTCAGTTGGTCCTCATTCTCTACACCAATGAATAGACTGGTCTTCTATGAACCATTTTGTACTTCAGAGTTTCTTTTCTTATGAAAGGGGAAGAAAATGATCAAAGTCACTTCACAGTAGTCAAAATGAAAGAAAGCATACTGGAATCTGGCTGCTTGCAAGGTTCTTTCCAGCTTGCTGGTAATATACAGATTCTCATAGCTTCCCTCCTGTGAAAATTAAAGATGTGGGTTGTGGGCAAACCCAGAATTGGCTTCATTCTTTGACCTACTTTAAGACTGGCTTCTAAAATATTAAATGCTGTATTAAACTGGGCATTTCTTTTCACCCAAGGAAAATGCCTTTCTTGAGAGTTTTTGAAAGTTCCAGCAATTATCAGTATTCGTGTGCTGGATATGGTAATGTATGCTCTGTAATCCTTGCTGCTGAGGAAGGTTGAGATTGGTGGATCATTTGAGTCTGGGAGTTTTGTTACAGTGGGCTAAAGCTGGTTGATTCCACTGTTTGACACCAATATGGCAAGCTCTTGAGAACAAGTGCTACCAGGATGCAACCAAGGAGGGGTGTAAGGGTCCGTGTTGGAAACAGAGAAAGTCAAAGCCCCTGTGCCAATCACTTGTGAGATTAGCCCATGAGTGGCCCCTGCATTTGAAATCTGGGCAAGACAAGGAAACCCACACTCAAAACAAATAAATAAAAAAAACCGTATTCGTAAATTTTGTCTAATCAGTTTTTTAAAGAAAAGCATTGAAGGCACCATTTTAAGTTTCTTTCCTGTATTGTTCTGTCCTTTACTGAAATGAGAAAATGGATAATCAAATATAACTCCACAGAAACTGCTTGGTTTTTGAACATCTGATTAGTTTGTGGAATATTGTAATAATTATCCTGTATCTGACTTGTGCAAAGGAAGATTTCACAAAATACAAAGATAAAAGTTAGAAGATGAAACCTACTTAGCAACTTGAAAACTGATCAATCTTATATTTCTGAAAAGTTCATTCAGTCCATTAGCAGATTCTATGCATTTGCTAGTCCTCCATTAGAAGAAATTAATGAAAATTAAGATAGTCTGTTGATCTGACAGGCAGATGAAGGAGTGGTGGTCTGGGACAAAAGAGGAACAGGCTCCAGATTATCCGTTGTTGTTTATTAGATAAATGAACATGGTGGGGGGAGACTTTTCACCCCTGAGAACATTAGTTTCCTCCTCTGTAAAATGAGGAGTTCATATTAGATGATCTCTAAGACTCCTTTAAGTTACAGTGATTTATTTCTCTGTGTATCAATTCATGACAACTAAGTTTTATATGATGCTTTGAGGTTTGCAAAGTGATTTACATAGGTTATCTCATTGGATCCTCAGAATAGCCTTGTGAGGTAGGGGCTATTATTATCCCCATTTTTGCAGAGAAGGAAATTGTGGCTAAAAGATTAAGGGACTTGCCCAAAATCACACAGCTGGCAAATGAGGCAAGATTTGATTTCAGTTCTTCCTAACTCCTATACAGCTCTCTTGTCACTCTACCACCTTGCTGTCTTTGTTTGTAGACATTTTCTTACCCTCCAAAGAGGACAGTGACCCAGTTATGGCAATAATGAGTCACAAGAAGCTGCCATGTTTTTCATAATAACATTCCAAGGTTAAGGCTACTTTAGGTTCTGAGGGCTCAGGGCTAATTTTGTAGGAGGACTGTTCATGTCAATTCTCCTCAGTGGGGGCAGTGACTGTCTGCTTTTAGAAACCACCAGGGAAGGAAGTACATGTCGGGTACTCATTCCATGGGGATTAGTTGGGGAAAAATTTTAAAAGCATCATTGAGGAGGGAGTAGCAGTACCAAATGCATTTATATCAAGGAAAAGTTGTGTGTGTGTGTGAGTGAGTGCATATGTGTGTGCATTATGCTGCCAAAGCCCAGACTACATGCTGATGGGACTAGTTTTGGAAATCTAGGTAATTAAAATTTATATGACAGAATTCTATTTTATATAGCATTATTCCATGTTGCTGTTGTCTCTGACACATTCGGACTATGTGTTTCTGAGGAAATCTTTCAACCTCTAAGTGCTCTAGTCAACTCCTTAAAATGCTAATTTTAGCTAATCTAAGAATATAGATAGATAATCTCTAAATCTAGATCAATGAAATCACAGACCCTGTCCCTATCCTACTCCCCTTCTAGTCTGTGATGGAGTCAAACTAGCCTGTTCCCCAAACTCAAGGCTTTATCTCCCATCTCCAGGCTTTTACTCAGGCTCTCCTCTATCCCTGGAATTTATTTCTTTCTCCTGCTCCCTGTTCCCAACCTCCTTAGAATCCGTAGCTTCTTCCAAAGCTCAGCTAACCTGTCTTTTCCTTTGTAAAGCTTTCCCTGTTTCCCTGGTTCTTAGATTCCTTCTCATCCTGAAATCACATTTTATTTCCTTATCTTCACTCAGAATGTTTCCTTCTTAGTAGAAGATAGTAAGCTCCTTGCAGGAAGGGACACTTTTTTATGTTCACCTTCAGTGCCCATGACAATTACCTGCAAAAAGTAGTCACTTCATAAATGTTTTTTTTTTAATTTTTTATCCATAGTTACTTAAAAACTGTGACTTTTAAATTTTAATCTCATTCTTTGATAGTATATGCTTATCACTTGGACATTGGAAAAAGCAATGAACTTGGAGTCAGGAGACCCTTGATCAATTCACAGCTTTACCACTTACTATCTGTGTCACCTTTAGAAAACTAATTAACCTGTCTGGGCCTCAGTTGCCTAATATGTAAAGTGAAGACCACTGTATTAGGAGACCTGTAAGATTCTTACTAGCTTAAAGGCTATAATAATATGGTTCCCGGGCCTTAGAGAAGAACTTAAGTCATACATTTGGTTCTTCTTTTTAGAATTATGAAATCATGTCTGACTCTTTCTGACCCCATTTAGGATTTTCCTGGGAAAGAGTGGTTTTCCATTTCCTTCTCCAGATCATTTTACAGATGTGTCTAGTAATTTGTTCAGGGTCACATAGCTGGTAAGTGTTTGAGGCCAAATTTGAACTTAAGAAGATGAATCTTCCTGACTCTTGGCTTGGAACTCTATCCACTATGCCACCTAGCTACCCATTACAAAATGCAATAATATGATTTCATTCTTTTGAAAATTTGACTTTTTTTTTCAGTTAAAAATGGCCATAAGAAATTTGATTCTATAAGCAGAATATAGATCTTTGGGATATGCACTTATATGATGGATGCCTTCATTGGAGGATAAGCAATACAATCATCTGTGGTATTTCATATTCTTTTTTTGTTTTCCATTATAACATTCATATCAATGGAAATCAGAGAGCAAAGAACATCCATTTACTTACTGCCTAAAAGCCAAAATATGAAGTCAGCAACTGTGGACTGGTTAACAAAATCATTCTTGTGGGAGAAGTATTGAGCAAAATAGTGTGGTGTTTTAAATTTTTTTATGTTAGTAAAAATTTACATGATTTTCTGTTAATAAAAACGGTTTACACAGAATTATCTATTCAATTCACAGCCCCCCCCCCAATATACTGATCTAGAATTCTTTTTTTTTTTGTAGTTTTAAAATGTGCTTTGATGACTAGGTAATGATAAAAGCCTCAGAATGCTGAAATTTTGACTAAAGATTCTTTACTTCATTTCTGGCTCAAGGTAAAGTCCAAAGAACACATTTTTAGAAATATAGTGAGTTAATGGTTTTTTTTTTTCATTAGTTCTTTTATAATATCAAATAGTTCTACTCTTTTGACTTCTGAGTACAGAAATATTTATGTATACACATGTGAATATGATAGCCATTGCCATTGGTCTGTAATAATGGCCTGACAGTGCTTTTCAACTTGATGATACCCTGCTTACTCTGCAAGATGCTGTATACATATTACCTCATATATCATAAAAGTAATGGTACCATAGATAAAAAGCTATAAATAATGAGTAACATGACTTAAGGATTTTAGAAAGAATGGGCAGGATACAATTAACAATTAAAACTTTAGCTGAGGAACATCTATCACAGATTTTGGAGCTGAAAAATAGCTTAAGGAACATCTAGTGAAACCCTCTCATTTTGCAGAGGAAACTGAGGCTCCATGAGGGGATGTGACTTGCCAAGGGCACACAGGTTGTAAATGCCAATGCTGTGATTTGATGCTACATCCTCTGGCTCCAAATCCAACCCTCTTTCTGTATACTCTGTTGCCTTTTCTATGAATATATTCTAGCGAATAGAAAAAGCAGCAATAATAACAATTTACACTTATGTTGTATTTCAAGATTCATAACTAATAGGTAGGAGAAACATTTTTAAAAATCAAACTTGTGATTTTAATGGATTAAGGAATAAACTCAGGGAGGCTAGGAGGCACAGTGAGTAGAGCACTGGCCCTGGAGTCAGGAGGACCTGAGTAAATCCGGCCTCAGACACTTAACACAAAAACTAGCTGTGTGACCTTGGGCAAGTCACTTAACCCCAACTGCCCTCCAAAAAGCAAAAAAGAAGGAATAAACTCCCTCTACTAATACAGATGAGTGACTACTTTGCACTTTTTAGTCTTTTAGAGTTTCCTGGGGCACTGAGTGGTCAACTGATTTGCCCAGGATCACCAATCCACATGGATTATAGAGGCCTGATTGAATCTAGATCTGGTGCCAGCTCCATATCCTATATACCATACTTTCTTTCCTGAAAGTATTATTATCCCCATTTTAAAGATTGAGAAACTAAGGAAACTGAATCTCAGACAAATTGTGTGAATTACCTAGGGTGGCCCTAGTATTTGAACCCAGATTTCCTATTTCCAGGTCTAGTTGTATTTTCATTACTCTATGAAGAGCTTAGGTTTTCTACTTCTTGGTCACTCTTAATATAATCATACAAAAATAAAAGGAAGGAAGGAAGGAAGGAAAAAATAAAAAAGAAGGAAAGGAAGGAAGGAAGAAAGAAGAAAAGAAAAAAGAAAGAAAAGGAAAGAAAAATGAGGGAAAAGAAAAAGGAAAGAAGGAAGGAAAAGAGAAAGTGAAAAAAGAAAAAGAGAAAAGGAAGAAGAGAGAAAGAAAAATAGAGAGAAAAGAATAAAGGAAGAGAAAGGAAGAAAGGGAGGAGGAGGGAAAGAAAAAAAGAAGGAAAAGGAGAAAGAAAAATGAAGGAAGAGAAAAAGAAAGAAGGAAGAGAGAAAGAGAAAAAAGAGAAAGGAAAAAAGAGAAAAAGAAAAGAGAAAGGGAAAAGAATAAAGGAAGAGAAAGAAAGGAAAGAAGAGAGGAAGAAAGAAAAATGAAGGAAGAAAAAGGAAAGAAGGAAGAAAGAAAAAGAGAATGAATGAATGAAAGAAGAAAGAAAAGGAAAGAAAAGAAAAAAAATCAAATGATGCTTTTAGAAAAGAGAGTGAGTAAAGTGAAGGTAAGGTGGGTGATGATGTTGCTCTTTGGAAATCGAAATAGAAAAATACTCTATTATCTTCACTGCCAAAGTCCCAGACCTCCTGGTGCTTGGGTGCCCAGCTGAGAGCATGTGTACCCTTTATTTGCCTGCCAGCTTCAACACTAATCTAAATCGAAACGCTTCTCAACTAGCAGCTTGGAGTGAGTCTCTAAAAGCT
The DNA here is from genome assembly GCF_028583685.1 of Petaurus breviceps papuanus. Lineage (NCBI taxonomy): Eukaryota > Metazoa > Chordata > Mammalia > Diprotodontia > Petauridae > Petaurus > Petaurus breviceps. The sequence goes on along the minus strand of NW_027185798.1, from coordinate 50,235,660 downwards.
CTCTGTTCACAAGTCTGTGAATTGTCCTCGCCTTCTCTGATTTTGCTTCGGAGACCTATCAGACCACTGCCTTGTGAGCTTCTGGCTTTGAGCCATGTAGCTATCACCCAAATAACTTTACAATGGTGGCTTAAAAGTAAATGAAATGTATTCAGAATAAAACAGTATTAAAATAATCTCCCACGGATGCTGTGGCATTTGCATTGAGATTATAATGGCTCACTGTTTTAACAAAGGTATTAGGAATGTCTAAAAAACAACATAATAACTCCTTCTGAAAACAAAAAAAACATGTGAACAAATAAATATTTGTTTAAAAACAAATTCCATCAAAGGCCATGTTATTAACAAAGTATTCACATAGACTCAATGTGTCAGCACCAAGGGAAGAAGGAAGTTTAGCTGATGGGAAAGAGCAATGGACAGATCCATACTAAGTCTTGCTGCCACAATCCTCTGTCACCAGACACTTTGATCATGTTATCTCCTCAAAAACCTCCTTTTGCTCTCCATTGCCCTCCAGATCAAATAAAATGAGGCATCATAAAATGTTGTCTTTTGGTTCATAACTCTTTATCAATTTGCCCCTGCCTATATCTCTGCCTGTCTCCTCAGAGAGCTGTGTGTTTCTTTTACTTCAATCAAGGAAAAAATAAAAACACCCTCTCTCCTGCTGCTCCAGCCCTTTCCCTCTATTGTCTTGCCACCATTTTTAGAAGGTAAGAAATGCTATGTGGGATCGGGCTAAGGGCCCGGTTAACCTTAGCATCCCACCTCTTCATAATGTCAACAAGGGGATATTCTGGGGGTAATTGGCTGGTTGATTGCTATTATATAATTTTTTGAAGTTTAGAGATGTGTCCTAAGCATCCACAGCTTTCCTTCAAAACCTTTTTATTTTGGTTGCTTTATTATCAACTAATTTGTCAGCTAAGGATCTATGAATTTCCCCAATGGACCTTCCTTGTATGGTATAGCCTGTATAGTACAGCCTCTCACTTCAAATCCTTCAAATTACTTCTCATCTATGATTCAGAAATTATTCTTTCAAAAAGCATGATTAAAGTATTTTTAGACAAACTAGTAGTTTAGATGGAGTGAACCAGAGATCTGAAATCCCACTTATCTGAAATTTCCTGACTAAAAAAAACTGATAGAAACTCCCTAAAATTACTTTAAAAAAAACCCCCCAAACTAGGGATCATTGCAACTTATTTCTTCAGGATGATATTGATGACAACATAAGAAGCAGCAGGAAACTGGTGTGGGTGGCAGGAAGAACTGAGTTCAAATTCTGCATATGGCACATGATGGCTATATGACTGGACAAACCAGTGACTCCCTTAGAAGCCCAGGCAGCTCTCTACAACTCCAAATTGCACCATAGAAGCTGGTGCATTGCTAAGCAATTCCCTCTTCTGGAGTCCTTATATTCATGGCACAGGGGTAGAAATAGGGGAAGATCTATAACTGCCATACTTAAAAGATGATAATGCAATTGAACTCAGTATGTTTTTATTGAATGACTAGGTATATTACCTTTGGAAAATCATTTGACCTGTTCTGATCTTAGTGTCTTTCTTCTCTTTTTTTTTTTGGAGGGGGGAAGGCAGGGCAATTGAGGTTAAGTGACTTGCCCAAGGTCACCAGACCAGGTTTTGTGTTAAGTATCTGAGCCCAGATTTGAGCTCAGGTCCTCCTGACTCCAGGGCCAGTGCTCTATTCACTGTGCCACCTAGCTGTCCCAACCTTAGTTTCTTTATGTGTAAAATAGGGATGACAAAATAGAAACATAGTTGACTAGCAGTTAGAGCTAGTCCGCATTGTTTTGAGCATCAAATGGGATAATGGAAGTGAAAGCACTTTTCCCCTCAGCACTGTAAAAATTTAGCAATAATAATAGTAATGATAACTAGCATTTATAAAGTACTTTTAAGATATACAAAGCACTTCACAAATATTATCTCATTTGATCCTTATAATAACTCTGAGAAGTAGGTGTAATTATTATCTTCATTTTTATCGATGAGGAAACTCAGGAAGGCAGAGGTTAAATGATTTTCCCAGGGTCACACAGCTAGTTAGTATTTGAGACATAATTTGAACTCAAGTCTTCCTGACCCCAGGTCACCGCTTGAACAGCTCTATCACCTAGTTGCCTCTAAGGCTGTAAGGCAGAGCTGATGTTAATAAATTATCACTACTATTGTCATCATTCAATCCAATTCCACATGGATTGATTGAATATGTATTATATACCTGGCACTCTGCTTACATCCTGAGGCTATAAGAACAAAAATGAAATTGATTCTGCCTTCAAAGAGCTTATATTCTACTGGTATAATTCCTATGACTAAGGTACAGTGTTAAGTCCTCTGAGGAATAGAGGTAAAAAATGGATTCCTTCCTCTTAAAAAGCTTATAGTCTGGTTGAGGCTGCAACACTTAAGCCCAGGATGCCTAGAACATTCCAAGAAGGTATATAGTTAAGTGCTAGAGTAAGTGGTTGGAGTAATTAGAAGTGTGAACCCAGGGGGCAGCAGTGAATAGATCACTGGCCCTGAAGTCTGGAGGACCTTAGTTCAAATCCAGCCTCAGACACTTGACACAACTAGCTATGTAACCTTGGGTAAGTCATTTAACCTTGCCCCCCCCCCCCAAAAAAAAAAAAGAAGTGTGAACCCAAGTAGTTCTGCTCACAAAAGGGGTTGTAGTGAAAGGATCAAACTGAGCTTTGATATACAGGCAATTTAACCACACACCTCTGGGGCCTCAGCTTCAGAGGTCTCTTGTTTTCCTGTAACACTGTCTGCCATCACAATTTTCCCTCCTTTTCTAATGTGGTTGATATGAGATTTCACTGCAATTCCAGGTAGGCTGTCATCATTGCGTATTGTAGGTGACATGATTGTAAGTCCTTTAAAATTCCATTATTCATTTATTTATTTATAAATTTTTACTCAGTATAGCCAGACAAAAGTTCAGAGTAAAATTTTCTGACAGAATTCCAATATACTCATGCCCTGAAGATCCTGACTCCTAGAGCCTTTCTTTTAATACACAAACACCTTTTCAAAACAGGTATGCCCATCATTGAAAAGGTAAAATTTCTTACTTAGTCGGTTGGCATTAATCAGTGCTTTGGTTATTCATACACTAGAATCTTTTCAAGATTTAGGACTTAAGGGGCAGCTAGGTGGTGCTGTAAATAGAGCACCAATCCTGGAGTCAGGAGGACCTGAGTTCAAATCTGGCCCCAGACACTTGACACTTACTAGCTGTGTGACCTTGGGCAAGTCACTTAACTCCAATTGCCCTACCTTCCTCCCTCCAAAAAAAAAAAACTTAAGATTTATTTGGGAATGTTATACTATAGATGACAACATGTTCTTGAGAACAGAGTATTTGATCTGAAGTTAGAAGAACTGAGTTCAAATAATAGCTATGCCACTTATTGCCTGTGTGTCCTAGAGCAAACCATTCAATCTCCTTCAGGGCCTCAATTTCCTATTCCATAAAATGAGTGAAAGAAGGAATACTATGTCCATTTTAAATAAGATCTCTAAGCTCTCATTGACTGCTAAATCCTGTAATTCTGTAATCACGGGACCACTGATCTTACACTTGAAAGGATCTCAGAAGTAATTTCATGCGACTCCATAATTTTAGTCATTGGGAAATGAAGCCCCAGTGAGCTGAAGTACCCAAGTCAGACTTAAGTAGTAAGCAACTCAACTGGGATTTGAAGACAAGCCCTCTATTCCCAGATCCAAGGCTCTACCTACTGTACCACATGACTTTATAATCAATGCTATGACAAAACAGAAATGTATCTCCCTAGCACTTAGAAAACAGAAAACTCTTACAGAATATTGTTCTGATCAGAGAAAGCAAAACCAAAACCAAAAAAAACTCTATAGATTTTTAAAATACCATCAAATTTTTACATGAACACAAGGAAAGAAGATATTTGCTCCTCTGGGTATCTGTTAGGAGACTGGGAAAGAGCAAAGGTCTAGAATAAAGGACCCTGGTTTCTACTCCCAGATCAGCCACTAACTAGCTGTGTGATGGAACAAATCACTCCCTCCCTCTGGGGTGTAGTTTTCTCATCTATAAAAGGAGGGGGTTGGAATAGATGATCTGCCAGTACTAAAATTCCATAGGTTCAAGTTGATTTTCTTGGCCCGTTTTAGAAAGATATAAATATGCTGCCCTAGAGTTTTCTAGTCTATTCCTTCCCTCTTTAGGAAGTGCTCCAAAGCATAGCTCCTTATTTCCTTTACCATCTTGCAGAGTGTGGTAGCTAAGTTAGTTTTGGAAAAAATGAATGCCAGAGTCATGGGTGTTGTTTCATCCTTCTGGATGGCATTAGGTGTGTTAAAAGGCTGTCACTGAAATCTAATTAGATCTGTGAGTCTTTGGGCCCCACAGTGTCAAAGGAGTATTATAAGGATGACAAATGGAAAATTGTAAAGTACTTGGAGATCTCCAGAGGAAAAGGGCTATGTAACTTCAAAGTATAACTAATGGCAGCATTAATGTAGAAATGTAAGGTTGTTGATATGGATACAATCTGGAATGCAAGATAATTTTCAAATGTCATCATGCTGGCTTTTCTTTCTCTTTTTCATTTTCTGAAAGCCAGCAATCAAACAGAAGGACTAATTGTGGGTAAAGTTTTCATCTTATTTCAGTATCATTTTAAGAAAGGAAAACCTAAGCTCTTATTTCTCAGTTAATTTCAAGGGGGGAAGGAAAAGCTGAATTCTTGAGCTGCCAGTCGGTGCCGGTTTATAACCTAGAGTATATGTTTATCGCTAAGGAAGAATTCATCCAGTAAACACCACACTTCTACAAGGAGAAGCATGTTTTTTTCTCATATGTAAATCCTGTGTCTCTTTAACATTCTGGCATGTTTTACATTTTTCCCTGGGCAAAAACTGTCAGGAATCATCATTTTAAGTCCTCAGTTTGCTTTTTACTGTCTACACCTGCTCATAAGGATCTCTGGTCTCCTGTGAAAAACAGGAGCCAGGCTGATTCTGGGTGACATTTACAAATGACTGAAAGAGAAACCAAACAGCAAACACCTAAGAAGAATGACTCATTTTTTTGAAAAGCACCATGTGGACGGCCAAAAGAACAAGTACAGCATGTAATCTTGACGGCACCCAAGATAACTCTCATGCATGATTTCTCTCCCCTGTTTTGTTCATCCTTATCCTCTCTGCTTGTCTTCCCTCCCCCAAACCCGGAACATTTAGCTCCTTGGCTCTGCTGAACCCAGGTCCTATGTGGATAACTTTGTGCAAGACATTTTATTTCTGTATAATTCATCAACAGAAATTTCATCTGAAAAACAAGAGATTTGGTCTCATCTAAAGACATGTCTAGTTCTAAATTTGTGGTCTAGGATCTATATGGAAATGCTTGAGGAAAACCATACTATATTACAACCTACAGAAATGTCCTAAAATGACTGAATATTTTCTAGTCATTTTACTGGATGACATTTATGCAAATTATCAATACCACTTATTAAGGCTGAATATAATTATAATATAAGGCTGAATATAATCTGAAAACCTAAACAACTAGAAGTCCATAATTTACCAAAGCTATCCAGGTCCCAATCTGCTTCTTTGGGGCACCAAATTGTATTCTCATCCTGATTTCACAGAATATCAGAGTTAGAAGGGATATTAAAATCCCTCTAACCTCAACTATCCCTGCAAAGAATCCCATTACAATATATTTAACAAGTGGTCATCCACTCTTTGATGGCATCAAATAAGTAAGACACCCCTCCCCCTCTACAACAGTCCATTATACTCTTGGATAAATTCTAATTGTTAGGACATTTTTTCATACATCAAGTTTATATTTGCCTCTCCAAAATTTCTGCCTCTTAGACCTACTTCTGCCCTCTGAGACCAATGAGAAGAAATCTAATCCCTGAATCACATAATGTTCCTTTAGAATGCTTTAAGATAGTTTTCATATCATATACCTCTAAAGTCTTTTCTTCTTTGGGCTATTATACCACAGTTCCTTACTTTTCAGAAGAAGAAATCAACCAATCCCTTGAAAACAATTTGATTTACACATAGTTGTCTATGTCATACCTCTCTATTCAAATTCCAGTCATTTGTCTAGAACTTTATGCTTCACATATTTAACTGAAATTTAAAATTGTTCTGTGTGACTCCAGAAAGCAGAAGTAGAAATAATAGGAGGAAGATAAAGGGAGGAAAATTTTAATTCAACATAAGAAAAAAAATGTCCCACTAAAAACATTGCATATTGGGACAGATCATCCTGAAACATTACAGGATCACAGAATACTAGGGACTATTTAGTCCTATCCAGTCCTTTTGCAGATTAAAAAAATGGAGTCCTAAAAAGACGTGGTGCTTTCCCAAAGGTACACAGTTACTAAGTGTCAGAACCAGGACTTTAAACCAGCTCTTCTGACTATAAGCCTGGTTATCTACCTAGACTGTGGCAAGGAATAAGTTCCTCATTACTGAAAGGAATTAAGCAGAGGTAGAATAAACATCTTTCGGGGAGTAGTTGAGGGACATGTAAGGACATATAAATTGGAAAAGCGAATACCGTTTGGGTGGCAATGTCTGCCTTTAAAATATTTGCAATGCTGCCAAGTGGAAAAAGGAATAGGATTTCCCTGTTTGGCCCTACAGAAAGGAAGTGGGGACAATTCAACAAATATGTATTAAGCAGCTATTATGTATAAGATATTGTGCTACTCATGAAAGATATAAACAGTAAAATTGTAACTGTCCTTGCTCTCAAAGGGCATATGTTATCCCAGAGGATAGTGTATGGAGCTGACGTGTACTGGTGAATGGAAGGTTCAGAGAGGCCAATTTAAGATATTCTAAGAAAGTTAGGAAAGTTTAAGGATAAAAAAAACCTTTTTGCAAATTGAAATTGTCCTACAGTGGAATGGGATTATTTGGAAGGTAATGGGTTCTCTTTCAAAGGAGATCTTGAAATTAAGACTGAGTAAACACTTGCCAAAGATGCTTTAGAGCAGTGGTGTCAAACTCAAATAGAAATGGGGACCATTAAACCATAAATAAGGATCCCTGTGGACTGCATATTGACTTAGTTTTAAAATGGATTATTATAATATCTATATTTCTTTCATGTATTTTTATTTATTTTGTAAAATATTTTCCAATTGCATTATTATCTGTTCTGGGTCCACTTGGGTGTTTTGTGATTGACAGCTTGACTTTTGAGGTAATGCCTTTTCAGGTGAGCCTGGTTCCCCTCTGAGGTCCTTGCTTATTGTAGAGTTCAGTGATTCTTTATCATCATACACCATACTCTCGGCTAGCAAGATCTACCTGGCTCATTGATGGGAATTTTTCTACTCCTTGATGACAAACTAGATCCTTTGCTTCATTTACAATCTGCTGTCAATTTTAGCCCTTTCATTGTCTTTCCAAGTTATTTTTCCAAGATGTCATTGTGGCACACTTTCTGAATGACCACAGCTCACATATGGAAGGTTATTAAATTTTTTCTTCTTTAGCACCCGTGAACAAAACAAGAAATGATGAGTAAAAAGGCATTTTAGAGATGAAGATTTTGGCTCCATCTTCACTCGGATAGGTCTATGATTTCATCTATGTTGCTATTCCCTTCAGTTAAGCAGACAGATCAGAACCCATCAATAGCTGTCCATCCTGTGTGACTCTTGCTGCTGTCTTCCCATATATTTACCACAAGAGATTCCTAACAATTATAGCCTTGGAAAAGTTGAATAGACTGTTTTGGGAGTTAGTGGTTTCCCCATCATCAGTAGAGGTCTTCAGTTGAAGGGAGGATCATCACTTCTAAGAAATGTCAGAGAGGAATTTTTCTGCAAGATAGAGATTATATTAGATGATCTCTTAAATCCCTTCCAATTCTAAGATTCTTTGATCCCATGAATCTATGATTAGAACTTCTCAACTATGGTGAGATATCTACTTTCTGATTATGGATCTGTCATGTCAGTGTTATTGAAGTCTTGATGGTGGTAGTGGTGGTGGTGTCTGGGTTCAAGTTCGTGTGTTTGTGTGTGTGTGTGTGTGTGTGTGTGTGTGTGTGTGCATATGCTTGTGTGTACAAATTCAAGAAAAACTGATTTATACATGCACAGATGCAATGCTAACTTTGATAGGACTGGACTGAGGAAAAATTATAAATGAAGGAAAGTTTGTCTTCTATGCTCCCCTTGTCACTTCAAGAATTCATTTCACAAACTTTTCCAATCCAGTGTACCAGAGGAGGAAGAACTGTAAAATGTTAGCACTTCATTCTTGACTCTCTCTACCTCCCTACCTCCATCCCAGCAATGGAAGAAACTGCAAAAAAAAAAAAATAAATAAAAATCATACACAAAAACACTCCCTGACACTGTACATTCATTAATGCTTAAGGTGTGAATTCTTTCATGAGATTTGTTCATTTTTTAATGTGGCTTTTGGAACATTCAAGATAAATAGGAAAGAATGACAGAAAAATGGAGGATATGTTGGGTTTTGTTTTGTTTTTTTTTTTCGGTTGGGAGAGGGAGGCCTGCTTCAATGTCCATTCAAATTTTACCCACCTAGCTGCCACCGATGGTGCCAATTTTTATGAAGTTCTTCAGAGTGGATTAGTAATTCAGATTTCTTAGAAAAAATTATAATTTGAAGTCTAAAGGAAGTAGAGTTGAAAAATGAGTTTGACTTCCTTTCCCAGAAAAATTCAACTACACATTAATCAAATATGCCTTTAGCACCTACTCATAGGTTTGCTATGAGGATCAAGTGAGATTGAATGAGTTTTGTGAACTTTTAAGCAAATGTCAGCTATAATTATTTTGTATAATACTTTTGAAATTTTAAAAGAACTACATAAATATCAGCTATCATCATCAATCTTTTTTTCATCTTTTTCAATGAGTTTCATGGGACTAGTCATTATCTTGCTATTATTTTTTTCTATTTAATGTTCTACACACTATTACGCATTTGTAATAGTGAAAAAACTAAATGCTTTTTGGTTAAAGAAAATAAAAGTATTATAATATAAACTCATTTTCTGTAGTTTCCCTGAACTCCTTGGTACTACTACAGGAGCAGAGTGGACAACAAAGAATATATCTACTTTGAACTATTACTACATGATTGTGATTTTGTTTCCTTAGTCTCTAAATTTTGAAAGACTTTTATTCTATGTGTCTTGGGTATTATGAATGTTTGGTATAGGAACATCTGTTAAAGTGTTCTTAAGTTTTTATGGATCAATGTGGGCCACAGTTGGGTTGGTGATACGGTTTGGTTCCAATATAGCTTATTGGCTGACTTCTCTAGGATATTTTGGGGGCTATATTTGTATTATGATTGGTCATCTATAAGTCCATAAAAGATATTTCAAGAGGAAATTTTTTTTGGTAGCTATTATACATCATCCTGGTTAGCATTCTTATATGCTGATGTACTTTATTCCATTTCCCCCAATGTGGTTGATCGATTAATTTCAAGAGTAATAGCTTTCATGGAGTTAAAGATAACTAATTGCCATACTATAAACCATAAACTACAAATCTTTATGTATAGTATAGCCACCAAAACATGCAAAATGGTATTTAATAGGTAATACATTTTCATAGCCTGAAGTGATGTATTACAGAGTTTCTTCTGTTGCTTTGTATGTTTTCCCTTAATCACTAAGTTCAGACTCCTTCAGAATAGCTGTTTTGGGGGGAGGGGTTAATTTTTGCTTCCTGGGCTCTGGTCCTGTATTACTATCATAAAAATTTCTGTTTCCACAAGCAAATGTGCATAAACTTAGGTGTTTGATGCTTCTCTGTTCACATATTTTGGGTGTTACCCATGTGGTGTCTTGATTTTAAGTGACTATTTGAGCTGTTTCACAGGTTTCATATGAAGGACAGTTACTTTTGATTGCATTCAACTACTGTTAGCCTTAATTGACTATTGCTGCTCTGTGGAATGATGTCAATTTATTCCAGAAGTAATTTTGTAAATCTTTTTTTTATCAACTTATCTCATGTGTTAATAATGTCTATCACTTCTCTTCCTTCTTTTTGGTAAGTCTTAATCTTTCTTAGCTATCTTGGTGTTTTTCACTTTTAAAAATTAATACTATAAGGATTTTATGAGATTATTTCTAAATTTGTTTTAACCCACTTGAGAGTTCCAAAAATGTATATTAAGGCAGGTATTGCTTCGGTAATAAATGCTTTAAATATGTTCTTCCCATTGTGTTTTGAGTTCAGGACACTGGTGAGTGTTCAGTCATAGCCTTCTGAAACTTGAAATCTTTATTCTCAATATACTTCAAGGTATCACATTCATCAATTTGTTGAACATAATCCTCAGATTCAAGCTCAAAATATACAGTTTCTTTTTCAGGTGTATATTAATATATTTATGCTTGTCTAATCCAAATGATTTTGAATATCTTTGGACAGTGATTCCATGAGATGGAGCAGATGTTTAGTGTTTATTTTTGTTTTTAGAGGTTCTTGATGTCATCGATGCACATCAAGTGACATAAAATGTTTTGATTCCATTCCTTCTTTAGCTTTGAAGTCATACTCAGTTCTTTTGTGGAGATAGAATAATGGGTTCAAGGCTAGGCAGAACCATAAGGGACTTAAACTTTTTCCTTTTATGATGGCAGGTTTTAATAATTTTTTATATTATTGTGTTGGTGGTGTGGCTTTACATATAGCTAATTATTTATATGGACATAATTGTTCTAGCAATCTTGCTATTATTATTTTGCATATTTTCAGTAAATCCATGAATAAACCATGAGTGTGGAACTGAGTCAAAGGCTCAAAATAATAACTAAATGCAATATACATGTTATGATGCTTTTATGGCAATTTATTCAATAACTACTGCATTGATCAGATGATCTTTTGTGTTGGCTTTAATGGGATTGATATTGTGTTTCAAGTTTTCTACTGTGAATCAGCTAGATATTAATGTCATCAGCTAATGTCTTTTTTCCAGTCTTCAACTTGCTCTCTCACTAGCTTTTGCCATGGTTGTTCACGACACATTCTCAGGGGATATATGTTTACCTTGATAGCTGTACCTTTTTCCCTAGGTTTTTACTGTAATGATTGCCCCCCACATATATTGTTGTGTTTAGTTCCCATAATGTTTTTTTTTTTACATTTTCTGTCAATTATTATGGGAGAATTGATTCATGATGGTTATATCAAATACTAACTTCTATAAATTATCCTATTTTGGTGTTGATGGTCTACTACTTGAATTTGTGCTATTAAAATGAAAAAAAATTCTAGCATGAATATTCTGATTTCCTTTTCAAAATCATTGGAAACTTAAGCATTATTTTAGTAATCTATTGTACCTTTGTGTAGAATTTCTAGAGTTTGTGTTAAATGAGGATTTTCCTTGTCTGAGGGTTCTCCACCTTTTTCTTCAGATTTTGGTTACTCCATGATTTCTGCTATTATTTACAATAATCTGTGTTTAGAGATGAAGTTACTTCCTACAGTTTGGGACTTGCATTTATTTTAAAACTTCATATCACTGTAACTAAATGGTACAGTGGATAGAGCTTTGGGTTTGGACTTAAGAAGAATTGAGTTCAAATCTAACCTCTTACTAGCTATGTGACCCTAGGCAAGTCACTTAGCTTCTGCCTGCCTTGGCATCCTTAACTGTAAAATGAGGATAATCCTAGCACTTACATCACAGTGTTGCTATGAAGACCAAATGAGATAATATTTGTGTTTATCATAGTTCCTGGCTCATAGTAGGAAATTAATACAGGATTATTCCTCTTCCTTCTCTCAAACTGAATGTCAAAAACCGTCAAATTCAACATGTCTCAACAATTTCATCTTTCTAAATTTTCTTTCCTTCCACATTTTCCTGCTCCTTTTGAGATCACCACCATCTTCTCAGTCTCTAAGGGTTCCAACCTCAGCATCACTCCCGACAGTTCTAACACTCATATATCTCAAATCTCTTGTCATTTTTATTTTCACAACATATGTCTTTCGTACTTGACTCCCTCTCTCTGCTCACAGAGCCAGCACACTGGTTGAGACTTTCTTCATTTTATGCCTAGACTATTGGAATAGCTTTCTGGTTGGTTTCCCCATCTCAAGTCTCTCTCCACCCCAGTCCATCCTTCATTCACCTATTAATGTGCCCTTCCTAAAGGACAAATTGTCTTTCCCTTATTCAGTAACCTCTAGTGATTCCATCTTACCTCCAGGATCAAGTATAGAATGTTGTTTGGCATTTAAAACCTTTCATCCCCAGGCACCTTCCTGTTTTTTCAGTCTGCTTGCACTTTATGATATTCCACAAACTCTACAATTGAGAGACAGATCTTCTTACTGTCCTGTCAACATAAAGATGCTCTATCTTCCACCTCTCATACCCACTCCCAAAAATCTAGTGTTTCACAAACTTTCCTCCATGCCTGGAATCATTTTCTTCCTCTCCTCTGCCTTCTGGATTCCCTTGCTTCCCTCAGCTTAAACCCTACCTTCTGCAAAAGGCCTATTATGCTTTCCCCCACTGTACTTACATATGGTATTACTGTCTCAGATGTCTTGTATTTATATAGTTGCATATGTTATCTCCCTTAATAGAAAGTGAGCTCACTGAAGGCAGAAACTATATTTTTGCCCTTCTTTCGATCCTCATTGCTTAGCACAGCAACTGGCATGTGGTAAGTGATTAATAAATGCTTGTTGACTGATTGAGTATACCACTAAGAACAGTATGGAACTCTTGACTATAACTAGTATGATTTGCTTCTCATTTCATTATGCTATAATACTGGCATATAATTAATGCGTTCATATCTTCAATCCATTTCATGTACATTTGTGTCGTTCAGTCCTATCTGCATTGAAATATCCCCAATGGGTGGAATATTGGTATTTCTGAAATATTCTAGTACCTATTATATTTTCATGGTGCCATAACTTTAAGGAGCACTACTCATTGTACTAACACCAGCCTTAAACCTCCTTCCACACTCCTAAGTATTTTTGGAGCAGTTACACATTAGCTGAGGTTCTGACCAATTGGTAGTATCTCTAAGACCCCAAATCATTAGCATTTCAGGTCTCCTGGTAGGCTGTTGCAGCTAACCTTGGTGGTGTCAAGGCACATGGAGTAGTTATTATTTATCATCCTGGTTGGAATTGCTATTTGCTGATGTACTCTCCCCCCATAGTTGATAGAGTAAAATTTTTTTTTTAAGCAATCGGGGTTAAGTAACTTGCTCAAGGTTAAATGGCCAGTTATTTCTGGGTGTGGTGCTAAGTGTCTGAGCCTGGATTCAATCCCCAGGTCATCCCGACACTGGAGCCGGTGCTCTTACTTGCTGAGCCACCTGGCCTCCCCTGATAGATTAAATTTTGGTGGTGTAGATACATACCTGTATAGTTGGTATGTGGTGGAGAAGGGACTTAAACCCAGGTCTTCCTGGCTCTAAGGTTTGCTCTTTATCTACCATATCACACTGTCACATGTTTCTCTCTCTCTCCACGCATATACACACAAACACATGTCCACAGACACATGTATGTGTACATACACCAACACACATATTTATTGAGATGAGTTGTGAATGTTTTGTATGGATTACACAAACGAATAGTCTATGTTTGAAGGTATCTTTTCTTTTTTCATATTTGACCAGTATGTATGAGATATTCTTTGTTTAAAAAAGCAGGATAATGATGATCGTTGTGATTTGATTTTTCTCAATTTTTTCTATGGAGAACAGATAGAAATCGTTATGAGATAAGCCACTATCCTGCCATTCTACTTGTATATATAACATTCTACTGCTTCTTGAACAAGTAGATGTATTATTTTTGTAGTTGAGTAAAAATTTTAAGATTTACTGTAAGCTTCTCCAGTATACATTCCCCAAATGTGTCCTTAGTACAGTTCCAGTGGTAGATAATGCTCTAAGATCACATTTACATTGTCTTGTTCCCACATGATCGTAAATTCCTCTGGTAGGTCTCTCTTTTGAAAGTGCTACTTTTGATATATCTTGAGATGGTTTTGCTGTTCTGTCATTTCAGTAATATCTAACTTCATGAAAGTTAATGGAGTGGTTTGCCATTTCCTTCACCAGTTTATTTTACAGGCGAGGAAACTGAGAAAAATAGGATTAAGTGACTTACCCAGAGTCATACAACTAGTGCCTGAGATTGGATTTGAACTCAGGTCTTCCTGACTCCAGGATCTCTATCCATTACTATACTTAACTGCCCCTCTTAGGATGACGGCATCCATTAAAAAGGTTGTTCAAAAGTTCTATGGATCACAGTTGTATCTCAGCAATTGTGGGCAACAATTGCACCATCTTTACCATGGCCTTGCATATTCTCATTGATCACCAAGTGCAGGCTCATTAAAGATAAACATTTTGCATATTCTGGTGGCAATGAACTGGTCCTGAATTGCCATCGACTTAATATGATGTCAGTACAATGTGAATATTAGCAATGGAGAGCCATTCTTGAATCTAAGCCATTTCATTAGCAGTATCCAGAGATAAACCATTTATGGTTACAATGAATAAATTCAGAGGCATGTGCCTGCTAACAGCCAGTGAAATGATGACTTCTTGTTCCAAAGGCATTTGAGAAAAAATCTTTGATGTCTTTATTATGTGCTTCAAGAGTGCCCATCCATCATCTTCCTCCTTTTGGGTAAACAAACAAAAAAAAGATTCATCATTTTGTAGCTTCCTCAGGGTTATCGACCCTAGGTTTTGTTAATATCAAATGGGTTTTTGTGAGACTAATTTCCAGATCTTTGACAGTCAATTTTATATTTCTGTAACTGTATACTAAGAATGAGATTGCTAAGTGTTAATCACTTTAAATGTTGTTTCCCAGGTAAATTTACTTTCAGGACACAAGTCAATCTCTAAACATTTAATCACAACTTTCTGCTTGAAAATTTTGTGCTCATTAAATTCAGTCTCCTAAATAATAACCCTTCTATAGTTTCTGGAAGTAATGACCTAGCTCTCAATTAGCCATCACCAACTCCTATTTTAACGACAAACCTTTATGACTCAGTCACTTGTTCAGTCCTTTTTTGTTAACACATTGGTGAGTATTCACGTGGATATTGTCCATAGATGGCCTTTGGATTTCCTTTTTGATTATTAGTCATTTCATACACTTCATCCAGAGATGATCTACATTTGGTTACATTGGACAGGTCCAGTGGCATATACCTATTATCAGCTCATACTATTGTTTGGAGAAGTAGCGTCTACTGATTTCAAAGTATTTTTGTCAGTTTTTTACCTATTTAATGTGTGCTCTGGGAATGTCTGTCATCTCCCTTTTTCTTTTTCTTTTTTTGTTTATAGATTTAACAGATGTTTTAGTGTAATGAGACTGGTGTTTGTTAATGTTTTATAGAGTTTTATTAGGGTACTTTCCAAGTATGTTTTGGCTCACTTAACAATTCCGAAAGTTAACATGAAGAATAGTATTGAAATTTCCCACTTACTACCTGGGGAGTAAGGAGAATATTCTTATTCTAGGAGAAAATGAGTTCTGCTTTTGATATTTGCAACTTGAGATGCCTTTGGGATCTCCCTTTTGAAATGTCCAGTAGAAAGTTGTTGATGTAGTACTACAGCCCCAAAAGAGATGCTGTCTGTATATACAGACCTTAGAGTCACATGCATGAACTTTGTGACTTAAATTCCCTGAGAGAGAGTATGTATAGAAACATGGATTATAGCGTTAGGGGCATGATACAGGTGTTGGATCAGCAAAGGAGTGTGAGAAGTCACCTGTGTAGGAAAAGAACCAGAAAAGAAGTGTCTGGAAAGCCCAAGCAAGAAAAGGTAAAACTCATCTATCAGAGTTGAGGGACCTAGAGTTAGAGTACAGATTACTGGTGGGGAGATGATGGAGTTAATGAAGGTGATGGTGAAGGGACTGGAAGTTCGGATCTGTAAAGAATAGTTGAAGGAAGGAAAGATATTTAGGTTGAAGAAGAGAAGGTGATTTTTCCGTTTTTTGTTTTTTAATTTTTTAAAATTTTGTCTTTGTCTTTGTCTATCACAGTCTTGCACAGTGAGTACTTAATCTTTGTCGAATTGAATTGGATTATTCAGTTCTCTGATCTAAAAAAGTATCCATATGGAAAAAGGATTAGATGACTTATTTTAGGCTCTATAGGGTAGAATTAGGATATTTAGAGGAAAGCAATTTTTTTTCTTTGTAGGGAAAAATCTAAAAATTAGAGGTTCTTCCCAATGGCATGAATTGCTTTGGGAGGTGATGAATTCCTTGTCACTGTAGGTATTTAGTAGTATATCATATGAGACAGTATTGGGCTTGGAGTCAGGAAAATATGGGTTTGTTTTTTTTCTCCTTCTTCATTGCAACTCTATGGCTATGGGCAAATTGTTTAATATCTCTGAACCTCAGTTTCCTCATCTGTAAAATAAGAATAATAGCAGCTAGGAAACTTACCTCATAGAGTTGTTATGAGTCTTATATGAGATAATATAAGATGCTCTGAAAACTTGAAAATTCTATGTAAATCTTAGTATTATTATGGGGGAAGTTGTAAATTGGATTTATACTTCAGGTATGGATAAAATTAGATGACCTCTAACGACCTTTCCAGCTCTAAGATTTTGTGACTCCATGATTCTATGTCCAAAATTCAAGTCAGAAATAAGTCTTCGTCTGTATCTGAATGAACCTTCCAAATCCAAGTGAATCATATATTTTAGTCACAGTCATGTTTCATTCATCTAACATGATGACAGGAACCTGGATTGGCTATAACAAGCAAATGGCACCACCACTGGCCCTGTCTAATTTGCATTCTAGTTGTTTCAGAGATGTCAGTGGACCTGCTCATTGAGGGTATGTTGCCAACAAGATAACCCTCATCAAACAAGGTCAAGGTTATTATGAAGGTCATACATGTCCCTGTTTTAATGAATGTGCATTACTGGACCAATCTGAGGACCTCTCCTTTTTCTACTTTCTTCTCAAAAGAAACTTTTTTAATTCACTTAGAAACGTGACTTGGAACTGTAGACTGTAAGCTAGGAGGCATTTTCGAAGTTATGTATTCTAACCCTTTTCTTTTTACCAAGAAGGAAACTGAGGCTGAGATAAGTTGAGTGACTTTTCCTAAGACCACACAGAGTGTGAGTAGAAGAGAGGAGCTTTGAGTCCAGATCCTTTGCCTCTAAATTGGGTGCTATTTCTATTCCACTGTGCTGCCTGCCTCCTCAAATTTTAAGCCCATATTTACAACAATGATTCTGCACTTTCATAAGAAAATAAATGTCATTTTAGGTTGTTTTGTCTCCCAAAGATAAATTTTTTTTTATTTCCTGGGCATTTGAAACCCCAAATTGCCCATCTGGTAACAGTCAGCTAGATGACATAGTGCCCTGACTATTGGATTTGGAGTCAGGAAAATCTGGGTTTCAATCCAGTTTTAGCCATTTACTAGCCGTGTGACGTTGAGCAAGTCACTAACCTCTCCTGTCTTCATCTGTAAATGGTGATATTAGCCTGTATCTCCCAGGGTTGTTGTGAAGACCAAATGAGATAACCTGTAAAGTGCTATGGAAATGCTAGTTATCATTGACAGCATTGGAACCCTGGTCTTCCTGATTCTACCCAACATAACACAGTTGTACCCTCTCGTGATACCCATCATGTTCCACATTCTTTCCCTTCCAGCCCTTGGGATCTAAAAATTGGAGATCTCGAAAGTTTTTCAGATCTGGAAAGTCTAAGTCCAGGATGATAATACTAGATTCTTAAAATGAAGACTGTTAAGCCCCAAATTCAAATTTGAACAAAATGAAAAAAAAAAAAAAGAAAATAGTTTCAAGTTAGAAAATTTCTGTTGCTTATTTCTTACAAATCAACTTCTACAACTTGTCATTTAGAAAAATAAACTGGCTGGCCTGGTCACGTGTAAATTTGTTCAAATCAAGTTTCTTAATGGACCAGAAATTAAATGATTACACATGAAATTTTTCTCGTATTAGTTCACTGAAAACCATGGACAAAAATGTATAAATTGTATCATCTATTTGGCATTGCTTCGAAAAGGCTCAGTGTCTATCCCTACCAACCAAAGGTTAGATTCAGGATAAAAAAGCCAGATTTAGAAGGGCCTCAAGAGTCATTCAGTCCCACCCCCTTTTTTAAAGATGAGGAACCTGAGGCCTAGGGAAGTGAAAATGACTTGGCTGAGGCCACACAGCTAGATTTGGATCTAGGTCCTCTGAGTCCAGAGACAGGGTTCTCTCCATGGCCTATTTTCATTTCTGACATTTGGGAATGCCATAGTCATAGTCTTCAACTCACCAGAGAATTTTGTCCTAAGTAAATGGAGAAACTACTGCTGTATTCCAGTTTTAGAAAACAGAAGTGAGTAAAACCAATGCCAAAACCTTGATTGGTTTCAAAAGGAACACTTAAAAGTTCAAAGACATACTGTAATTTATCAAACCCCTATTGTAATGACAAAATTAAAAGTGTTCTGCCATGCAGGTTATCTAAAAGAAAAAACAGCATCACAGATCCCTCATTTTGTCCTTAAATAATTTACCATAATGGACATTTCCAATAATGAAACATTTTTTCATTTTCTCCCTCTAATGAGCCCACGTGTCCCACCAAACAGAATTATATGACGTTGAGCATACTCTTTATAAAATACAATTTCCTTCTATTCACACGTGGATCTCACCATGGCAGAAAACTGGATTGACTTTTCTTTCTATTTTTTTTTTGATACTCACATGAGATACTTTTTTTCCGCATGATAATTTCTAGAATGCTAATCAATAATGTAGACCAGGGTCCTTTTATAACACAAAAATAGCTAGTTTGTTGACATTTGAAAATGCTCAGTAACGATGATATTTTTTCTTAATATTGTATTTACTCCTGGTAATGGGTTCTTTATGCTCCTCAGCATCCTTCGTCAGCCCTAAGTTAGCTCAAAGTTATGGGCATAGATTCTCTCTTTCCATCTCACAAACTGTCCTCTTTCCCTCTGCCTGGGTCTTTCACCCTCTTTCTACTGTCTGAAGTAGAAAGATCAGAAAAAAAAGGGTTTTAGAGTTGGAACTAAGGGTTTTCCACTGTTGGTTCAGAGACGCTAAGTCATTTTTTGGTCCCAGCAGGGGGACTCTGTAGTTTTGTATCCCTACAGGGAATTCAGAGCTTTCCTAGTTGTATCCATGCCAAGCTCCCATCAAGGGCTCTCTGTGATTTCAGAAGGCCTCAGCTCCATTTAAGGAGCTTAGCTCCTGTTTTCCTTTTACTAGGTTTCCAGGCTTCCTAAGTTCTCCCAACCAGTCTCTTTAACACCACTAGGCTTTCTTGTGATTCTCTGAAAGGAAGCCTCTCAAATACCCCCAAGTAAACATGGCTGCTGAAGAGCTGTCATCAGTCTGAAGCCTGAGATCCATGAGTGCAGACCCTATCTTCACTGTAGGGCATAGAACAGAGGAGTAGAGAAAGCTACGGATCCAGATACTGGCTGATTCTGTTATCTCTTGTTTCTGTTTCCATACCCATGTTTACCTGTCTGTGAACTCACTATTTATTTGCTTGGATTCAGACTGTGGAATGGTAGTGCTTTTTTCCTTTTCTTTTCTTTTTTGCTTTTTGGAGGGTGGAAGGAAGGACAATTGGGGTTAAGTGACTTGCCCAAGGTCACATGGCTAGTAAATGTTAACGTGTCTGAGGCAGGATTTGAACTCAGGTCCTTCTGACTCCAGGGCTGGGGCTCTATTCACTGCACCACCTAGCCACCCCTTTGGTAGTGCTTTCTTTCAGACCAGTATCACTAATGGATAATGTCACAGAAAGTCAGAAATCCAGGCTTGTACTTTTATCTATAGTGTTCTGCTGGAAAACGAGAATAAACAGGGGGCTTCTTTTGTTTGAATAAGATGTAGGATTCTACAACCAGTGTTTGGAAATTGCAAAGGGCAGATTTCAACTTGATGTCAGGAAATACTTTCTAATGATTAGAGTTAATCAATAGTGTAATGGATAGGCTTGAGAAACAGAAGATCCCCGTCACTGGAGTTCTTAAACAAGGGGTGAATGGTCATTTGTCAGGCATGTTATAGTGAGGATGCTTCAGGTATGAGTTGGGCTACTGGTATACACTGACTGCTATCCTAGACATATCTCTAGATCACCAGCATGTGACAAATGAATTTGGTGTTAAAGATTTTAAAATCATAGAATAATCTATAAGAGATAGTGGTATATCTTTATAGTTAACCTTTTTACCAGGTATTTCTTTCTCAAGGACAGTCTATTTTTGGCCTATCTACCCTAATAACTGACTCTGTTAAGGTGAAAAAAAGGAAAAGGGGAAAAAAAGTTTTCTCTGTAAGAACTTGGAATAACTATTGATCAAATTTGCTTCATTGTCTCTTGAATAGGTATTGATGAAGCTAATACCTCATATAACATGTTAGAATAGAATTTATTCTGTAGTTGGTTGCATCATAGCCCAGGAACATCATTCCAAGACCACAAAGCTGAACTCAGTAAATTCTTGAAGCTTTTTCAATTCTATCATTCCTGACACAGTATTGACAAAGGTAAACTTACATTTACAAGTGGGAGGATCTGCCCAATTCCCCAACTGCAAAATTTTTTATGTATTTATTTTTGGAAAAAAAGGAAAAAAAAACAACAACCTTGAAAACCTAGGTGGCAGTCAGCAGAATCTTTGTAAAGCGTGAAATATCATCCCTACAAAAACCTCATAAAAGAGTGAATTTGGAGGTACCATTATATGATTTCTGTGCTTTGGACTTCGGTCTTTTGAGCCAGTTCCCTTTCTAGAGAAATGACCTCATTAAGTATGAGAGTTTTTCTGTTTCCACCTACTCTCAGTGAATGGCAGGAGATTGGTACGGGAGAGCTCAGTAATAAATTAAGCTGTCCACAAGAACATCGTAATGGCCCTGTAGTAGGACTTGAAATTATACTTCACTTCTAAGCCATTATGTGATATTTATCAAAGAATCATGTAGCTGTGCTTCAAGGATTTATTGAGATATGCCTGGCCATGATGCCTTTTTTTTTTAATGTACCTTAAAGCCTCCTTGCACTCTACTTTTGTAAAAGTCTTTTTCCATTTTATTGTTTGTTCCCTTTTTCTCAGTATGATTTTTTTAATGGCTAGGGTTAGTGTTTCATGGTCTAAGTATTGACTTGGCAATACACATATAGATTCTGGGACTGTGAGGTTGAAAATTTCCATAGAATGGACTCTGGGCTTCTTTCTTTCAATTTTGGTACCTTTGTGAATTGAATGCTATAATGTATTTCATCTAGATCAGGGAATGGTTGGAAGGTAGGGTGCTTGAGTTGACAGCATAAAAATCCAAAGCTCTTTGTTTTGTCTTATAAAATAACTTCGGTGCCAAACAGATAATATTCATGGCACATGGAGTATTTATTTATCCACTTTGGGAAAACTGCTATATTGTTGTTGTTCAGTGATGTCTGAACTCTTTGTGACCTCATTTGGGGTTTTCTTGGCAAAGATGCTGGACTGATTTGTCATTTTCTTCTCCAGCTTATTTTATAGATGAGGAAACTGAGGCAACAGGGTTAAGTGGCTTACCCAGGGTCACACAGCTAGTAAGTGTCTGAGGCTGGATTTGAACTCATGAGAATATCTTCCTGATTCCAAGCCCAACACTCTATCCACTATGCCAGCTAACTGCCCTAAGCTGCTACATACCAGGGAGGTAAATTGTGATTTGGTGTAAGTATCATAGGATATAGAACTGAAAGAAAATCATCGATGACATCTAGGCCAACACACTCATTTTTCAGATGAATAAATTGAGTCCTAGAGAGATTAAGTGAATGGTCCAAGGTCACCCAGGTATTATCAGAAGTAAGATTTGAATCTGGGTCCTCTGACTCTGGAGTCAAAGCTCTTTCCACTGTATCACAAAGGAATATCTCCCAAAGATATACCTCCCTAATAGTTGCAGCCGTCAAAAAAAAAATGGAATGAGCTGACTGGGTGTTGAGGTTTTGTTCTATTTAAGCATCTCTCCAGCTGTTAGTGCCTTTCCCTCTAAGGTTGTCTTCCATCTCTGCTAAATGTATATTGTATGTACTTATTTTTGTAACTGTTGTCTCCCCCATTATAATGTAAGCTCCTAAGCTCCTTTGGGGAAGAGGCTCCCCTTGTCCCCATTCTTCCCTTCTTTGTCTCCCTAGTTTAATACAGTGCCTAGCACATAGTAATCCCTTAATTAATACTGGTTGATTAATCAAGGCATAGATGATAGCTTGATGAGGTAACTCTAGATAGAATTCATGATTTGAGAAGGGTTAGATTAGATGCCCTCTAAGGTTCTTTTCAAAGCCAAAAGTCCATGAGCTTTACAATAGCTGTGTGTGGTAGTTAAGTGAGTCTAAATGGGATGATGCCAGCAAACCAGAGGCTATATTTTTTTTAGCAAAGTGGCATAAGATGTAGGGGATCTTATTCTGCATATTCAGCTATATAAAGAAAAGAAATTAGGTGGTGGGGAAAATGAACCTGAGAAAATTAATGTTGTGGTCCTTCATACTTGATCTGGTTTCTGAGATTGGGTAAGAAATCTTTAAAGGGCATCTTACCTTCATAGTAGGTTTTCCTAAGCAATGAAAGGAAAAGAAAGAAGCAGTTAACTTTTCTCTTTGGGATCAAAGAGACATTTAGATAATAGGATTCTACCTTTTTATTTGAAACCTTAGCTAATCTAAGTGTTACACTATCTCATGCTCTATAGACATTGCCAAAAGAAAAAGAAAAATTAATCTAAGCATGGACTAATGTCATATAGAAATAGGGTAAATGAGATATAATTGCAAAAGATATCCCAGAATCAGTAATGTTTTTTTTTTATTTGATTCCAAATTTTCCATTCTTTCCTTTTTCCTAAAACTTGCTCTCTACCTCCACAAAAACGTTCAGACTGATTTTACTGTGCACACTGTTTGTGTCTTCTAATAAAATATAAGTTCTTTGAGGGCAGGGACAGCTTTATTTTTGTCTCCTGATTTCCAGATCTGAGTATTGGGGCCTGCCATATAGATAACACTTAATAATTGTTGCATCAAATGTAATCTGTTGCCCAAACCAAGGGAAAAGGTATTTGCTCACAGCATGTTGTCTTCATATATCACCTAGTATGAATGCCCTCTGTCTATAAGTAAAAAGTTAGATGAATATTTGCATATCTTGGTTATTATTTAAGCATCGCTGGATTGTAATTCTGTCCTTTGTTTTTAACCTGTCTCTTCTTCCTTATAGGCTAAACCCCCTTATGTAAAATTCAAGCCTAGCGCATTAGTCACTAGGTAAATTTTTGTGTGTTTACTTCTTGCTAGATAGACTTCTGACAGGTTGCCCAATTCATTGGGAAAAGGTAGTAAAAGCTTTCAACTCAGTACTGATGCTGCTTTCATGCTTCTCTATTAGCCAGATCAGCTAACTAAAACTTTACTCACCTTTCTGACCAGGTAAACACTGATAGATGGATTCCTGAGAATTCTAAACTTGAGAAACATGAGATCATGAGGAAAAGTAATTTTTTTAATAGTTCTCTGGCCAAAAAAATAATTTTCTTTTCCACCTCATCCAGGTATCTGAGGGTGGAGAGGAATCACCTTTTTCTTTGGTTTATTAATATTTATATCTGGCTTTGAATCCTTCTTCAAGACATTTAACATCTGGGTGATCCTGGGGAAGTTGCTTAACCTCTCTGATCCTGCTTCCTCAAACGTAAAATGGGCCTAATAGCAGTAACTACCATGCACGGTTGTTGTAAAGCTCTTAGGGAATAATGTGTGTAAAATACTTCACAAACCTTAAAATACTATAGATGATATAGCTGTCTGCTATTATTATCTATGTTCCAAAGCTAAAGAAATCTTAAAATTCACAAACCTACAGAGACCTATTGGGGCCAGGTTATAGTAAGCAGCTGCCTTGAGCAATTTTATGGACCAAATTGATTGTTGCCCTAGGTAACCATAAGGATATTACCAAATTTCTTAGAGCAGAAAGAACATTAAGCAGGATTTTCAGGACTGTAATATATCCTTGGGGTCTCATTTTTCTGGCAATCGATGCTCTTAATCCTCCTTTCAAGGCAATAGAGAACATATGGAGTAATTAATATTAATCAGAGTTTGTTTTCATTTCTAATTTCTTTGCCAGTATGGTAGGAAAGTCATAAATGCTTAGTTTTATAGGAAATTATTCAAAATAACAACAACAATAACAACTCATGTTTCTATGGTGCTTTAAAATCTTGGGAAATGTTTTCCTTACAAAAAAGAGGAATCAGACTTTCAGTCAAGGGATGTGAGTTCAAATCCCAATTCAACTAATTGCTAATCTCTGCAATTCTGGCAAAATTTTAACCTCAATGGGCTAGAGTTTTCTTATCTGTAAAATGAGAAAATTGGAGTAGATAGACTCTAAGATTTATTCCAGCTGGAAAACTCAAGAAATGAAAAGGATAATAATAACACATATAACACACTAGGATTTCATCGCTATATAGACCCCCAGTGTGAAAGCTCCTTGACGGGTGCTGTTGATAAATGGATGCCTTGAGCAACTTCATAGGCCAAATAGATGATTATACTCTGTGACCATCAGGGTACTATTGCATTTCCAATCTGTAACTTGAAGTCTCTTAGAGTTTCTTGGGGCACTGAGAAATTGAGATACTTGTTCATGGTCACACAGATAGTAGTTATCAGAGGAGGAATGTAAGCCCAGGTCTTCCTGACGGATGCTGGCCTTCTAGACAGCACACCATGGATGGTGAATGGATCACCTGGAGTCATGTTGCTAGTAAATGTTTTATCAGAGCCCAAAAACAAAGTTTCCTGAATCTGGGTGTAATACGTCAATATCCTGAAATTATATCATTGTCTTATTATAAAACACCACAATGCACCTGTAGTCCTTTCCCCCATTAAGAGGCAATAAGTATATCTGTCTTGACAAAATAAGCCAAAGATATGCATGCATACACAAGGTCCAAACTGTTTAATATGCACACAATGATAGACACGGTGTATCATGTAGCACAGGTGGAAGGACAATACATCTGTATCCTGAGGCCCTAGTCCTAACCTGTGTCACCTTAGGCAACTATTCTCTGAGACTGATACTATAGGTGTCATTATCTCCATTTTACAGATGAGGAAACTGAGGCTCAGGTAATGTATATACATGTCTACACATATGTATATATACACATAATAATTATTGTTGGCAAATGCAGATCTCCACAGAGGTTTTAAGATATCATCAATTCTTCCTTGCAAGATGAAAGTCTTTTGTTGCTATGGGGCTTAAAAAGCTTGACTGTTAGAAAAGATTGACTAGGGAAAAGTTAATTAAGCTGCTTGCCTAAGATCTGTTGCTACCCTTTTTTTCTAATCTATCACACTGAATGGTAAAATGTGTAGAATGCAACATTTAATAGTGTTGGAGGACGGGAATCACATCTATCCTTTGGTCTTCCTGAGTTACAGTAAGAGAGTGTCACTGTGATTTTAGGTACATAACAGACTTAATTTGACCTCTCATACCTATCAGATTCCATGGTCCACAGCATAATGCTTTATTAAGGTCTTATGCTGTATTAACATTTAAAAATAACCCTGAGAGCTTTATTGATCCTAAACTAAGGAATTGGAAAGTGGCTACCTCCTCCCCCTCACTTTGTTCAACCAGAGCTCATGTCTTAAAATCATCTTAAATGCATTAGTTGGCAAGAATTGACTAGCTAAAGGAAGGTATTCTAGAGGAACCCCTAGAGAGACTATTGTCATGCCATGAACCTGCCCTTCTATTCTCTCTGTAGTTAACTTCTCTTGGTTTCTAGAAGTTTTATTCCTGGGCCATTCTCAAGTCATTTGAAAACTTCCTGTTTAAAAGATCTCATTGCTATTGAAATGTAACAACTTGACAAAGAGCCCTATGAAATGTTTATTTTATTCTCCAACTAAGTTTTCATAAGTTTTTGATTTCTAATACTTCCTATGTCTTTGGGATCCTGTGATCCATCTTTCAGTGATAGGAGACTCATGGAGGCCACCCATTCCACTTTTGGAGAGTTCTCATTTTTAGTTTACCCCCCTGGAGTTCTTTGGCTGGTTTATTTGGAGCATATAGATTGTAATCTGGTTGTGAAGGACTTTAAATGCTGAACAGAGGGACTTGGGCTAGGAAAACTAGAAAGCATTTTGACAGGAATTAGCTACATGCCTACACACCACACCATTTACCAAGATAAACTCCAAATTGGTGCATTACTTAGATCTTAAAATGTGACCTCATAGGCAAATTAGAGGAGCAAGGAATAAATAAACTTTCAGATCTACTGATAGAGGAAACACAACATGACAAGACCAGGAGTGGAGAAGAACATAGATGATAAAATTGATTTGATTATGTAAAATTGAAAAGTTTCAGCATAAACAAAATTAATGCAGTTAAAATTAGAGAAGAAACAGCTAATTGGGAAAAAAATCTTTGCAGCAAATTCTCTGGTAAGTCTCCTTTCCAAGACACATGAATAACTGTTTCAAATTCATAAGACTAAAAGTCATGCCCCAATAAATATATAGTTAAGTGATATGAACAAGAAATTTTCAAAGGAAGAAATCCATTTCATCAAAAATCATAATGAAAAAAAGGCTCCAAATCACCAACAATCAGAGAAATGGACATAAAAGCAACTCTGGTGTTTCCCCTCACAATCATCAGGTTGACAAAGATGTCAAAAGATAACAAATGCTGTATCTGTAATGAGAAAACAGGCAACTATAATTTTGCAACTATAAATTTGTCCAGTCACTGAGGAAAGCAAATCGAGACTAAGATTCAAAAATTACTAAAATGGGGTATATATACTCTTTGACCCTTCGATGTCACTGTTAGGTTCCCACTAATAGGCCTATCCTCTAAAGAGATCAAAGATGGAGGAAAAGGAGATAGATAGATACATAGGTAGACAGATATTGATAAATACTTAATCTATATCTAGGTATATTGATATAGATATGGATCAATATATGTAGATATAGATATAATATGTTTAGCATTTTCTTTTCATAGCAACCCCAAACTGGAAACTAAGGGTGTATCTAATTATTGGAGAATGGTTAAACAATTTCTTTTATATACATGTAATGAAATATTATTGTGCCATAAGGAATGATGAAATAAAGTTTCATAAGAAACTGGGAAGACTTTTATGAACTGATTCAAAGTGAGTCGTACAGAATTAGAAGGGTGATTCATATGATAACAACAAAATTTTAACAAAAATAACTTTGAAAGACTTTAGAATTTTGAACAATGTAAACTATGAATCCATAGGACTAAAAATGAAACATGTAATCCATCTTCTGCTCAGGAGGTAATGAAATTAAAATGCAGAATGAGACTTACATTTTCAGATATAGCCAGTGTGGGAATTTGTTTTTCTTAGACTATGCATATTTGTTATAAGGGTTTTATTTTTAGTCTTTTTTCTTTTACTATTCAATTCAGAGGGAAAGGTAATACATACTTATGAAAACAAATGAATAAACAAAATTTTTAAATAAAGGAACTTGAATTTTATCCTAAGGACATGGGAACTACTAGAATTTCTTGAGCAGGAATGCAACATGGTCAGAGTCGTCCTTTAAATATATTACTTTGGAAGCAATGTGGAGGGGTGATTGGAATGTAGAGAGACTTTAAGCTAAGAGAAAAAAAAAAACTATACACACACTCACTCAGTCACACACACGCATACACATATGAAGATATTGGAAGAGTCCAAGCATATAGTGATGAGCACCTGAACTAGGCTGGTTGTGACATGAATAGAGAGAAGTGGATAGAGGTGAGAGATGGTAGAATTAACAAGACTCGACAACTGATTATATATGTGTAGTTATTGAGAGTGGAAAGTAGAGGGTTTTGAACCTGGATGACTGAAATATGAAAACTAGGAAAAGGGGGCAGTTTTAGACAAAAAGATGATGAATTTTGCTTTTGATATGTTGAATTGAGACACTTTTGGGACTTCCAGGTGAAGATGTCAAGAAGGCCATTGGAGAAATGGAGCTGTAACTCAGGAATGAGATGTTCCATCTGTGACTTAAAAATATGGAGAGTTGCCTAGAACAGCTAAGAACTTAAGTAATTTTCCCAGGGTCACAGAGCTGGAATTTATCAGAAATAGTATTTGAATTCAGAATTTTCTTGTTCTGAATCTGGCTTTTTTCTTCTATACCAAACTAACAGTTTTATTCAAAGGAGTTATAATTAAGTAGTTTAAAATAATGAATACAGTGCTATGCTGGGTGAATATCTGGGGACTCCAATACTTTTTAGCTGTGGGAGCCTGGGAGTCACTTAGCTTTCCTTAAACCTCAGCTCCTGCTCTTTATAATAGAATCTACCTACCTCACTCTCTGAGCTATTGTGAGGCATTTTGTATATCTTGGTGCCATATTTAGGGTGTTTAGTAATAGTACAGAATCAAGTTATTGAAGCTTAAAACCACACTAAGGTTTTTGGGACACTGTATAAATTCAGCTGTTTTTTAAATTATTGTCCTTATTATTGTTATTGTTAATCTTTCAATGTATAGAGCAAATACCACCTTTTACAGAAAATCTTTCCCCAGACCTACCCAGATAGAAGTCATCTCTCTACCCTTTGACATTCCTCTAGCTTTGATTACCTATGTGACTAATAGACACTTAGACTACCTTGCATCCACCTTGATGATTGTAAGTTTCTGAAGGGCAGAGAGGCAGCTAGGGGAAGGAAGGAAAGAAGGAAGAAAAGAAAGAAGGAAGGAAGGAAGGAAGGGAAAAAATAAAATGAAAGGAATGAAGAAAGAATAAAGAAAAAGAAGAAAAGAAATGAAGAGAAAGAAGCAAAGAAAGAGAAAGAAAGAAAAAAGAGGGAGGAAGGAAAGAAGGACGGAAAAAAAAGTTATTGGATTTGTCCAAATATAGTCTACACTGGAATATATAAGCTGTACTCCTGAAATAAAATCTCTCTGAAAGGAAGAAAACATATAAATATACACCAAACATAATTGCGGAGAATAACCATAAACAAAATCTGTTTACTGTGAAGCATTTCCTTTCGCCTCTTTTTCCATTCCAATAAAAATATTTTATTCATTTTTTATCATTGTTGTCTTCATCTTTGATACTGCCCCAAACTTAAACGTAGAACATTAAAAAATTTTATTTTGGTTTATTTTTTGGGATGAAAATCTTGCTGAATGTTATCTTACACGTCCATGCCTTCTTAAATAGAGGTTATTGCACATGCCATACTAGTCCAAATGTCAGTGTCTCTTTCTCCCCACATCTGGTTTTTCCAGCCCCTGAGTGCAGCCTGCAGCTGTGCTCTCAGACAACAAATGGAATGAAAATAAAAGAAGGGAGGATAAAAAAGGTTGGAAGGAATCTTCATTTGAATAGAAAAAAGCTTGCAAAAGATGTTTCCTATTAAATCAATTTTGTGTAATTATATTTAGGGCCAGTGCTATGCATTGCTGTCCCACAAGAGCAGAAGTAACAAAAAAGGAATTTAAGAAGGAACCTGTGGCCTGTCTGTCCAGTTAGAGTGAAGAATTTCCTCCTTCCTCCACCCCTACCCCTCAGTGCCTCCTCCTCCAAGTTACCTTGCATTTAGTCAGCATAGGCTGCTAGAGAGACACACACCCTCCAAGCAAAACGTGAACACATTGAGAGCAGGACCAGTTTCATATCTGTCTTTGTGTCGGCCAGGTCTAGACTAATGCCTGGCACACGATGGGTACTTTATTGATTGATGGCACTCAGACCTGCTTTTTTTTTGGGGGGGGGGTAGGTGAGGTTAGGTAGGGCATGGAGAAATGAAATTGCCCTAGATTCTATATCCAAATTCATTTCTGTGAAATAACCAGTGAGTTTGTAATTAGTTAATGCTCATCTGTTATATACTGCATGTCTTCATGTTCTGTCTTCCTTCTGGAGTTATTTTGGAGAACTTAATGTCTGACAAGAAGATAGAAAGTTCTAGAAAAGTTTGTGACCAATCAAGACTGCTCTGTGTGTCTCAGTGAATTCACTTAGACCGTTGAAAAGCTGGGAAGGCGGTTACCTTACTTTGTATGGAGGAGAAGAGACCATACAGCTAGCTTTTTGCCCTGGAAAAGAAAAGGAGGCTTTCTAAAGTTTTCCAGAGGCTGTCCAAGTGTTGTGGAGGATACTGCTAAGTTATAGCTGCACAAATAATCGCAGATTACAGTGTCATACAACTCCATTAACTAGGTGAAGGAAAAATAGCAACATTTTCATTTTAATGAGATGTCAGCTCTCTCCCTTGCTGTACCATGCATCTTAATGTACCTTGCTGTCTGTGCTGACTTGGGGCTCCAAGACGGGGTGATTACTTG
The DNA here is from genome assembly GCF_028583685.1 of Petaurus breviceps papuanus. Taxonomy (NCBI): domain Eukaryota; kingdom Metazoa; phylum Chordata; class Mammalia; order Diprotodontia; family Petauridae; genus Petaurus; species Petaurus breviceps. Next base: position 50,205,072 of record NW_027185798.1, on the reverse strand, counting down.
GCAATTCCTTTCTCTAATTTCTTGTGACACATGGTGCTTAAATCCACAAGAAATGTGAGGTGAGGCTGAGAGGATTCCTGCAGACTGACTTGCCTTGTGCAGAACGCTCATTTACATTATTCATTAGATAAGAGTACTGATTTGCATCTCATTTGGGTTGTCTCCTTTAGGTGAAAAAATGCTGTAGAAGACACCAGATTCCAAAATTTTTATATTAATAGCAATTGCTAGGGGATAAATCTTGATTGTTTGCTGTCCTGAGTTTTTGTCCTGCAGTATTTCAAATGTCTCCAAAGAGGAAAAAAAATCCCCAAAGTAATAACCCATGTGCTGTTTTCCCCAGTGATTGAAAATAGGAACTTTTAGTATGTAGCAAAAGGTTCAAAATACAGAGGGAAAAAGTAGTTCAGTGAAATGTTAAAACAAAGGGCATTGACACGTATTTGTAGTTTAATTGATATTAAGATCTACTATTTGTTCAGTCCTTTTAGTTGTGTCTAATTCTTTGTGATACCTTGTGGGGTTTTCTTGCCAAAGATACTGGAAAGGTTTGCTATTTCCTTCTCCAGCTCATTTTACAGATGAGGAAATTGAGGAAAAATAGGGGTAAGTGACTTGCCCATACAGCTCAGAAGTATCTGAGGTCAAATTTGAACTCAGGAAAACGAGACTTCCTGACTCCGGGCCCAAGCCCCATGCTGTATCTACTGTGTCACCTAGCTGCCCCATCTGTCATTTAGGAAGAGGAAATAGCTGGGTGGGGGTGAGGGTGGGTGAGGAAACTCTTAGAGGAAATATTAACATTCTATTCACATTGCTTTTCTGCAAGAGGTTCCTTCAACCTTATAGAACAATTGTCACAGCCTGACAAAAGGAGATAATAGACTAGAAGAGAATAGAAACGTTAGAACAGAAGACAAATCACAACTCAATTGGTTCAATTCATACTGAAGAAACTTGGGTCCTGAGAAAGGTGAAGGAGGCCTCCAAGGTCACAGAACAAACTTGTGGGAGACCTGACATTAGTCAGCTAACTCCCAAACCTATGCTGCGTTATATCACAATATGTTGATGCTAGAATAAGTGTTTCCCTTGCATTTGGTTGTGCATACATTGGATAATACCACTAGCATATTTGGGGGGGGGGAAATTCTTCGATATGAAACTATGTCCTGTTAAAAACTTTGTTTTCTTTTATCATCCTTAACAACACCACCAGTACCATGACCACCACCACCACCATCATCATCATCACCATCATCATCGTCACCACTGTCATCATCCACAGCAACTGTATATTTATGTAGTGCATGGGAATTTGTTAGGAACTATCAAGACAGCAGTAGGGACTGGATCTGTGATTTTATAGATGGAAGGAATTCTCAGATGAGGAGATCCCCCTTAACAATGTAGGTTTGCACATTCTGTATGATTTATAGTCTCATTGAATTGCTTAGAGCACTGAGGAGTTAAGAACTTGCCTATGGTACTCAATATATACCAGAAGTAGGACCTGAAACCAGGCCTTCATGGCTCTAAGGCTTATTTTCTGTCTAGTAGGTCACACTGACTCTAAATGAGCAATCAAGTAACTAGTTAACTATTACTAGTGGGCTCTTTTCTGATTTACTTGTCAAGTTATACTTAGCTCATAATTTCATAATTTGAATGTCATTTAACCAAAGCAGTATGAAGTTCTATGAAACTTTATGAAGTGGCTTTATAAAAACAAAAGCTTTGTTTTTGCATTCATAAACTTTTTATTCAGCACATTATAGTAAGAGAGGACCCCAGTTTAAACACATGATCAGAGACAAGCAAAGCATTCTTAGTTTAAGGCAGTAACTGGTGGGTTAAATGGAGTTAGAGGCCAAGGTAAAGGAGAGAGCACCAGTGTTCCAGTTACAACCAGTGGGGGAGTGTCTGCAAAGGTATTGGTGACACCTGATTAACTGACAGCTGTTCTGCCAGAGCTGTACAAAGCAGAGTTAAAACAAAAGCTTTATGAAATATTTTGGAAGGTTTTCCAAACCATGAGAATGAATTCATAATGTTGGCAGCTGGATGACTGATAGAGAAAATCCAGATTCCTAACTTCAGTTTCCTTTGGAAACATTTTGTGTGAGAAAAAGGGAACTGGCCTATGGTTAGAGCAGAAACATTACATAATCTTGAACCAGATCCCAGAAGAATCAGTTTGACCCTCCCCAATTTGCTGGTAAGACTGTTTAATGGCTAACTGATGGCAGTCCATTCACAGTTGAAGTGAATTTAATAATTATGACTGAGTCACACAAGAATAACAGAATTAGAGAAGTGTAAGGGACCCTTACATAAAAGGAATCCTAGAAAAAATGGTAGCTTACAATTGTCTTCTTGACCTCCAACAAGAAAGCCTACTACCTCTCCAGGCAGTCCATTTCACTTTGGGATAGTTCTAATTCTTAGGAAGCCATTTTTCCTGACACTAAAATTTGCTTCCTTACAATTTTCATCCTGGTTCCCCCCTCTGGGGCCAAATGGAAAAAGTCTAATCCCTCCTGTCACCAAATAAAGGGGAATTCCTATCACAGAAAGAAGTAACTGTAATAATAATAAAAAAAACATGTTGCCTCCCAGGCTAGGAAGAAATATTTTGACACAACCAATAATGCTGGTAGATAGGTTTTCTAGAAATACCATATTGTTTCATTAACACCAAGAAGAGGTCACATTCATTCACTGTTGTTTTTTTTTTCCAAACTATTCAAAGTTTGCTTTAGTTTCTGAGGAGATCTTAGCAGATATTTATCTTCTCTTTTGGAACTCAGATTTGGTCCCTTCCCCTATCTCAACCCCCTGATGTTTGCTTCCTTTGATTGACACTATAACATAGGTGATCTGCTTTGCTTTTTTATGACTGTGCTGCCTGTGTTGATATGTACAGGAGTCTTTTGATATTCCCACTAGCAACACTATTTTGGAAACAGCCCTCATTTGCATTGGCCTGAAACAATAATCTTGCCCAATATTTATTTTTTTGGCAAATGAACAGATCAAGCAACTTCAAATTGTGCTTTTCTTTTTGAGGATGGTTGTTTAGTTTTATTTTTTGCTCTAATAAATTTCATTCATTTATTTAATTAGGGCCAAATGGTGTCCTTTAAAAGGAACAAACAGTAGTGTTGAAGCTGGGGTGGCTTCTGTTTGCCAACATCGGATTTGGATGATTATGCCATTTTGGAGACATGAGCTCGTGCTTGTGTAAATGTCATACATGAGGCCTGCAGTTTTCTTGGTTCAGAAACACGGGCTCAGAAAGACATTTTTAAAGCAATGCATTGTTCTGGTTTACAAACACTGAATATGTTCAGTAAGTTGATTCCATTTTTAGCTGGGGGCAGAACTATATCAAAGTTTACACAATCCATTTTTAGAGAGGCTGCTCTCTTCATAGGTCTTAAGGCTGTAGCTATCAGTGAAAGCATAACTCTGGGGTCATAGACAGACCCAGGTATTAAACGGAGTCAACACTGCCTAGGTTCACAAAACCAATATATGCCAGAAGTAGGATTTGAAACCAGGTATTCATGGCTCTGAGGTCTATTTTCTGTCCGGCAGATCCCATTGCCTCTAATGGAGCAATAAAGTCAAGACTTAATATTGTAACCTGGGTGTTTTAGATTTGCTCCGTTGAGATGTATTGCAGAAAAGGGGACCTCATAGCATACACAGAGGTCATTCTTTTATATATGTAAGGGTTCTGGCAGGAAGAACAAGCCTAGGAGTAAAAGAAGCCTGGGGGCTAGCTAAGGAACTGTGGGAGGAAATGGGCAGCTCTGTCCTGAGCTGTATCTTCTAGTTGTCATGCCAAGGAGAAGAGGGTTCAAGTTGTCCAGTGGTGGTGGGGTTTGGTTAGGGAAAGTATTTCAGTGATTAACCTGTATAGGAGTAGAGAAACCCAATATTCCCTATAGTTAAGACAAGTTTCCTTAGCAGCTTTATGAGATTGACTTACATATCTTCTTCTCACTGTATTTTGGAGATAGAGTGCTTAATTGGTAGCTGAAATAAATACTCACTAGGGTGACATGTATATAGGCAAAAGTCACTTAGGAATAGGTGTAAGAATGTTTAAGACCTGGTCAAATTTTCAGGGTTTTTTTTTGGTATGGCTATTTTATTTCATTGTATCTTTGCTTTGAATTCATAATCTAGTTCGATTTGATAAAAGAAGAAATCTTGTGGGACTCATGAGCTATAGATTTGAATAGACAGTTATCCTAATAATACTATGGAGCTGCTACTGCCAAGAAGCAGGACCCATTGAAGGACTTCATGTGCTGTATCTTACTACTTAAAGAGTTAATTTCTCTGCCTAGTTCTTTTCTTGCTTTTCCTTTCTTAGTTCCTAATCTTCTCTCCAGACTTAATGTTAGATACAACTAGGTGGTGCTATGGACTGAGCACCAAATCTGGACATTGAACTTGCTGTATAATCCCAGGCAAATCATTCAGCCTTTGTCTTGGTCAGTTTCCTGATCTGTAAAATGGGATAACAATAGCACCTGCCTTCTAAGGTTGTTGTGAGGATCAAAGAAGATGTTTGTAAGCACTTTATAAATGCTAGTCATTTTGAATAAGGTAGGTGTTTACAAATTTTCTGTCCCAAGTGCTTCACTCTTGACAATTTCCTATGGTTCCATCATCCCCAATAAGTTATTTCCCAGATACTAATCTTTTTCTCTTTTTTTGCCTTTTTGGAGGGCAGTTGGGGTTAAGTGACTAGCCCAAGGTCACATGGCTAGTTTTTTTGTGTGGGTGTTAAGTGTCTGAGGCCAGAACCGAACTCAGGTCCTCCTGACTCTGGGGCCGGTGCTTTACTCACTGTGCCACCGAGCTGCCCCAACCCCAGATACTAATCTTGACACCTCAAATGGCAATTGCTTACAGTATATCCATACCTGGATCTCCCACTGTTACTTTAAACTCAAAATATTTGAACACAAATTTGTCATCAGTACCCCAAAATCTGTTACCCTCTCTTGATTTTCCTATTTCTGGCAATGACACTCCATTTGACAAATCAGCTATGTTTAAAATCCTAAAATTATCTTGTATTTTTCCTCTTCACTCTTTATCTCAAATCACTTGCCAAATCTTACCATTTCTATGGTAGCCTCTCTTCTAGTAGTCCCTTCCACTCTATAATCTCTGTTTTGCCATGCTCCAGACCATAGGAGATTAATCAAAGTAACTTCCTAACAAGTCTTTCCATTTCCAATCTCTCCTTTCCTCTAAGCCATTCTTTCACATTGTTGTCATATTGTCCTTTCTTAAACATAGATCTGATCATGTCATTCTCCTGATCTAAACCCTGTAAAAGTTTCCTATTACCTACCTAATAAGTTCAAATTTATTGCCCCGGCATTAAAGGCATTCTATGATCTGGTATCACTCTACTTTTCAAGCCTATGTCATATAATACCTCTATACAGCTAGAATGCTCTAGTCAGTTTGAACTACTTGCCTCCTACCCTCCCCAATATTCCATTCCATCCCACCTTCATACCTTTGTTTATACTATTCTCTACACCTATAATTCCCTTCCTCCTATCTCTGCCCATGGAAATCTTATCTATCCAACTACTGCTAGAACAGCAAATTTTCTCTGCTCTTTTAGTCACTAAGATTCTTACCCTTACTTCAACCTCACCAAATATTTGGTTTGTACCTCTCTTAAGATTTTATCATACAGAATTTTATATCACAGTATTTTTGCATATGTATATCTCTGGAAATGATGAACTCTATGAGGATAGAGACCACATACCTTGTTTAATCATTCTATCTCCTGTATTTTCTGGTACAGTACTCAAACATATAATCAACTACAGAGGATCTGTGACCTAACTGATTTCTGTTTTCTCCCATGATGCAAATCACAACCCCTCTGTGCCTAATTCTTGTCCATGTCTTCTCATAAATTCATTCAACAGGGTCCAACCAAACTGCTGGATGCCTTCTTTACTTGCTCTCAACATCCTAGTATAGGAGCAGAACATCTGTTCCAACCTGCAGTTATGCCTTTTTCTTTCTCAGGATTATAGATTTATACTTGCAAGGGACCTTAGGAAGCCATTGCTTCCAACTCTGTTTTATAACCAGTCCATCTTTCTTTTTGATCATAAATTTCTTTGTTGATATCTTTTTGCCCCCCTCTTCTTTTGGTAATTCCCCATTTGTTATCTCTGGCAGCTTACTCACACCTACCATGCATCTTTCTATTGATCTTTGAGGTGATAATCAATTCTAATTCTTCAGAGACTGCAATCTTTCATGACAAGCATCCTAACAAATACACTGTTTTAATGCTGGTATTCACTTCAGTAAGAAGTTTGGGAGTAATTAAAGGAAGTCTGCTGTGTCTCATAAGTAATCTAACCTGCTGTGTTCCCCCTTTTGTTGGGGTGGGGTGAGAGAACATTAACCAATTATTCATTCCATTTGTAATGTCCATGCTGTCAATCCAAGGTGGATAGCCTTTATAATTTTTCCATCTAACTGAATTAATAATGTAGATATATCCACATTTTATCAACTTAGATTTTACAGCGTGGATGGTTGGGGCAAACTCTTCTGCATTATGGAGCTCATATAGGTGCTGCAGTGTTCCAAAAGTGAATGAAATCAGTACAATGACATTTAGAAACAGAGCCATCTGGATGTCCTCACCATCTAGAATAGGAATTCTTAACTGATGTGTGTGAGAGAGAGACAGAGACAGACAGACAGAGACAGAGAGAGACAGAGACAGAGAGAGACAGAGACAGAGAAATAGAGACAGAGAGAGAGGGAGAGGGAGAGACAGAGAGAGAGAGAGAGAGAGAGAGAGAGAGAGAATATCTTTGGCAATATAGAGAAGCCTGCTAACCCCTTTTCAGAAAAAAATGCTCATAAACATCTAATCTGAAATACATAGTATCACAAAAGAATGCATTTATTTTGTGATAAAGTTATCAAAATATTTTTTAAAAGCAAGTTCATCAATCTCTGGTTAAGAACTGATCTCAAAGGAATCCCTTTTTAACTTGGCCTTTTGTCTGGTTCTTCTCCATTTCAGTGGTAATCATTGATTAGCATAGGTCTGTCCCTTTTATGTCTACCTTGGATTAATTATGAGAGGGTTGTTAAACCAGTCTATCTCTGTTTTTTTTAATTTCCCAGGAATATTATTGTGATATACATGAAGGAGATACTTTGTTGAAAAAGAGCCTTTAAAAGGAAGAGCTTTGCTCTACTAAATCAAACTTTTTAAAAATACCTGACAGATAGTGAGTAAGTGGCATTGGACATCTTCTATTTTCTGTCTCTGTCTCTCAACTGTGTGATGGTATGTATATTGTCTACTGCTCTCTCTCTCTTGGTCCTCCTCCTAGCTAGCTGCCTAACTTCATTCTTACTCTTTGCTGGATCATCATGCTATGCTCACTAACTGTGGTATGCTATTGAACTCTTTTCTGGATCTGCTTCTTTTTTTTTCACTATATACTCTCATTTGGTGACTTCATCAGCATCCATAGATTCAATTATCAACACTACAAAAATATCCTAACTTTTTATATCCAGCCCTAGTATCTTTCCACACCTTTAAAGCTTTGTAACAAACTGCCTTATATATTTTGAACTGGCATCTCAGACTCAATATGTCCAAAGAAGAAGTCATTAGTAGAGTTTGGTCAGACATCGAAGACACCAAGGTCATCCACTGCATCCTGGGCCATTGCCAGTCATCTTGACTTTTGTCTTGTCACTGGACTTTGATGATCCTGGAAAAGAGAAGCTGATTACTTTGTGCAACTCTGCCTCACTTAAATGCAATTCACATACGAGTCACGACATCTCCCTGTGATGTCATTGGTCTTCTTTGAAAAGGTATGAAAATGTTTATAGCAGCTCTCTTTGTGGTGGCAAAGAAATGAAAACTGCAGGAATGTCCATCAATTGGAGAATGGCTAAACAAGTTGTGGCATGTGCTTGTGATGGAATACTACTTTGCTGTAAGAAATGATGAGCTCAACGATTTTAGAAAAATACAGATAGACCTGCATGAAATAATGAAGAGTGAAATGATATAGTATATAGCAACAGGAATATTGTTTTAAGAACGACTTTGAACCAAGAAGTTATTTTGACTATTATAAATACCCCAATTAACTATGAAGAAAGATGCTATCTGTATCCAGAGAAAAAAACTGATAAATAGATGTTTAGAATATTTTTATATATATGCATATATATGTGTGTGTATATGTATACGTATATGTCTATATATACCTATTTGTGTCTAATTGTATTCATATCTAGAGTGAGAGTGGAGGGAAGGAAAAGAAGAAATTTACATATAATTTTGGTGTATATTTGAAAGGAATAGCAAGTTGTGTATAGTAGATTTGCAGTTTCATGTGCAATCATCTTTTTATTGTACTATGTTATGAAATGCTTGCCTTATTCCATAAATTATATGCAAAATTTAATAATGATCCACAAAAAGAAAGTGAAGGATAGACAACAAATTGTAGAATATCACTTCTACAATGATTAATATAATTTTTTTTCATATATGACAAGTTGGTTGACAGTTTTTGTTTGGGTGTCTTTTTGTGTGTATTAAAAAGATCCAAGATTTTTTATATGCCTTTGAAAAATGGTTTTTTTATACTTTTCTCCAACACCCAGTAAAGAAATCCTAGGGTGTCTAGGTGGTGCAGTGAGTAGAGCACCGGCCCTGGAGTCAGGAGGACCTGAGTTCGGATCCAATCTCAGACACTTAACACAAAAACTAGCCATGTGACCTTGGGCAAGTTACTTAACCCCAATTGCCCCCCAAAAAGCTAAAAAAAAAAGAAATCCTAATCCGCCCCTCCCAATGAAACCTCTAGTATGGAACTTCTTCATCCTCTTGGTCAAATATAGCTTCTTTTTCCCATCTTTGATCTCTAGTAGCATCTCTATTTTCTCTACTAGTATATGTGGGAATATCACGTTATTCCAGGTCTATTATTATTGATGGCAAAGTTTGTATAAATATCTTGGTAGATATTTCCCACTTTTCTTTTGTTTATTTTGTTATTCTCCAATTGCATCTTTAAATGTCAGAGGGAGTAACTTTGCTTAGTTGGGTCTGTTGGCAAACTTTCTTCAAACTGGTTTTAATCTCTACTGCTCCCTATTTTGTGACGTGATATTGGATATCATCTTCTAATTTTTTTCTGCAAGATTTCACAAATAAGTTTATGTTCTAAACCAGCATTGGTTGTGGTGGCCACATCTCTCTGTTTGAATAAGTAAGAAACATGTTTGCTGATAAAAGTACATCTTGGACACTGTTCGCCTTTATATTATTGCAATTGATTTATATTTGTTAAACTTCTACCGAAAATTATTATGCTGACTGCATTTGTTTTTTATTTAATTAAGATCCCATTTTTGGGTCACTGATAACTTGGATCACAAAATAACTCAAGCTAGAGTTATTTTAATTGCCAAACATATCTGTTTTTATTATTTTTATTCTTCCAACTCCATGCTAATTTTGATCTTTGCTCTGACAAATTATTTGTCTGATTATACAAGACAGCTGATTCAAGAGTGATTTTCATATCAGTAGCTAGTCATTTCCTTTCTGATAAATACAATCAGTTTCATTTTGTGATGTCATTTGCTGCATTTTTTTTCCTTAAGAAAAACATTTTTTGATGTTTGCTTATGAAGATTATGAGTATTATATGAGATATGTGAGATACAGAGTCTGTAAATTCTTTCATTCCTTATTCATTAGGAACATTTTGTAATTCATTTCTCACCATTTTCACATCTTTCACCTAATCGCACTTAAATTGCCTGATATCTAAATATGTGTTAATTTAATTTGATGGGTCTTATTCCATGTGTCTTATATTTGTTTGCCTCTTCATCCTCTGCATCTAATATGCATTGGTGCATATTATTTCCATGGTGGTATATTTTCAAATAATTAATGAGTTCTTTAGGGAAATATGACCAAATAGTTCATGAAATGGTGTTTATTGATGCCTTTGGGCACAGGAGAAAACCACCTCTGCCAGTCTCTTAATTTGCTTCTCCAAGGAATTCTTCAATTATAACTTATTTTTTTCCTTCTGGTTTCCATTACATAGGGAATTTCAAGACTGATATGATTCAGTCCCTCTAACAATATGTCTGTTGATTATTGGACAAGATTTTCACGTTAAGAGTACTAGCAGATACGTGTTTCTTAGCATCCTTCTTCCCCTTTTCTGCAATCTCCCATGACCACTGTATAAGCAGAAAGGTGGCCTTCAGCATTGAATGCCATTTCATATTTTCCTTTAGTTGATAGTTTCCCATAGTCTAAGAATTCAACACCAAATGATAGGTCTACTTGATATCAGCAACTCCATAATTACTTAGGCTGGTCCTAAAAAAGCAAGCTTAATCTGCTTCTGGTCTTATGCTTAAAGTAATTTCATTATAGTAGAACCTGAGAAGACCTGTGCTTTATGGGCATTTTCTTAGAGTAGCTAGGATCATCTTCATCCCATGATGAGGCATTAGAATAGAACTTTATGGAGGTTCTTATACACAGTAGATACTCAGTAAAGTCCTGTTGAAGTTGACTAAGAAACAAGGGAAGGTTACTTTTCTTTTTCCTCATTTAAAGGGGAAAAATATCATGGAACTGAAATAAAGTTAAGTACATAAAGAGAATGATGTGGGGTTTTTTGTTTGTTTGCTATTGGGTAGAAAAATACAAGGCTCCAACTTTGGCTGGGAAAGAAAAGTATTCTCCTACAGCATATTCTTTTAGATTTTTTAAGGTGAAAGGCAGTTCAGAAGATTGTCCTTTGACTAGCATGGTAATGTAGTGTGATTTGGGATAAGGAAAGAAAGAATTTATTTTTGTAAAATAGTGGTGATACATTTAGAATTACCTTCAAAATAGTATGAAGATATCTGTAAATACTGCAATCTCTCCAAAGACCTTGGAAGTCCAGGAGTTTTGAGCCCTGAGCATCATGCCATAGATGACCCAGACTTGCAGCATCTGGTGTTGCTGGATTTATAAAGGGATCATATGTGGCAATTGTGAACTCGGGAATCCTTCCTCCTCACGTCAGTTGTAACAGAGAAGAAGTGCGGGTGGAGGAAAAAGGAGATGAGATGCCTCATTTCAACCATGCCCTGAGTGTATCCTGTCTCCAATGTAATTGACAGGTCTGTAATTTGCCCCAGAATACTGCAGCCCCTTCACATCCGCATAAGCAATTCCTTCCATTATGCACATTCACACTGGGATTTTGTATGAATGAATACTAAACTAACCTTCTCACCCACTCCTGAAGCTGAAGTTGAAAAAGTAGATGTCTAATTAATTTTGCTTTAGAGTTTTGAATTAATACCAAGAGACATATTTGTTCTTTATTAATTTCCAAGTACAAATCTAAGGAAAACAGTTACCACTTTTCTTCCAGCCACAGGAATAATCCTGGGGCCTGGCTATCTCTGTTGGAGACAAAAAAAAATTATATTTTATGCCTCATGGTAATCCATCCATTGGTTAATGGACCCAGAGCCCTCTAGACAGTTCACAAATCCACATAACTGAGCAGATTTTTGCATTAGAATCCCTGACTTAGCTGAAAAATGTGAAAAATCAGATGCAGCCAAAGAGTTCCCTATTGATTACACATGTGAGGATCAAGAGTAAGTTATTCCATCTAAGGCTGCATTCATTTAAATTTAAAATGTTTCTTCCAGGTAATCCTGTCTCAGATGGTGTTGTACAAATCAATGTGAATGTTTTTTAACTAATTCCATCCCTTTTGAGTGTCTCCCATCCCAAATAAAGAAGGATGGATGCAGATATATAGTTTTTTTTAATGTAACAGAACACAATTGAATGTGGAAATATTTCCAAGGGGGAGCAGAGGGAGGAAAGTAGCAAACTTTATTTCTTGCAGAAATAGAGAAATAACCAAAGCAATCTAAGAATCACAGGATTTTAAAGTTGGAAAGGATCTTATCATTTATTCTAATTTGAAAACAGATTGAGAGACTGAATGACACATTTTAGGTCACACAGCAAATCCAAGGCAGAGTTCAGAGTAAAAGCCTTTGCTCCTTTTTTTCTGGAAATGTTTCAACAACACATCGCTTCCCCTGAGAAATGTAGATTTGTGTCTTCCTTTCACTGTTCTCAGTTACCTTGTGGCCTCATTCTTTGGCGTGCTACTCACAGACTACTTTTGACTTTTTTCTTCCTCTGACCACTAATCATTTATTAAGCACCTACTATGTGTGTGTCACTGTGTTAAGTGCTAAACACAAATACTATACTGGAGTCGAGTTTTATTTTTGACTCTAAAGAGCGGGATGCATTTTATGTGTAAATCATAGAAACTTGTTTTAAGGAATCTTTGAGATCATTTCAGTCATCCATCCCAAAACATCTGTGACAGGTCATCCCCTGGGTTTGGCTTAAACAGCTACCATTGTGGCTCTCTCACTATTCCCTAGTTCCATTTTTGGCTGGCTCTAATTGCCACAAAGTTCTTCATATTGAGTTAAAAGTTGGCCCTCCTTTCCCCTAATTGATCTTCCTCTGACACTTCTTACTTTCTTTTTATGTTTTCCTCATATGCATCCAAGAAACTTATAGAATGATAGGATATGTAAGGAGGATTTTGTTATCTTTCTTAGAGTAAAGTTTCTCAGGATCCATGACCTTGGGAATGTCTAGTTTCTAGGTGTTTGACAATAACTTCCAGAATAGCCTCACAGATTCTATATAGTAATTCTTAGAATCATAGTGACAGACTGAGGATGTTCCATGAGATATGAGAATAACATAATTGATATTTACTATGCTTGTGCAGAATTACATTGTTGCTAAAGCTAACCTCTGAGTTTAATGTTGGCAAGATGCTTTCTTTGTCTGTTGCCCTATAAAAGCTGGTGGGCACTGGTCAGGGAGGGGGGGAAAACCACAGAGAATCCATGGGGAAAAGCCACAGCCACTTCATGGGGAGACACCACGGGGAACCCATAGAGGAATCTGTTTGTGCCAAAACCTGCCCCCATTGAAGCTTGAGGGGATTTAGGGAAGTGTATAGGCTGTGCCCATCTCAACTGACCCCATCAAGACGGGGATAGTTGCGCGCCCCTCCCCCCCTCCCCCCTTCTCACTGTCCTCTGTGAGGAGGTGATTAGGGAATGTGGTAGGAGTTGGTTCTCCCAGCAATCATTTGAGAAGACTAGACTAGAATAAAGCTCATTATTAACTCCTCCGAAGGTGTCATCTGTCTGTCTGACCACATCAAAAGTAAACCTGTTAGAGGCTGGAGACTGAGAACTCCTGTGCCTCCTGTGTGTTTTCTGTGAAACAGATAGTTTTATAGAATTAATCCATAATAGACAAGCATTTATGTAATGCTTCAAGGTTTGCAAAGAACTCTGCGTGTGTACAGGTATATGTGTATTTCTATATGTAAATACACATACATTAATATATTCTTATTTTTCCTTCCAACATCCTTGGGAGGTAGCAATTACTATTCTTATTTTGTAGGTGAGGAAACTGAGGTAGTCAGAGGTTAACTGACTTGCCCAGGGTCACACAGTTAGTAATATCATAGGTAGGTTTTAAATCTGAGTCTTGAAGACAAGGCCACCTAGTTCTTTGTATTCAGTCACCAAGTATTTATTAAGCACCTACTATCTCAGAGTTAGAAGGAACCTCAGAACTCATCCAGTCTAAATTGTACTCAAACAGGAATTCCCTTTGTAATATTCCTATCAGGTTACTAGCCAGCCTTCTGCTTGAAGACCTCCAGTGATGAGGAACTTCTTACCTCCCAAGGTAGCTGTCCATTTTTGGACAATTCTAACTGTTGTAAAGTTTTTCTATTCTTCTGTACCTTTTACTTTTGGTCATGAGGTGATGAAGAGGATAAAGTGATCGGCCTGGGAGTCAGTAAGACTCATCTTCCTGCGTTCAAATTTGGCCTCAGACACTTACTAGCTGTGTGATCCTGGGCAAGTCACTTGATACATGTATAATAATGAGCTGGAGAAGGAAACGGCAAATCACTCCAATATCCTTGTCAAGAAAACTCCAAATGGGGTTATGAAGTGTCAAGTATCATTGAAAAATGACTGAACAAAAATCTTCCACCTATTGCCCCCAGGTTTGTTCTTTTTTTATTTTAATTTTTAATTTTTTTGCTTTTCTGGAGGGGGGAAGGCAGGGCATTTGGGGTTGTGATTTGCCCAAGACCACACGGCTAGTAAGTGTTAAGTGTCTGAGGTCAGATTTGAACTCAGCTCCTCCTGACTCCAGGGCTGGTGCTCTATTCACTGCACCACCTACCCATCCCTTCCCAGATTTATTCTTAGGGTTCAAACAAACCAAAGCTTCCAAATCACAATTATTCAAATACTTGAATGACTATTATCCCTTGTTAATTTTTCTCTCTAATTTAAATGTCCCCAATTAATTTAATCAATGATTTTTTAAAATCACCAATAATTTATTAAGTGTATGCTATATTCCATGTCCTGTGCTGGGCCCTTGTGATCCAAATACAGAGAACAAAAGGATTCCTATTATAAAGAGTTAACATTCTAAACAGGGAGACAACTCATGCATGTTTAAGTATGTATAGGATGATTTATAAAGAGAATTAATACAAATAAATACATGATAACTAAATATGAGAGATTTAGGGAGTTAGAATTCTATTTTAGGAGGGTGCTGCTGACCTCTAGAAGTATTCCAGGAATAACAGTCAAGCTGACTTGTCTAAGCAGTTAGGGTTTGGATGAAAAAAGATTTCATGTATAAAGAAGTGCTGAAGAAAAGGGTTCTATGAGGTAGAAGAGAGGACTGAGTATATTCCAGGTACTGGAGATGGCCTGTGCAACGGTATGAAGATATAACGTCTATAGCACCAACACAATATTCACAGCACCAACAGCCACTGTAAATATGCCAGCATAGTGCTTGTTTAAAAAATATAAGACCCTCCATATAGAAGACAGAAGCAAAAATTTTATTCAGACATCAGAAAACTGAATCCCAAAACCAGTTCCATCATAGTAGTAAAGAAGTTAATATAACAGCACAGAGAGCCACAGCATCCTTTAGCCTTCCCACAAACGAATATTTACTCACAAGCCTAACTGTCTCCCTCAGATGCGTCCTCTCCTCCCTCCAGTCTAGCTGCTCAGACTCCCAGCTTCCTGTGGAACTCTGCTCCACCCTTCATCAAACTCCTCCCACCACAGGCTCCATGTGATTACATTCAATCTATTAAGGGGCAGGGTATACCTTCTAAGCAGGGAAGATCTTCAAATTCCCATTACCATTCCAATAGCCCAGGAACAGAATGAAGCCCAGGTTGACTTGCTCACAGAGTACTTGAGGGCAAGGAATGCCCAATAGTACTGGAATGATAGGATGGAGCTAGATTTTGATGAACCTTAAAAGCTAATCTGAGATATTTATATTTAGTCATATAGAAGCAATAGGGAGCCACTGGGGTTGGTTGAGTAGAGAAGTGACCAGGTCACATATGAACTTAAGGAAAATCACTTTGGTATCTGTGGACCAGAGTGGAGAAAGGCAATCAACACAATGGCTTTTGCAGTTATCCAGATGAGAGGTGATGAGAATGTGGTAGTGTGAATTGAGAGAAGGGGTTGAATATGAAAGCTATGGAGGTAGAGTTGGAGAGAATGGGTAACTGATGGATATATAGAATGAGTTCAGGAAGAGAACCTGAAAGACTGGGGAAAAAATGATGATAACTTCAACAGAAAGAGGAAAGTTTGGAAGAGCCATAAATTTGGGAGAAATGCTAGCAAGTTCTGTTCAAACTAATGTTTCACTGTCCATCAGGACAAATTTAGGATTGTCAATTACCTTTCTAGAATGAGGTATCAAGAATGAAAAATAATACTCCATGTGGTGTGGCCATCCTAGCGTGTTGTAGGACATGAATATAACTTGTCAACATTAAGTTTCTGCTAGTATAAGCTGAGACCTCATTAGCTCTGTGATTCCACCAATACAAAATGAATCCATAGAGAACTCAGAGCCTACTTGATTCTCCAAGTCTTTTTCAAATGTACTGTTGTCTGGCACCATTTCCCCCATGTACTTGTGCAGTTGGTTTGGGGGGATTAAACTATGTGACTACATTTTAATCACTGTTGTCTCATATCTTATTTAACTTTAGCCCATCATTCTAGCAATGAAATATTATTTTGAATTCCAATTCTGTGTATTAATTATCCTTCCCATCTGTGTATCGTTCCCAAATTCATTGCATATGCCACCTATGCCTTTATTCAAGTCATTACTAATAATTTTGAAGTGCATGGAGCCCAAGGCAAAAGCCTAGCAGAACTCCAGGATAGACTCTTTTCCAGGTTGACATCAATTTATTCTTCACAATACTTTAGGTCCAGTGTTCAACTGTTCTGAATATACCTGTGTTATCATCTATCCTTTATCACTCCATCTTGTCCACAGAAATTGCTTTTAGGGATTGAAAAATGCCTTGTGGAGATCCAGGTTATATAGAATTCCCTTTCTATGCCCATCAAGTAGCTATCACAAAAGGAAATTATTTTAGACTGCCAGAGTTTGTTCATGAGCCCATGATGGATTTTTAGTAATTACTATTCCCCATACAAGTACTGCTGATCTCTAGAAGTTTTCCAGGAATCAGTCAAACTTTCTGGTCAAAGGCTTTTCCTTCTGTTCCACTCCATTTGCTTGAATATATACTATATTCTTCTCTTTCCAGTATTATGCCATTGGTCCTTCTTTGCACAGTTTTTGAAAGGTCATTAATGATATTTCCACAATCATATTTATAAAATTTTTTGGTTTCCTTTTGCTTCCTTTTGGCCTTTACCCAGGTATATGGTTTATCTGGTTCTTGTGACTTTATCTCATCAACTACTCTTAGATGCATCTCTTTACCTATCTTGGGTTTTAGTTCATTGTTGATAAATTTTATTTCCTCTCTATTTGAATATCATTCTCCTTGGTAAAGAAAATAAATGGAAAAGAGTTGAGTAATTCTATCTCTTGTTCCTTCATTCATTACCGTTGCTCCATCTACTCTTTGCAATGTTTATAATCTTTAAAATATGTATTGTAAATAGTTAGGTTTATCTTCCTCCCTTTTATCTTTTTTCCCCTATAAATTTTTTTTAGTTGCATTGTTTATTTTTCTAATAAAGAGAGCTTGATCTGGAGCCAAGTATACCTGAATTCAAATCCAGCCTCTCATACTTACTAGCTGTGTGACCTTGGGCAACTCACTTAACCTCTGTTTGCTTCAGTTCCCTCATTTCTAAAATGGGAATAAAAATAGTACATAGCGAGTAGAACCAGGAGAAATTTGTACACAATTACAGACACAACGTATATGTGATGACCAACTTTGATAGACTGGACTCTTCTCAGCAATGCAGTGATATAAGTCAATCCCAAAAGATTCATGATGGAGAGAAATATTTGCATCCAGAGAAAGAACTAAGTTTGTATCCAGGTGGAAGTAAAATAATCTTTTTCCTTCTCTTATTTGGTTTTATGTCCTCTTTACCATTTTTCATTCCAGCTGGTACAATCTGTCCTTATAACCTGACTAATGTATAATGTGAAAGTATTTACAGATCCTATACTTGACTATAAGCTGCCATGGGGGAAGGGGAGGGAGGGGGACAAAATGTGAAATTCAAGGAATTGTGGAATTGAATCCTGTAAACTAAAAGGAAACAAACAAATTAATTAAAGAAATTTTAAAAAAATAGTACATAGCTGCCAGGGTTGCTGTGAGGACTGAATAAAATAAAAATTATTAAGTGCTTAGAACAGTGCCTGGAACATAGTAAGAGATATATAAATGTTAATTATTATTATTGTTATTATGCATTCTTTATCTCTCCCACTGCTCCCTCAATTGAAAAATAATTTTTAAAATAGTAAAAAATAAATCTGTCCTGAAAAATACACATAGTCCAGCAAAACACGTTTCTACATTGTTATTGTTCAGTCATTTTTCAGTTGTGTCTGACTCTTAGTGACCACATTTGGGGTTTTCTTGGCAGAGATACTAAGGTGATTTCCCTTTTTTTTTCTCCAGTTCATTTTACAGATGAGGAAACGGAGGCAAACAGGATTAAATGACTTACTTGCCAAGGGCCACATAGCTAGTATCTGATGCCCAATTTGAACTCAGAAAGCAGTCTTCCTGAATCTAGGCTCAGATCTATCCACCGTACCCCCTAGCTGTTTCAGTCAGTATTTTAAGTCTACCATCTTTCTAGCTGAAGGTGCTAAGTGGTATGTTTGTTTCATCTTCAGTTCCCTGAATTCATGGTTTACCATTGCCTTATTCAGAATCCTAAAGCCTTTCAACGTGATTTTTCTTTATAATGTTGTCATTGTATAATTGTTCTCTAAGTTCTCCCTTTGTTGCTTATCAGTTCATAGGGGTCTTCTTGGTATCCTATGCAATTATCCATTTCATCTTTTTTATTGTATAATAATATTCTGTTACACTTATGTATCATTATTTGTTTGGCCATTCTCTAGCAGGTGGAAACCCTTTTACTTTCCAGTTTTTGACTACTACCAACAGAGGTGCTATAAATATTTTTGTACACATATGTACTTTTTCCTCTTTATTTCATGTGTTTGGGGTATAGGACTAGTGTTATTATAAAAGGATAGACATAGTTCAACAACTAAGACACTTGACACGTAGTAGCTGTGTGACCCTGGGCAAGTCACTGAACCCCAATTGTCTCACAAATAATAATAATAATAATGATAAAAATGATAATAAATTATATGACTTGGGTTCTAGTTTTTACTTTTAGAATGGAATTGCCCCCTACCCTGCATTGAAACACATCAGGAAAACAATGCTGTGTTTAGAGATATAAAATACTAGAGAGAACATTAGAGTTCACCTAAGTCCAACATTTTCCCTTTTTAAATGAGGAAAAAGGACTGAAATGGTTGAGATTTATCTGATGTAATATCATTATTAGTTAATAGAGCCAGCACTAGAAGCCAGATATCCTAAATTCCTATCCTATCTTTTTTCCACCATGCCAGCTGGAAAAATTAAAGAAAAAACATTTCAAAAGCTTGGCTTCAAATCCTACCTCAGATACTTACTAAATGATTGATCCCAAGAAAGTTATTTAACTTTCTCACCCTCGGGCTCCTCATATTTAAAATGAGGCTGACAATAATACCATCTACTTCATAGGATTATTAAATAATAATGATGATTATAATAGCTAGCATTTATGTGCCAATGTATCTCATCCTGACAATAACCCTGTGAGGTAGGCGCTTTTATTATTCCCATTTTACAGATGAAGAAACTGAGGCAAGGAAGGTTTAGTCACCTGCTTACGGTCCACTAGCTGGTAAAAGTCTGGGTCAGCAATCAAACTCAATTCTTCCTGACTCCAAGACCCCAGCTCCTTCCACTGAACCACCTAAGTACCTTATTGCAAGGAGTGGCTCACATAATGTAGGTAAAGTGCTTTGCAAAATTCTAGTGTTATATAAATATGGGCTTTTATTCTATTTTCTGTTCAGTGTGCAATTGGCTTTTCTAAATGGTAGTTTCTTAGGGAGACAAGTTATTGTCTACTTTAGTTTATTTACATAACACTCATCACCTGGTAATTCTGTATGTGAGCATTTAATACAGAATGCTATGCCTCATCACATCTCAATATAATCATTGACATCACCGATATCATTTTGGTCATTCGTAGGTATTAAAACTCTTGCCTATTTGTAATATTGTGCTCAGGAATCTTTGAAGTTATTCAAAATATTGCTCTTTCTCTCGAGGAATTTCAATATAATGTAGATTTTCTTCCCTTAGGGTGCAAGGTTATAGATTTCTTTAAAAATAGATTTTAATATAGCTTTCACCAAAGTATATTATTTGTGTGCTTCCATGTTTTATAGCCTTCACTAAAATCTTTTTTTTTTGATGCCTCATTGTGGAATACAAGAGGCAAATTCTAAGAACTAGAAAAGTTTTGAACAAAGGGAGTGACCCACTGATAGAATGAATGCTTGTTGTCCAAAGAACTAGATATGCTCAGAATTTGTGGTCCAAATCCTAGAGCTCAGAATAGATCATTCCCAGGTTGGCTACAGGCCAACTGTAACTCTTTGAAACTCTTGAAGAGCATCTATTAAGTTACAGAGAGTTTGAGACCTGGGTCAGTAGAAGGGATACCCACACTAATAAAATTTCAGGTCATTAAAAATTTTAATTTAATAAGGAATTTAATAGTATTTCTTAAAAGTCATGATCTCAACACATATCCTCCAAAACATAAGTACAATTTGATCTGAGGAAATGCAACAGTATTGGGAGACAGAAATAATTTTCGCCTTATCGACTATGTTATATCAGACTGTATTGGTAAGGTCTGATTGGTAAGACATTTTGGTAAGAATATATATCCCTGGGGGTGGCTAGGTGGCACAGTGAATACAGCACCAGCCCTGGAGTCAGGAAGACCTGAATTCAAATCCAGTCTCAGATACTTAACACTTACTAGCTGTGTGACCTTGGTCAAGTCACTTAACCCCCAATTGCCTTGCCTTCTCCCCTCCAAAAAGCAAAATAAATAAATATATATGTATATATATATATATATATATATCCCTATTTTATGTCTCCATTCATACTGATAATCAAGGTATTGCTGATCAGTTATCTCTGTGATCGCATCTTTCATTGAATCATACACAGTCCTAATGTAGACATGGGAGACATTGTGTAGGACCATGACCTCTGAGGAAGGTTTTGCTTGATAAATGCAAATGCATATTTAAAATAGACAAACGATTAACATTGAGGGATATTATATTCTCTACATACTTCAATCATGTGACTAAAGATATGGTTTGCTAAAGAAGATATTTTCAAGAATCTGTTTCTTTTTTGTATTTCCATCAAGGATGCCTTTGATGTATACAACCTTATCAATATTTTGTAGAGGTTAGATGATAGGTTTATGAGTCAGATGTACTGTTGATTACCTTTCATTGTTGTTAATAATAGTATGTATGATCATTTGTGTTCTTTTGCAATTTTCCAAAATTTGAGATGTTTTCATAATCAATACCTGAGTACCCTTAAAATGTAACACAAAAAACATATTTATCAGGTCAGGTCAAGTACTCTTATTCCTAGAGTCATCCTAAGTTTCATTTCCTCTTTATTTAGGGCTGAGTTGAGAGAGTCCAAATGCAGGGATTTGACTGTTATCAATAATGAGAATAAAATTTGCTACTGAAATGTCAGTGATTTCCATTTCATGTTCGTCTGTTGTCTAGTTTTGTGCCCTTAATAAGGAGATAAGGTAATTTTGCTGGTCAAAATTCAGTGATTTTTCTGGATAGGACTGTTTTTGAAAGATTAATTGTAAACTATTAACATCCAGATTAAAAAAAAAACCTTCTAAATTTCTAATAATAAGAGAAATTTGAATTAAAATAATCCTGAGGTTTTGTCTCACTGTCAAAAAATTTGCAAAGACATCAAATGTTTGAAATCTTTAGTCTTAGAGGAACTAATACTAATATGCCATTGGTAGAGATGAAAATTAGTTCTACCATTCTGAAAACAACTTGGAGATATACCAGAAAATTCATGGTTTTGTCTCTACCTTTTAACACAGTGATCTCACTACCAGATCCCAAGGATGTCAAAGACAGAATGAAAAGTCATATTTGTGTTAAAATATTCATATTTTGAATGAATGTTTAATTTTTGTGTGTGTGTGGTAGCAAAAACCAAACCAAAACAAAACCTGGAAACAAAATGGAAACCTGTAGACTAAGGAATGGCTGAACAAATTGTGTGTGGTAGTGTGCTACGAAAAAAACACTAATGTATATGGACAATCGATAGAAACATAGGAAGACTGTAACATGTTAGAACAGATGCATAGTGGAGTAAGCAGAATCAGGAGAAAAATATAGTCAATAGTTAGAGTAATGGAAATGAGAAGATCATTGAAACAGAAACTTAATGATGAGGAACAGTAATGATCAAATTTAGGCCTTGAAAAGAGATGTAGAAATGTGTTTCCTCCTTTCCTTGGAAAGATAGTGGACTATGTGTGGGATCTCTCATACCTTGTCATATGTGCCCACTGTGTCTCATTTTGTTTTTGTTATTGCTTACTCGTTTTTCAGCCATGACCAACTCTTCATGACCCCTTTTGGGGTTTTCTTGGCAAAGATATTGGAATGGTTGGCCATTCCATCCTCTTACTCATTTTTACAGCTGAGCAAACTGAGGCAAAAAGGGTGAAGTGACTTGCCCAGAGTCACACAGCTAGTATGTGTTTGAGTTTGGATTTTAATTCTCGAAGATGAGTCTTGCTGACTCCAGGCCCAGCGCTCTATCCACTGTGCCATCTAGCATTTGATTTTGCTTTCTTTTTTTTTCTTTTTTATGAGACAAGGTATATTGGTTTATAGGGAAACAAAAACATAAATAAAACTTGGTAATGGTGGTAGCTTAGATGTCTTTATTTTTAGTGATTCCCCATTTTTTTCAATAAGCGGCTTGTTTAAAGAGGTCTGGTGGGAAGTGTTAGGAATGCTTACTGTGTCTTTTGAACCTTATTGTTTCTTCTTATTCACTGTCATTTTTAACATTTATTCTAACCAGTTGATGATTTGATTGCATGCAGACAATCATTCTGAAATACCTCTCACATTTCTTATATTTTGAAATGTAGTAATAGGACCCGTTTTCATTGGTTCAACAGACTCCAGGGTGAGGGAATTCCCTCTACCAATGCAGACTGGCACTTTTTCAACTTAAAACAGAAAGAATTGTTTACACCATATAAGGTTAATGAAAAAAGTTTAAGAAGCCCTTGCATAGAACACTGGAAAGTTAAGTTATTTGACCAGGGCTACACATGGCTAAACCAGGATTTGAACCTAGATTTTCCTGACTTTGAAGGCAGGTTTTTAACCACTGTGTCCTCTATTGCATTGAAATCACTGAATACCAAGGTATAATTTGACTTTGACTTGGTTTAGTGGATGTTGTCAGGCCTCTACTGTGTTCTAGCTCTCACTGGTGTGAGATTGTATGTGAATGAAAGGATTGCTATATCACATATGTGTAACCATAATTTAGCTTTCATGCTAAATCTTCTCTCTCCCCCTCCCCACCCAAAAAACACTATGGCTATAGATCCAAGCAAGTAAGTGTTAATACGGAAGCCTTACATTTCCTAGAGCCTTTAGCCTACTTGAAATATACATTGGATCACTTCCTCCATGGTCATACCTTATCTAAGTTCTGTGGCTTCCATTCTTCTCCCTTTACAGTCTGATCGAAGAGGCAGAAACATTTTAAAGCATATGAATGAAGGGGACACTTTTGAAAATTGGTTGAGTGATTTCTTGCCCAGTAACATTACAGGGAAAAAAATTTAAAAAGACTTCTCAGGGATCCTTTCAAAAGAAGTTATAGAGACTGGTTTAGAGATGAAAACTTCCAATTACTTGGTGCCTAATTTCTCAGGTATTCTAGCAAGTCTCAAGTGCCAACTGTGGGCTTTATTAAAGAAATTCTCCATCCAATCTGACACAACTTTATTATGCACCATAATATTATATCCTTCAGAAAACCATTCCCTTCCACCCTGAGGAGACACTCTTCCTGGTAACAGCTGAGACACTTGGAGGTTTCATTCTGCTTTGAATGCATTAAGACTTCATTCATATCTGTGAAGAATTCCAGTATGCAATCAGATACTTTTTATAGAGCAAGGACACATTGAAAAAATAACTACTTTCTGTTCTGGGCAGTATTCTCCCTGGGAAAGAATATTGACATTCAACATTCAATGTAGAGAATATGGTACAATGCCACTATTATTGTTGAATCTTGTGTGAGAAATGAGGAGTGGTGGGGATACTGATTTCACATAAATACTTTAAACACACAAACACCATGTGTGTGTGTGTGTGTGTGTGTGTGTGTGTGTGTGTGTCTTTTCACTCTTTTTTCCCTTTAAAACTTTTTTTGCAGGGCAATTGGGGTTAAATGACTTGCCCAAGGTCACACGGCTAGTTTTTGTGTTAAGTGTCTGAGGCTGGATTTGAACTCAGGACCTCCTGACTCCAGGGCCAGTGCTCTACTCACTGTGTCATCTAGGTGCCCCAAAAACCTTTTAAGAACTCTGAAAACTTGGGAATTCTGATCAATATGGTGACCATTCGCAAATGAAGGGGCTCATAATGAAACATTCTATTCACCTCCAGATAGAAAAGTAATAGAGTGTAGATCAAAGCATATTTTTCCCTTTCTTCCTTCCTCCCTTCCTTCCTCCCTTCTTCCCTCCCTCTCTCTTTTTCTCCCTCCCTCCTTTCTTCCCTCTATCCCTTTTTTCTTCCTTCCTTCCTTCCTTCCTTCCTTCCTTCCTTCCTTCCTTCCTTCCTTCCTTCCTTCCTCCTCCTCCTGGTCTTCCTCCTTTCAGCATGGCTCTAAAAGTAGAATTTATTTTGTATAACTATACATATTCGTAATGGTCTTTATTGCCTTCTCAGTAGGTAAGGGTGGAGTGTGAGAAAATTTGTAATTGAAAATAAACTAAAATTGATTTTAAAAAATCAGAGTTGAGAAGGTAAACTAATTGAACCAGGAAGAAGGAGTTCTATTATAAATGGCTCAAAATTCTATATTATTCTGATTTATTATTGATGCTTGAAGAAAACACTATGGTATAGCTACATAAATATATTTTCAAGTGATTTTCCTA
Source organism: Petaurus breviceps papuanus (assembly GCF_028583685.1). Taxonomy (NCBI): domain Eukaryota; kingdom Metazoa; phylum Chordata; class Mammalia; order Diprotodontia; family Petauridae; genus Petaurus; species Petaurus breviceps. Next base: position 50,180,175 of record NW_027185798.1, on the reverse strand, counting down.
TGTGCAATATGTATATTTAGTTATAGTATTGAAATTGTCCATGTCAGCTATGTTCTTTTCACCTTCTATTTAAACCTATCCAGATGGTCCTAATATGCTTATATCAGTTGCCATTAAAGCTTCTTTCCTCTATACTTTCTTTTATAAAATCAATTAATTAATTAATTTAGCTTTAGTTTTCAACATTCATTTCCATAAGATTTTGAGTTCTGAATTTCCTTCCATTCTTCTCCTCTCCCCTCCCTCAAATGGCATGCGATCTGACATAGGCTCTATATATACATTCATAGTAAACTTATTTTTCTCATTAGAAATGTTGTAAAGAAGAATTAGAACCAATGGGAGGAACAATGAGAAAGAAGAAACAAACAAAAAATAGCAAATAGTGTGCTTCAATATGCTTTTAGACCCCATAGTTCTTTTTCTGGATCCTCTATACTTTCTGAACGTATTATGTTCATCTCATTATGATACTCCTGGTTTAAAAAGTAAATTATATATTTATTTATATTGACATAGTACCTACTGTGTGCCAGGTACCATGCTAAGTGCCTTGCAATTATTATCTCATTTGATCTTCATGACAACCTTGGGAGGTGGGTGCTATTATTATTTACATTTTACAGATGAGAAAATTGAGGCAAACAGAGGTTTCTTTTCCTGAAGTCACACAGTTGGTTAATTTCTGAGGCTGGATTCAAACTCAAGTCTTCCTGACCCCAGGCCTAGGGCTCAGTGCCCTATTTCATCACCTACATGCCCTACTACGCCTCCTCCACTCTGGTCATCAGTCATCATCTTCATCTTCTCCCCCACACCCTGCCCCAACCTTAGACTTGGACCCTGGTTCCCAAACTCTGATAGGTGAGCTTTCACTTTACTTGGCCAGGAATCAGGCCTTTGTCCAACTTCTCCTTCACATTATGATTGTGAACCAATTTTACCCTTCCCCCCTTCACAATTCCCTTTATGAGTTAATAACATAAGACTAGAATAGAATAATAAGAACATAGCATTTGGGGCATACACCATTGAAAGCCTCCTTCCTGATTCAATCAGTTTCTCTTCTCAACAATGATTTCTTTTTTTAAAAATTCAATTTTGTTTTATGTTCTGTTCTAAATTCTCTCTTTTCCCTCCCCCTCCCCCAGAATGAATGTACCATGAGGGCTGAAGCTGCCTTTCTTGCTTATATTTTACCCCCAGCAGTTAAAATACTCCACTAAACATAGCAAATGCTTAAAAATACTCTCTCTCTCTCTGTCTCTGCCTATACATATATATGTATGTGTATATATATATATATATACACACACACACATATATATATATAAATCCTTCTATCTGTAATAATTACAAAAAGCTAGGATTTGACAATCATCATTTAACTCTAAAGCTCATACTCTTTCCATTAAATCAGAGGTTCTTAACTTTTGTGTGGATCATGGGATCACTTTGGCAGTGTGGTGAAGGCCATCAACCCTTCTCAGAAAAATGTTCGGGGTTTTTTTAATCAAAAGAAATGCTAAATTTCAATTGGAGGTTAGTGAAAGTAAAGATGTGGTATATTTTTCCCCATCCAAGTTCACAGACCCTATGATATTTATCCATAGACCATTTGGGTATTTGCAGACCTTAGGTCAAAAACCCTTGCATCACTGGATATTGTCTCTCAAAGTCTGCAGAATTATACTTGCCAATATTTGAGAATAAATACTTACCATTTGTGTTTGTGTCCAAATAATCAGAGTCCAGGTAATCAAAATTTTCACAGAACAGTATAATGATAATGAATGTTTATAATAATGTCCCTAGGTGCTAAAAGATCAGGATGTGCCTTTAGAATTACTAAAGAGTCAATAAATTACATCCAATGAATTTAAAAATACTAAATGTAGAAAGGACAGTGTAGGGCAGTGAATCGAATGCCAGCTTTGTAACCAGGGAGGACTGGGTTCAGGTCCTGTTTCTGACATGTAATGACTATGTAATCCCTGGGCAAATCACTTAACCTCTTAGGGCTTGGGGCAGTCCTCTATGACTGTACCTTGCTAAGAAGTTGCTAATCTATTAGTAGAAGGTGTTTCTTCACTTGGAGCTCTCTGTGCCAATTTAAATCATAGGTCCTATGCTAATGTGTGTTTTTAATTGATTTATACTTTTGAAATAATATTGTATTTTTCCAATTACATGTAAAGACAATTTTTAACATTCATTTTTTAAAATAAAATTCTGAGTTCCAAATTTTCTCTCTCCCTGCCTCTACTCCCTCTTCCCCAATATAATAAGCAATTTGATATAGGTTATGTATATGTAATCATATAACACATATTTCCTTATTAGTTATGTCATGAAAAAGAAACAGAACAAAGGGAAAAAAACTATTAAAAAATAAAGAAAATGAAAATAGTGTGCTTCAATCTCATTGTTTCCATCAGTTCTTTCTCTGGATGTGGATAGCATTTTCCATCATGATTCTTTTGAATTCTCTCAGATCAATATATTGTTGAGAAGAACTAAGTCAGTCATGGGGGACCACGGCACAGTGTTGCTGTCACTGTGTATAATGTTTTCCTGGTTCTGTTCACTTCACTTTTCATCAGTTCCTGTCTTTCTAGGTATTTCTGAAACCTGCCTACTCATTCTTATTCTATTATATTCATATACCACAACTTGTTCAGCCATTCCTCTATTAATGGGTATTGCCTCAATTTCCAATTCTTTGCAACCCCAAAAAGACTTGCTATAAATATTTTTGTGCATGTGGGTCCTTTCCCCCTTTTAATGATCTCTTTGGGATATAGATGTAGTAGTAATATTGCTGGATCAAGGTGTATGCAGACTTTTATTGCCCTTTGGGCATATTTCCAAATTGCTCTTTAGAATGGTTGGATCCGTTCACAACTCCACCAACAATGTATTAGTCTGTCTTACACTTCTTGAAAATTTCTCTCTACAATATATAGCATATATGGCAATTGCCAGCTAATTATACTATTCAGTTAAATAGAATATTAGGTCTTTTAACTATGGGGGACAAATAAGAGTTTACAGTTTATGAAACAAATACTAAGGGTAGAATTCTGTACAAACAGAATTGAGCTTTATCAAAGCATAAATATGGGTGGTAAGTCATGGACTATTTGTGCTGTTAGATTCTGCCCACTTTCTACTATATATTCTTTTGAGTTGGTATGAGATTATGCATTGTAATGGGAGAAAACCTTTACAGGTAGGAGAGGCCTTGTCCAACTCCAGCTCTGATACTTAGGTTGTTACTGGGAAAGTCAAGTAACCTCTTAACTGGAGATTCCACATCTATAAAATGATGCTGGGGCGGCACAGTGAGTAAGAGCACTGGCTCCAGTGTTGGGATGACCTGGAGATCGAATCCCGGGCTCAGACACTTAGCACCCACCCAGAAACACCTGGCCATGTAACCTTGAGCAAGTTACTTAACCCCAATTGCTTAGGGGTGGCCAGGGGCTCAGCGAATAAGAGCACCGGCTCCAGTGTCAGGATGACCTGGAGATCGAATCCCGGGCTCAGACACTCAGCACCACACCCAGAAATAACTGGCTGTGTAACCTTGAGCAAGTTACTTAACCCTGATTGCTTAAAAAATAAAATAAAATAAAATAAAATGATGCTAACAAGACCTATATAATTTTCCTCACAGGGTTGTTATGATGGTCAGTTAGAAGACATGTAAAGTACTACATAAATACCAGTTATTATCATGGATCGCTATGTGCAGGAGGGTAATCAACATGTACAATGGTTGAGTGTCCTTCTGTGTGTGTTCCCTGTGTATTTCATATGGCTCATTTCCTCAACTCGACTAAAACTTATTGAGGTCAGAGATTAAATCTTGTGTCCGAATTAGATTAGAAACTCCTTGATGGATTGTCTCTCCAAGTAAATTGTAAACTCCTCAAAGGCAGGAACTTTCCTCATGTTTCTTTTGTGCTTGGATGAATAACAGGATTCCAAAGCAAGCTAATTGAATAATTGATAGAAGGAGAGTAGTGTATATACCTACGTGTATGTATATATAAACACATGTGTGTATACATACAAATGCTTTTATTGGGGGATTTGTTCTATGTGCATACATGTGCATGTATATATGTATATGTACACATACTCATATATATGTATACATACATGCACAAGATTCTCTTCTCTTTGTCTAAACTGCCGTAGACTAGCCAATTATTAATCTACATGAGGAAAGGCTTTTGGCAGAGACAGCTAGGATTTAGAAATGCTGTGTCAATACCACTATGCTCATTAATGCACTGCAGTGTGGGAAAAAAGTTGATCTTCTCATCTAAAGAATAATCCCATCATCTGACAAGAAGCAAATGATAAGGTTTCTGGCCAGATTAAAAAAGGAAGGGCAGTAACTCATTAGAAAACATGTAAATGTCTGCTTAATTACTTGAAAAATGTCTTAGCCAGTACCTTTCATGACACCTGGAGGGCATAAACATGCCCATAAATTTCATTAATTTTTCTTCTTTCAATGCACCTGCATGGCCTAAAGGAAGGGATAGTAATGAAAGTGCTATGAAGCACTTTGCACTTGGGAAAGACTTCCAGAACTCATTTGGACGATATTCAGAAAGGAAGTACCAAGTTGCCCATCATTGTGCTTGTGTGTATATGTGCGGGCATGCACGTACACACACACACATGCGTGCACACACGTGGTATAGGGGAGATAGCTCTAAAATTGTGACCCAGTTATGAAAGTCATTCCCCTGACAAATCTCAGCTTTATTCTAAAAAGAGCACAAAATACTTTAGATACAAATGAAAAATCTAGTCTGTCCTCATACAATTCCAACAAAATGATGGAAACCCGTGTTACATTTCTTTTGGGATAACTATTGAGAACTAGCAGTGTGAAATAATTTGGCCAAGCTCAAGTGACAAATAGCTAATAATCATGTCTCAACACTCTTACTCAATTGAGGTAGCCATTTTATGAAAAAGATTCAAAATTGATTGATATTAATAACCTTTAATCAGCAAAGTATCATGTGTATATACATATACAAATCATTTTACTGGGGGTTTGTTCTGTGAAGTTTGGATTCAATCAAAGGGCCTACTTGAGGACCTGGAGGGCTGCATGTGGCCTATAGACTGCGGACACCTGTGAGACAGACACCCTACCCCTACCCTTAGCAGTCACATGAAAATGGAACAGGAAGTGTCTTAGTGAAAGACTGCTGCTGATGGTGACTGGGCAATACCCAGGACCTGGTTCTTCCTCCAGGTTGTTCAAAGTAGCAACTGGAAGAATGGGGACTAGACTTATGATAAGGAAGGAGAAAATGTTTGCTGAGGGAATATTTGGGAAAGGATACTCCTCTGTGGGGACTGGGGGGATGGGGAGGAAGGGCATTGTCTTCAGCACCTATTTTGTTATGTTTAATTGGATGTATTTAGCTTTGAACTAGTAGTCTTCTGGTATAATTTAGGAAAAGGAACGTTGATAGGGGCTCATCAGCTGTTCTTTTAAATGAATATTGGCCAAAAATGTACAACAAACCTGGAAGAGGTTCCTATTTATACTTGTGCTATTTCATAGCTAATATTTGAGAGGGAAGCATTCCATTAGTTTTCACAATTTATCTTATAACCCCAGTTCACATAGTGTGCAATAAAAAATACATATAATGCAATTTAGGAAATGCTGTCTTAGCTTAGTTTCTCCATTTGCTGCCAGAAAGCATGAGGAAATCCAACAGGGTCTTTAAGAATACTGTGATGGTCATATTTTATTTGATTATGAAGGTCCCCTATTTTCCCCAGGTTGGGGTAGGAAGAGGAACATAACATAGTTAGTATTCAAATGGTACAATGTGAGGATAGCCCTGTTCTTAACCACTTGGGAATGAAAACTGATTAACTGAGGGTTAGGCATAGATTTGGGGGGGGTGGTGTTAGGTGGTATACTACATAGAGTTCCAGGCATGAAGTCAGGAAGCCTCATCTTTCCAAGTTCAAACCTGGTCTCAGATACTTACTAGCTGTGTGATCCTGAGCAAGTTGTTTAACCCTGTTTGCCTCAGTTTCCTCATCTGTCAAATAAACTAGAGAAGGAGAAGGCAAACTGCTCTGGTATCTTAGGCAAAAACAATCAAACAAAGAAACGAATGCAGTCACAAAGAGTTGGATACAACTAGACAACATTTTCATGGTTATCAGGGGGATCCATTAAGGATGCACAATTTGGTGTGATTGGTGAGAGGAAGAAGGGGGGACAGGACTCTTTGGGAGGGTGGATGGGAGAGATTTCACTGTTCTTTGTTGTCCTGGTGAAAATTATGGCTGTAACACATGACATGGAGAGGAAACCTGCACAGGGATGGATCAAAGTTAAAAAGACCTATTGGTTCATTTAGATTTCATGTATTGTTCAAGACTCTTTCTTTTATGTGTCTCTGGTTACCTGTAAATACTATTTACTATGTCCTTAAAGGGCAGTATGACGGTAGATAGAGTCCTGGACTCATGGTCTACCTCGGATGCCACACACAGCTGTGTGATAATGAAGAAGACACCAGCCCTCTGAGCCTCAGTTTCTGCATCTATAAAATAAGGCTGATAGTAACTCATTACTCAACTCACAGGGTAATTATAAGGGTTTGTAAATCTCAAAGTCCTTCATAAAACCTCACTTTGTAAACCTTAAAATCCGTTGTAATTATTAGACATTACTAGTATAAATAAACCACAAAACTTACATACCTGAACTCTAAATGCATGACAAAGAGAGAAAAGAAAAGGGGGCAGATAAGCCTTGAGACAGAAGAAGCCTCTCAAGGTAGCAACATTTCAGGGGTTTAGGGTGAGTGAGTATTTCAAAGCCCCTTTAGAAACCATGGGAGTTTAGTCTTTTCCATTCTTAGTTGGGACAGTACCATAATTTCCCAGTGCACCTCAGCTCCCTTGGACCTTACAGAGGGGGCCAGTGATACTGAAAGTGATTAACTTTTATTATGGGAATCTTTTAGTTTACATTTTTTTTTTTTGCTTTTTGGAGGGGGAAAGGCAGGGCAATTGGGGTTAAGTGACTTGCCCAAGGTCACACAGCTAGTAAGTGTTAAGTGTTTGAGCTCGGATTTGAACTCAGGTCCTCCTGAATCCAGGGCCGGTGCTCTATTCACTGAGCCACCTAGCTGCCCCTTAGTTCACATTTTAATGTTTGTTTAACCTAATTCGAGGCATCCAAAGTCAAGAAGGATAAGGGACAAGGGATGGTGGGTTTAGGACAAAAGATAGAACCAGATCTGTCAGAGGAAACAGAATAAATCTAAGTCTCATCTGAAAGGGACAGTCACAGTCAAAGCTCAGTTTCTGGAAGGGATATCACTGGGCTGGGCCTTAGGCAGTCATAAGCAAGGCACAATAGGAAGAAAGAAAGGGTTGATGATAAATAATAAACTCTAGTCTGAAAAGTGCCTAGAATCAGTGATTGAGATAAGATGCCTCTTTTATGGAAACCATTACTTAGGCATCTTTCTCTTTGGTATAAATATAATGTTGATCTGGCCCTTTAAGAATTCAGAAGTCCTAGTCTGTAGCTTTTCAAAATTGACTTATGGCAGAACCAGCAGAACCTGGCAATTTCATTGTTAGAAAGATATGGAAAAATGCCAGTACTGATTAAGCCAGTGTGAAGGTAGTTGCACAGTCAGAGACACTGCCAAGCCTTACTCATTACAAGCCATGCTTCGATGCTTGCCCCAAGCTTTCCAAAGATTTCTTGAATTGTAGACCTAGGAGGAATGTTGAAGGGTCATCTACACCAGGACCCTCTCTGATTTTAGATAGGTTAATATTTAAAGGTGAATGGCTTTGGTTTGAGTATAGCCCTCTGCTCATAGCATAGCAGTACCCATCCCAACCTCAGTGCAACATGTGGGACCATTAAATTCATTGGCTTATACCTATAAAAGGCACCTCTGGGAAGGTGTGACTGTCATTTTTATTACTGTGGGCTACCTCCTTTAAAAGACATAGTGGGGAACAGTGTGATGCATCAGAAGACATGCTAGAATGATTTGAAAATTGCTGTTATATTAGAGCAAATGAAATATTTTCATTTCAGCCGTTAAATTTCTCATTATATCATGAAATGCCATAGTTAGTTCTATTTTCAGTTTTAATCTCTTGTGAAGTCATTGACGGTTAATGTTTAGCAAGTTCATAAACTAATTTGAATGGGTTTTATTTTGCACAATCAGGCATATTACACTTGTTTCAATTTTTTGCATCACAGATTTAACATCTGGGAGCTGAGGAGAAAGTACAACAGACTTATATAAAGAGATTGTCACAAGAAATCATGTTAAATGATGAATTAAGATGTGGTAAACAAGCAGCATTAAAGGTCCTGACCACACATCTCCCTATCCCTGTGTTATAGAATCCAGATGCTGTAATGATGTATATATACAGGAAAATATATACATATTTTTTCAAAAAACAACTATTTCCCTTTTACTACTAGATGATTTCATTCATTTACTACTAATAATTTCATTAGTGGGGGACTCCTGGTGAGAAAGCTCCCTCTGCCAGTGAAGATTGACATCTATTCTTAGTATTTCCTGGGATGCAGGGAGAGGTTAAGTGACTTGGCCCATGGTTCACACAGCCATTATGTATCAACAGAGAAACTCAAACCTACAGATTCCTGACTCTTAGAATAGTTCTATACATGTCACTATATTGCTTCTCCTACATACATAAGTATTCTATAACTCGATTTAAAATTATTTAAAGCACTTCTGCAGAAACCTTGGAAGTTTTCGTCTTTTCCACATTTAGCTATATTCTACCATAATGTCCTTCTCGATCCATTGCAGCTACCTTGGACCTTAGACCCAGACTTCAGGGGAAAGGAAGAGGGTTCAGTGGTGATAAAAATGATTGACTTTTATGGTAGGCAGTTTTATTTTAGTTTACATAAAGTTCATTTGGCTGTATTTTGAGGCTTCTAGGGACATTAAGAATCATGATAGGGAAAGGGTAGTTCAGGGCAAAGGATAGAATTGGGTCTTAATTACCAGAAGAAATAAGATACACCTGGGCCTCATTCACCAGAGAGAGGCAGATATAACCCTTGGAGGAGATGTTGACTTAGTTATGTTTGGGGGCCAGTGATATTAAGGTGGAAGGCAAGGAGTGATGATCCTGCAAGAGGCTGTTCTCTGGCCTTGTTACACTCAAACTCTCATCACTTTTCATGCTTCAGGATTGGAATGATTGGATTCCATTCTCCATGTCAGGACTACCCAGGAAAGAAAATACTAGCTATTTTTAATAGGAGACAGTCCAAATCGGTTTCCCACCTTGGGCATCACAGTGAGTGAGAGATCAAGGACTCATTTCTTGAATAAAAAGATTTAAGATACAGAGGGTTTCAGAAAAGGAATATGGCAGGAAGAAAGAGTATGCCTGTGCCATCTGAGCCTTACAGCTCTTCAAACAGAGATTTTTGTGTATGTGTTGTATTGTGTTGTGTTGTGTGTGTGTGCATGTGTTTAAATAATTAAATCTAAGATCTGTTTCTCTCAAATGCTATTATTCTTTGCGTTTTTATTACAAAGTCTTTCCACTGCAAGTCCATTTTAAGTCTACAAGTATCACCTCTTGTAGAGTTCCAAAACTCACTTCATCTATTCTAGATGCCCTGTGGCAGTAATATATTCAGTCTAGGTGTATGTATGGGTGCATCTGATTATTATTCTGCAACATTTTACTTCTTTAAGGCATTGTACTTTGAGAAAGGAAATAACTATATAATCACATCTTTACAAAGACAACATTTTAATATCAAAGTTATATGTAGGATTTATATAGATACCCAGCTACAACAAAGAAAATTAAGGTACTATATTTATATTCATTTGTACATGCATTTTAGGCAGTTTTAGACACTGAATTAATTTATTTAATTCATTTCTGTTTTAATATATTCATATTGAATATATACATATTGAATATATTCTCACCCTATATGAAGTGTTTATTTTTCTGATGCTTTGCTTACTTGTTTTGAAGGAAAATGTTCTTGATAAATTTTATTTTTACATAGTCTATATTTCCCTCCCTGTGTCTCACCTCACTTTATCAGAAATGATCCCATATAATTTTAAAAAAGAGGAAGAAGAGAAAAAAATTTAGTAAATCCAAACGATTAAAAAGAAAATGACAGTATTGCTTTTCTTGCTTTCTCAATGGGTGGGGAGGGAGGAGGAAATAAAAGGGAGAGAATTCAGAACTGAAAATTAAATTGAACTAAAAATATGATAACATGCAATGTTCTGTACCAGTGGACCCCTCCAACACCTCTGCTAAGTATTAGGAGAAGGCATTTTCTCATATCTCCCCTTTTTTGTTTTGCTTTTTTTTTTTGGAGGGCAGTTGGGGTTAAGTGACTTGCCCAAAGTCACATGGCTAGTAATTGTGTCAAGTACCTGAGGCCAGATTTGAACTCAGGTCCTCCTGACTCCAGGGCCAGTTCTCTATTCACTGCATGACCTAGCCACCCTTTATATCTCTCCTTTGAGACCAACTTTGTTCTCAATATTTTTGCAACATTTATTTTTTATTATTTTGTGGTTGGTTCTTTTCATATAAATTATTGTAGGCATGTGTATATTATTTTCTTTAGGCTACTTCTTAAGATATATCTATCATATGACATATTATAAGTAGCTAGGTAGCATAATGGATGGAGCACAATAATTAGAATCAGGAAGACTGAATTCAAATTTGGCCACAGACACTTATTAGCTGTGTGGCCCTGGGCAAATCTCTTAACCTCCATCATTTCATTTTCCTTATGTATATGATGTGGACAATACTAAAATGAATGATGTGGATAAATGAGAATAAAACCTGGATAACAGCCTACCTCCCAAGTCTGTTACGAGGATAAAATAAGATGATATTTGTAAAGCACTTTGTAATCCTTAATGTGCCTTATAAATTTTATTATTAATAGTAGTATTTTCTAGTTGAATAATCTGGCAGGGCCATTTTGATATATCAGAGTGTGAAGAAACCAAAATGTGGGATGATGTTATGCCTTTTGGAAGTGTTTGAAGTCAAAGTCATGGGTTCAATTACTTCATCAGTTATATAATTTTTTCTATTCTGTGGTCATAGAACACATTCTAACTCTAGGAAGCTATCTGAAAATACATGCCATTGATCACAAGATATACTACCCTCATAATTGTTAGGATGCTCAAATGAGAAATCATATCAAGCTATAAAGTTGCTATATAAAGTTGTTGTGGATGATGATGTTGGTTGGCATTGGTACAAAAGTGGATGCAAGAATGAATGAGAAACACAGAATCACGGAAATGGAAAAGATCTTAGAGATCATGTTGTACAACCCATACCTAAATCAACAACCTCACTGAAGTCTTCCAGTGACAGAGAGTTCCCTGGCATTCAAGGAAGTCCATTGCATTTTGGAACATCTCTCTTTCATAGGAATTTTCATTTTGTTGAGTCAAATGGTTCTAACTTCCGTCTATTGGTCCCAGTTCTGCTTTTGGAGGATCAACCAAAAACCAACCAGTTACACCTTGACCATTTGATGCCAATTTAGTTATTTGAAGACTGCTCTGATGGTCCTCTCAGATATTTTTCTTCTCATGTTAAACATCCCTAATTTTTTAAAATGATTTTTATATTGTATGGTTAAAGGGAGTGGGAACGCTTAAAATTGAAAAGAAAGACCTTCCATGGATGGAATGAGTGCAGATATGCTACTATCTCCAAAAAACTCAGTAAGTTTATACCTTACTAATGGCATATGAGCATTCATATTAATAAATAACAATCTTAATAATCCTAATCACAACATATGAGTAGATCATTAAGGTTTGAATAGTGAAAACGTATATCTTATTTGAGCTTCACAGCAACCCTACAAAGTAAGTGAATGGAAATGAAAAGTACACATTTAATCAATTTACAAGCATTTATTGAGTGTCTACTGTGTTCCAGGCACTGTTAGGTGATAGGGATATAAATACAGAAATTCAAACCAACTCTTCTCTCGAGGACTTTATATTCCAATGGGAGAATGAAGACATAAATAAGTATGTACAGAGTAAACATAAAGAGAATAAAAATAATCACCAAGTAGTGAAATACAGGATAATCTGAGGAGGACATTAGCAATTTTGGCACATTGCATTGAGCCAAATTATCACATTGTACGGCACAGTCTTCAATAGCGTTTAGAGATTAGGAACGTACTATGTAGTAAAGAAGAATACTGACCTGGAATTTGGATTCCAGTCTTGGATTTGCCAGCCACTATCTGTGTAAATTGGGACAATCCATTTAAACTTTCTTGCCTTAGTTTCCTCATTATATAGAATAAGGGAGTGGCACTAAATAATCTCTGAAGTCCTGTCCAGCTGTTATCTACAATTTCCTGAAATACTAAGCTAAGGCTAGTGTTCTGTGAATTTCTCCTTGTATAATGGTGGTTGTAACAAATATGCTTGTATACAAAGACCGAGGAGATGAAATGTCAGGGCCATGACCTTTAAATAGATACCTATATATTTTGTTCTTTGCTTCCTGAGAGCTAATAGTACCCACCATCATCTCTGATGATATCATTGTTCTCCTACCGAGGTATTTGAAGTGCCAATCTATCTCCAAACCCCTATAAATAGAGCACCTCAAGAGACTCATGGGATGGGAGTTCTCAGAGAAATCACTGTTTAGATAGATTTGGTGGTCAGAAATATGCTGTTCCCTTAGGATTTTACTAAATGGGGTTTTATTCAGTTCTCCTTACTGGACTGCTGAAATTTTAAGTGCTCCCCACTGGATTACTGACTTCTTTTTCTTCTTTTTTTCCACGAGGATTGTGTTTTATTTGCTAGAAGCTGCTAGACTGAAAGAGGTTCATTTAATTATGCCAGGAATATGGAGAAATTGAATGACCTTCTGGGTCAAATGGCATCTTGACACTGATGTGAATATGCATAAACTCACAGGATGCCTCAAGGGAATGAAAAGATAGCCTCAGAGAAACATTTTAAATTAGTTGCCTTGTTGCATTCTTGGTTTAGGTAAGGTGATGGTGGGAGGGATAGATCTAATCTTTCTGGTGAAAGCTCAAAACCTTTGTTTTTATTTTGACTTTCACAAAGGACCATCTGTTGCCCAGATCTCAGCAAAAAATGCCATTCATAAATCAGCACACATCTGTAGGACTGGGGTAAATACAAATTAACAAATAAATAAACAAAGAAACAAAAAAGTTGAATTAAATAAGCATTTGGTCATGCACTGAAAGATTTGAAAGGAGGGGAAATTGTACTTATTTTGTGGGCTAACCCCACTTTAGTTTTGTAGAAAATATCTATGTAGTCGTTTGTGGGTGGGTAAGATGATTCCCTGGAAAACTAGGTATGAGAATAACTTTTAGTTTTATATGTTTATGTGAATGAAGCCAGTTATCTAAACAGACGGTGTGAAAATGATGCAGGTCAAGTAAAATTTGTCACCTTTTTCATTGCTGAATTATTGTTTAGATAAATTAGGTTAAACCCCAGAATTTTCTCTCTAAAGAGTTTATTCAAAAACTTGAACATTTATTTAAATAAAATCTATTTAAAAGGTTCCATATCAAAGAATCACAGTTTTAATTAATAGAATGGAAGTTAGGGAAAATAATATAATTAATGTTGACATATTGGTCCAAATGTGGATTGTCCTAAATTAGCTGTACCCCTAATCTGAGGTTTCTTAGAAAAATAATATCTGTATCATCTACATAGTTAAATCTATGTCTATAAGCCTCCATTTATATGACTTTCATATGGTCTCCTATGACTTTCTCTACTATTCATTTTACTAATAAAAATTTTAACTCTTTGGTGAGGGGTCTTTTAAATAGATTTGCCTTAGAGAAATGTTCAGTTTTTTTTAATAGGCTGCACCTCTAAATAAATGCTTCTTTGAAAGGAAGATATTGTATCTATTTATCTAATCTATATATCCATATCTATATCTTGACTTATCTTCATACTTGTATCTAGCTGTCTCTACCTTTATAGCTCTTCATATCTTGAAAAATGGCACCTATTTTAGGTCAATCATAGGTTTTCTACATGCCAGATTTGGAGAAAGTGTAATCCCATATTTGAATCAATGGGAGGCATCTAGAGAGAATAGCCTCATGATGGAAATATCTAAGTTCAAGTTCCATTTCTAACTCTGTGATCCTGGGCAGATCACTTAATTATGCTCTAGGCAACTCTCTGAGGCTATAATTTGGAGAGAACATGCTGATTTCTAGTGAAGAGGGAGTTCTATATATCATTTGGAGTTCTCTATATCAGTGAAAGCATGAGTCCAGGTTCTATCCCAATCCGGATCAATAAGATAATGTGTGTAAAAGTATTTTATAAACTTCAATGTGCATACCATGCTATTAATTTTTGTATGTTATAAAATATAAAAAGGACCACCGGGAGCCTGTCTATACTTGTGATTTCAATATGATTAACAAACCCAGATGCTAAATTTAATGTACTGTGCTGAGTCTTTTCTCTTCTTTGCCACTTGGCTCCAATTATTAAAGTCTGCTAGGAAGTATGATACTACACCTGAAGATAAATGTCATGTTCCTGCTCTTTTTTTTTTATCATTCAAGGGAAGCATTTTGTCATTAATGTGACAAGTTTTTTTCTTTTTCTCAGAGATTAAAAGCATGAAGATTCAGAAGCCTCTGGGGCAATACAGTACAGATGCTGTAACTCATCTCTCTAAAGGGAGATAAACGTTGGATCATAAATGGAGGCTTTCTCCTCAACTAAATTGCTCATGATCAATTTATTTCTGTATTATTTAATTAATTTGATATAGAGGAGCCTCATCTAAATGAGTTTATTTCCTTATGTGTCATACAAGCCTTGTCACAATCTATTTTCACTTTTAAGGCCCTCAGATCTATTTCTGCTATCTACTAGCTGTGTGATTGTGGGCAAGGCTTTTAATTGCCTTGTTTCCTCATAATAAATAAAATAAGTGGGTTGGACTAAATGATCCCTTCCAACTCTGAATAGTCATCAGGTGAGGTCAATAGATGAAAGAATTCCTAATCAAGGGTGATTTTAATTGTCTCCAGAAGAACTTAGTTTCTGGTTGAAAGGAGGAATAAAGGTACAATATTGGGATCTGGGTCCTTATCGTCATCTCAAAGATGTAATCATATCATTAACATACTGCCTTCAAGATAGCCAAAAAAGCTATTGGAGAAAATTGAATGATTTAAGCTAGCTAAAGGGAAGCTAGATGGCAAAGTACATAAAGTGTCAAACCTGAATTCTTCCTGAATTTAAATCTGGCCTTGGACACTTCTTCAACTATAAAATAAGCTGGAGAAGGAAATGGCAAAATACTCCAGTATGTTTGCCAAGAAAACTCCAAAAATGGTGTCACAAAGAGTTGGACACAATTGAAAAACTATTGAACAACAAGAAGTTAGCTAAGCCTGACTTGATGGAAAATGCTAACTACCCAATAGAGGGAGCTTGTATGGGTCTGATCAGTAAATTTTGGTGGTCATTAAATTGCACAAATTTTACAAAATGTTTATTGTGTATTTACATGCTGAGGATAGGAGGTGGGAATACAAAGTTTATGTAAGAAATGTCCCTCTGACCTTAAGGAATTAATGGTCTAGTTGATTAGTTTGGAATGGTGAAGACATATGAACAACTACAGCTCTTTATAGATATTTTACCAAGCAACATTTCCAGATAACCACGTTTCATCGGAGTAGGGGGCACAGTCAAATATAGGCTAGACTAGGGTCAGGTCAATTCCTCACCAGTATTGTTAATCTGGTGCACTGATTGGATAGTAGACAATGGCACATCAAGTCATTGACCCATGATGGAGTAAATTAAAAAAAAAAAAAAAGCAAGTTAAGGTCTTTGCCAACATTAAGAACAACAAAGCAAAACATCTTTCTTAGAAAGAGAAATGATACCAAAAGAATCATTTTATGCAGTGTCACTCTAGCACTTCTATGCCATTTTGATCTGTGGTTTGGGATGTCTGGCTTAAGCTTCACAAAGTCCCAGTCACTTGAAGGACTTCATGTTCAATTCGTATGCCCTCTGAAGTTTCTATAATTCAAGAATGACCTGGCAGTAGTGTGAGGATAGATAGAAAACTCTGAATACCAAGCGAATATTTTCATATCCCCAGGTTCTCCTTTCTGCAATTCTCCCTTCAGTGGAGGAACTTGTGACAAAACAGAATGCAGAGACCTGATTTCTTTTAGAGAATCAGATATCACAACAAAGACTAGGGTTCTCTCTGTCATTATGGTACTCAGTTAAATTAACTTTCCGAACCTTCCTGAGCCTCAATTTCTTTATCTGTAAATGGTGATAATAATACCTGTAGTACTTACTTCATGTGTGTAAAGTGCCTTACTAACCTTAAAGCACTATATGAACGTGAGATATTATATATGAGACAATTTTGGGGTCAGTCATAAGCCTAATAAGGAGAATCACAGACATGGAAGCATTTTAAATTGTTAGCGAACCCACTGTTAGAACAACAAATTTCACATGTATGTATGCTAAGTCAATTCCATGCTGATCTATTACCTTAGTGTTGTCTAAATACAATAGCACATGCTATAATTAGTCATGTGTAACCTTTTGCCACTCAGCCTCTCTGATCCTCCATTTTTCCATCAATAATATAAGAGGATTGGCTTAAATAACCTCTAAAGTGCCTTCCAGGTCTAAATCTATGATCATATGAATGTAAAAAATAAATATAAATTTTTAAAGAATAGCATTTCTCTTCTTCTGTCCCACATTTTTTATTCTGATTTCCAGAGGCCCTTTATTTTGTTTTCAAGAAGTTATAATATACTTACTGTTCCTCCCCCCCCCCCAACAAGGTCTGAAAAGTTTTTTTTTTTAATAATGATATGATTTTTTTAAAGATTGTCTCCGAAAAAGGAGACAATTAGAAGAAAAAAAGTTGAAACACTTTTGCCTAAGGCTGAACTATGATAAACTATGAAGTCAACCCTTATAATGTCTTAATTATTCATTTTTCTCTTACCCCATATTCTTCCAAACAAATGGGTTACCTTCCTACCGTGCTCCTGGGCTTCCATTCCTGCTACTATGCTCCCCCAACTGTGGAATCAAAAATCCAGCCATGCCATCTTCTTGCCTCACCACTTGGGTGAACATAGCCTTCTATTCACTCCGTCCCCACCCTCAATTTTCACATCTTCCTTTAAGAATAGCAAGGAAATTAAGCCTACTATTGCTTCTGAAAAGATAATAAGTAATCCCAACAAGAATAACCCAATCTCCATCCTTGTTGCTTCACCTCCTGTGGCTAATACTCCCCTCTATGTATTGTCTCCCCTTTTTAGAATGGGCGGTCCTTGATTACAAGGACTGTTTCACTTTTGATTTTGTATTCCCAGTGCTTAGTATACTGCTTGGTATATAGTAAGTGCTTAATAAATGATTTTTCATTCATTCATCTGTCTTTTTGTTCATTCATTCCCTTCTTCCTTCTGACAAGTTTTAACATTTGAAGGTGACTTTTAAAATGCTTTCTAGATGCACATATTATTTTAGAATCCCAAGTGATTCCTCACTTAAGTCATATTGTGTATTGCTTCTACATACACTGTGACTTTTATCAGAGATGAAGATGGCATTGCAAACGAGGACTGGGAACAACTTGGTTGTAATGCTCTTAGAAGGAGGGAAATACATTTTTCCCCAGAGTTACTCTGGCAACATAGACCCAGGGGAATAAGCTAATGACCCTGAAAACGGAATTTTTTTTTTTTTAGAAATACTGTTTCATATATTTTAAGGGCACTATTCTGCTATCCCTAGGAACTGAGCTGGTTTTGAGATGGGATAAAAAAGATGCATAAAAAATGCACTTTAATGATTATAGGATATTATTTTAGTTATGAAAAATAGTGAGCTTCTATTGGAGAAGAGTGTGTTTGAGAGACTCAGATGATGATATTAAAATATTTATTTGCTGATTTTTTTAAGTAAAAAAGTGCTATACACATTTTGGACCCAATATAAGCATGCTATGCATACATGGACTTTGATCCCCTGAGGGATAAAAATTTGAAATTTGTGGGTAGAGTGGTGTCATGGAAAGAGCTCTGGACTCAGGACCAGAATGTCTGGGTTCAAATCCCAGTTCTAAAACCTCTTACCTCTATGATTTTGGGCAAATCATTTATTCAGTGATCTGTTTCTCCATGAGCAAAATGGGGATAATGCTTTTACTTTATACCTATCAGGGTTGTTGTGGGAAAAGCAACTGTTCTGTAAATTTAAGTATCTATTGGACATCAGTAAGCTGGAGGTGATTGGTGGAGAATAGAATAGCTTGATGCCTTTATCACTGTTCTCATTGTGTACACTCGTTGGGGGGTAGCCATACTCAGAAGGCTTACTGCAACATTCAGGCTTAGAGCTAACCTCAGAGTTAACCAGAGTGTATGAGGATGTGTCAGCAGAAGGGATCATACACACCCTGGGTCAGGAAGTCATCAGACAATTTTCATCCAGGTTTTCCATGAATTCTAGCAGCTTCTTGTCTCTTCCTTCATAATCTGTCTTGACTACAGGTGACATTCATGCCAGATAAGTATAAGATTAAAGCATCATTCTTTTCAAAAAGATTTCTGGCTTTTCTTTTCAAACTAGAAACAATAAGCAATAAACACCTTTTGAGAGTGACATTAGCTTAATTGCCTAGTGTCTAGGGCAAAGAGTTAACATTTCTGTTGTGCTTTAGAACTTTCCTCACAACAGCATGAGATAGATAAATGCTGTTATCTATTTTTTTTTTCATTTTATTGATATCTTTTGCTTTTATCTCATATTAATTTCTAAATATACTCTATCTTTTCCCTACCAAGTGAGGTTTTATTTTAAAAAAATATTGAAAAAGAAAAATTAAAAAGAAAACAGATCCCCAAAGCCAACCAACATATTGAATATGTGTAATATTCAGCTATCAGAGGCCCTTACCTCTGGGAGGCATATTTTCTTATCATATCTCTGGAGCCAATCTAGATCAGTATAATTATTCAGATGTCAGGTTTTTTTAAACTGTTTTTTTATTTTTACATTATTGTAGGCATTGGGACCATTATATTCTTGGTTGCTCTTGCTTTACTCTGTATCAGTTCATTTAAGTCTTCCCATATTTCTCTAATTTGTCAACATTTAACATTTCTTATGTCACAGTAATTTTGCGTTATATTCAAGTAGCACAATTTCTCCCTTTGTTTTTAGTTCTTTACTACAATAAAGAGATCTGCTATGAATATTTTGCTACATATGGAAGACTTCTCACCACTCTCTCCCCACCCTAGCCCCCACCATTGACCTTCCTGGTATATATATCCAGTCATGGGAAATCTGGGTCAAAATTATGACCCATTATCAAGATGAACAAACTGAGCTTCAGAGATTAAATGACTTGCCCTGAGTCACACAATTAGTCATTGTGGGAACTTGAACTGAATTTGAGTCTAGTTCTAATGGCTCTGTGTCCAAAGCTCTTTTCACTGTAGTAGAAATATCTTTATTTTGACACAGTGTCTCTTATTAGATATTTGCCATATTATAATTTGGGTGAGTTTTGCTTCTTTTAAGTGAAGCAGCAAATTAAGATTTCCTTACATCATGACCTTTTTGGAATAATGTTTCTTTCAGAGCTCAAACTCCATATTTTTATATTGAGTGAATTGATTGGGTATGTGATCTATTGTGAATTTGGATGAGTGGTTTAATCTTTAGAAGTAAAGCCAGTCACCCCATTTGACGAATTTGCTTTCCTAGATTCTGGTTAACATTCAGTAAACTAATTTTTTTCTAAGCTGATTTATCCCACATGGTAAATGTGCAAGCATGAGCTCCCTGCAGCCTTGGTGCACTTAAGGAGCATGAAAAATTACCATTATATCATTACAAGTCTGGGTCTCAATTAAAAACCCTTGAACCTGACTGTTGTAAAATGACATGCTTCACAAGGGATAAAGGCTGGCTGATAC
Organism: Petaurus breviceps papuanus; assembly: GCF_028583685.1. Lineage (NCBI taxonomy): Eukaryota > Metazoa > Chordata > Mammalia > Diprotodontia > Petauridae > Petaurus > Petaurus breviceps. Next base: position 50,160,017 of record NW_027185798.1, on the reverse strand, counting down.
TGATTCAGGCTGACATACTGTGCAGATAACTGTATGAGAATATATTTATTTAGGAGCTGTTCCTGATCTCTCTAGTTGGACCCATCTTTTCTCTTTGGCAACAGAAGTCAGACTGACTTTAGAGTAAATTCATTGGCTATGTAGCTCCAAAAGAGGAAACAGATTGAAACTAGAGAAATTTCCTTCTTTATTTTTCCCTCTGCCACAAAGAGATGTAGCAGGGTGTATTGAGTGGAGAACCAGCCAGGTAGGCCTAGATTCACATATTGCCTTTAACATATAATGGCCTCAAGATCTTGGTCAAGTCACTTAAATTCTTGGTGCCTGCGGAAACTTTCGATAGATGGGTGAGAGAGAAAAACAGATAGAGGCAGAGAAATAGAGAGACAGAGACAAAGACACAAAGACAGAGAGACAATGTGTGTGTCTCTTTTGTTCACAAACTGAAGTTTGTGTACTTTTGCAAGGGTTAAAGAAAATGTCAGTGTCTTCCTGTCTTGGTCAATGACATCATGGAAATTTTCATCTTTGATGAGTTAGTCTGTCTTGGTCCTTAATGTTGAGAGCTTGGTGCTCACTATTTAACTATGAGTTGGGGTCCAAAAAAAAAAAAAAAAGAAGAAATGGAAAAAAAAAACCCAGAATAGTTCCAGAGCTATCAAAGAGTTTATTTCAGGATTATATCCTTTTAACAATATAATAGTGTCTTTTCAAGTGGAAACAAGAAAGGACATTGCCTAGAATGATAGTATATGAAGGACCTTTAATACAGTACAGAGAGGTACTTGACTAAGGGTCAAAGTCCCACCTTTATGCTGGGGGTGCCGTGTGTGATGAGAGCCCTCAGAATGGCTCTTCTTATCGTAGAAAAGTTCTGCTGGGTAACAAACTCAGTAGAAGAGACTTCGGTGGAAAGACAGAAGTTCTGCCTTCCAAGGTTCCCCCCTCCCTTTTAAAAATAAGTATTCCTTTGTGTTTGCTTGCCCACTAATTAGTGTTGCCATGTGCCTGTATTGCTAACCATTTAAAGTGAACAGTTCCTTTGAAAATATAATCTCTTTTTAAATGCATCATCATTTTGAAGTGTTCTCATAAATTGTGTTGCTGATTTGGGAACTTAACTGGTGTATTTATTTATATTAAAGTCTGCCTGCTGTTCATCTTGAGGATATTATGTTTGTATAGTTAAGAGAAGCGATGAGCCAAATTTAATTTTCTACCTCCTTTGGAACGCTCTGCATCTTGTAATCACCATTGATTGCCTACTTACTAGTCAGAATCAATAAAAGGAGTAGAAGTAAAAATTGCCCAGTCTCATGTTTTATAATATAATAGTCTAGTCAAAATGGAGGGAACTAATGACATCCAGCTGCATAGACATTATCTGATAATGACAAGGCATGGAGCACAGACTACAGTAGAAAAAGAGAAATCAAAGTTGGAAGCTCAAATATTGAACTTTCATTTGCATCTAGAATTAGGCTTATGTACAAAGCTCATCACAAAATGCATTCTTTCATGATTTATACTCAATAAAATAATTTTGAGTATTTTTTTTTTTCATTTAGATTGCATCTTCCTTTTTAGAATATGTTAACACCCTGGAGCCATAAAAATTACCATTTGCTCCAAGGTCACCTAAGATAGGACTATTGCACCTGCCTAAAATGCATCAATATAAAATGATGGTCATAGTAAAGCAGGTAGGACTGTGCTGAGAATAACAATTTTTCCCTGTCAGGAGTTTTACATAAAAATCAGCAAAAAAGATAAAAGCTAAGGCATATGACTATGAAGTCAGAGACTTAGTAAACTATTTTTGAATGCACTGATTACTCTGTTCATTGTGCTCTTTTGCTTCCAAAACATGATTTGGGCAAATTTAAATATTCTTAAATTGATTTTTTTAAAAAAAATTTAGAGTCTATTAAACTTTGTTGACTTTGGCTCCCCACTGGGAACATTTTCAGGACCAGTCAATGGCACTGAAACTCTTACATCCTTAAGCAACATTCCTTAACTAGATTTTTTGAAAGCGAAAGGCAATGCATATCTTTTGAAAGTCCAGCCATGAAAGAGCTTTTCCAAGAAAATCAATCTTCCCAATTGAATGGCTGTGTCTGGTATTGCAATAAAAATGTGCTCGTAGCATCTTGAAAAACAGCATGGAGGCCAAGTTCTTTTAGTGAATCCACTGGTAAATATCTTCTCTTACTAGCCTTTCAACCCAGAAACAGAAATCTAGGTGGTTCTCAAATGTAATTAATGTACCATGTATAAAGGAGGAATAAGACATCTTGTGTACTGATTTTGATCATGAAGTAGTAACTTAATTTTTCCTATTTACAAATAGATACTCAAGGGAGGGGCCATGTCCACGTATCCTTCATATTCTTTATAGCGAGCTCCTAATTTTGCCTACTCTATTCGTTTGACTTTGAGAAAAATCTCAATAGAACTTTGTACCCATATAAAATATCTTACTTGGAGTCAGTAAATCAGGGTTCCAAGTCAGACTCCAGCTATGTAATCATGGACAAATCACTTAACATCAAGTCTTGATTTCTTTATCTGAAAGATAAGGAAAATAAACAACATATTATCAACTAACTCATTAATCAATCAACAAGCTTTTATTAAGCATATATTATATGCCAAACATTCTGCTTAGAACTAATAGAGAAGAAAAAAAGAACATTGTTCCTGATTTCAAGGAATTTAAATTCTAATTAGGGAAAAATCATGCTCATTTATAGGTATATGTAAGATAAGATATTCACAGAGTACATGCAAGGAAATCTTAGAGCGGAAGGCACCTGCAGATTAGGAAACTGGAAAAGGTCTGCAGAAGGTAACAGAATATCTAAGTAAGCAGGGTGAGACAGGAGAACATTCAAGGCATAGGGGGACAGACAGCCAGCGCAAAAACACAAAGGAGATGTGAAATCCTGTGTGGGTGGGTCATGGAGTATGTGGAATTTTTTGATCTGGAAAAGATGAAGGTGAATGAACAGAGGTGCGCTTTTGGAAAATCATTTTGGCAACTGTATAGAGCATGGGTTGAAGCAGGAAGGAAATTAAGACAAGGAAATCACTTAGGGCTATTATTTAACCCAGGTGATGAGAGTAAACAGGGGTAGTGGTGGTGTCTGTGATTAGAGAGAAGCTGAGAGATATTGTAAAGAAATAAATAGCAAGCTTTAGCAAGTGATTGGCTATGCAAGGTGAATGAAAGTAAGAAATCAAAGATGGCACTGTGGTCATAAACCTGGGTAGCTAGAAGGATAGTGGTGTTCTTAATAATAATGGGGAAGTTTAGAACGTGCATGATAGAAGAAAAAAATAAGTTTTGCACATGTGCATTTTGTGATGCCTACAAGACAGATAACCACTTTAAAATGTTTGCTAGGGGCTGTGTTACAGGACAGGAACTCAGAGAAAGACTAGGGAAGCAATCGGAATAGATACCATAATTGAGCCAGTGAAAGCTGAAGAGATCACTATGTGATAGAGATAAAAAAGAAGAGTTCTTGGAAGAAGGTCTTTAGTAGAAGTGACATGGATGAAAACCCATTAAAGAAAACAGGGAAGGAATGGTCAGACAGGTAGGAGAAAAACCAAGAGAGGACACTATAGATACATATTTGTGCCTAATGGTAGCCATGTCTAGGGCAGGAATAAGGGAAGAAGGAAGAAAAAACAAAACTTTATTATATATTTAAAAGGAATAGCAAGTTGTACATAATTGATTTGCAGTTTCATGTGTGGTCTTTTTAAAAATCCTACATTATAGAAATGCTTGCATTAAATTAAAAATAAAATTAAAAAATTTAAAAAGAAAAATACAGAGCATTATGTTAAGGAAAAGCACTTAGGTTTAAAGGAATATCAAAACGTGAGTCATCATTCTCATGTTCATTTTAAGAGATCATTGAGTAGACTTTTATGGATGATTTATTGCTGTGGAAGGCAATTACAAGAGTTGTACAGGTTGTTTCAATCTGACTCACTAGAGATAATGCCCAGTTTGATTAGATAATAGAATTGCCATAGAATTAAGTCAACACATTTCTTTTATCCTGGACTTGTGATTTTATCAGTGGAGTCTACTCTTTCCATGTACAGAGTTTGGTAATTCTCTGTAATTCACAGTCCTAAAGAGTTGTTTATGATTTTGATACATAAAATATCTTGCCTGTGGCCACATATTTAATTTTTTATATGAGTCATGATCTGAATCTAAATCTTATTTACTCCAGGCCATTATTACCTCGACTATACTACGATGTCCTGCTGCCTTTTGTCTAGTACATAGTAGGTATCTAATAAGTGTTCATTGAATGGAATTATATGAATGAGATATGGTATTGATGATGTGGATACTTCTTCATTGGGATCCACTTCTGTTGATCCACTCTTCATCCCTCCCCTTGGTGATTGTTGGCTAAATTTTATTAATTTTCATTGATTTCCAAATAGAGGAAGAAAAGAGTTTCCTGAAAAGGCAAAATTTTACCTTATGTTATCCTACTTTAAGCATTATTGTAGACCCTTCCTTTGTTCCCTTGATTCTATTACCTTCTGTCTCATTCAGAACCTCTCTCAGAATATTGTACATTTATATAACATTTGAGAGTTTACAAATCTCTCCCCCCTATTAATCATCCCTTCTCTCTCCTATATTTTCAGTTTTTCTCTCTCAACTGATTCCTTCTCTATAAAGGTGCCCAAGTTGGAAAGGTACCATCAAAGGAAATAAGAAAATAAGGTGGACGGACAGGTAGAGCAGGTGCAGATGATTTCAGTTTTGGACATGTTGAGTTTGAGCTGTCAGCAGTACATCTAGGAGACTTCCAGCAAGGAGTAGGGAGAGTTTATGAGTGCAGAACTGGAGTTCAGGGAAGATATTGAAGTTGGGTATGAAATTTGGAAGTCATACACTTAGAGGAGAAAATTCAACCCATTGGAAGAGGATGGGATCACCAAGGGAGAGAATGTAAGAAGAAGAGAGAAGAGAGCCCAGAAGAGAGTCTTGGGTGGGGGGCAATTGTAGGTACAGAAAAGATGTAGGCTAATGGATTGGCAAAGGGGCCTAAGAACGAGTCAGGCAGGAAGGAGACCTAGGAGAGAGTAGCATCATGAAAGTAAAGGTCATGGAACTTATCCAGGAGAAAGTGGTGGTGAGTCATTTCAAAAGCTGCACCAAAAGATTGATGAGGATAAGTAGTGATGAAAGACTTTTGGATTCAACAGCTAAAAGGCCATTGAAAGAGTAGTGATGTTTTAAGTCAGATTACAAGGCTTTGGGAGTGAATGGGAGTGAAGAAGAGGAATGATTAAGTTTGAGGGGAGGGCAAGGTGGGAGGAAAATTTGTATTTTCTTTTTTATTTTTATGTCTATGAGTACCAAGTAATAAGTCATTAATTAGAAATATTTTGAAGATGTATTATAGAGAAAATGATGAAAGTAGGAAGTTCTGGAAGAGGTTGCCAGGATTAGTCTTGATAAAAATAAAGATCACTTACTTAATCTTCTGAGATTGAAGCAGTGGAGGGAAGAAAGGGGAACACATAAGTTGTAATGTATGAATAAGAGGAAGAGGTTATGGATGGGGAAGTGTTGGGTTTGGGGAGGTTTATAACAGTTTTTAAGGGGACTATAATTGAGTCAATCAGAAATGAATTAAATATCATCTTGTAATGGTGAGGTGGGCAGCTAGGAGGCATCGTGAATAGAGTACCAGGCCTGAAGTCAAGAAGATTCATCTTCCTGAGTTCAAATCTAGCCTCAGACACTTGCTAGCTGTGTGACCCTGGGTGAGTCACTTAACCCTGTTTACCTTTAGTTTCCTCATCTGTAAAATGAGTGTAGAAGTAAATGACAAATCACTCTGGTATCTTTGCCAAGAAAACCCCAAATGAGATCAGAAAGGGTAGGACATGACTGAAACAACTGAACAGTACAGTACCCTTGGTTTGGAACCTCTATCCAATTCCTTTCTCCAAATTCAAGTGAATTTTTTTTCTGTAAATCCAACCAACAATTCATGCTATCAGTAACATTTGAACCCAATGAGTCAGACATTTTTATACCATTTGACAAAGTCTCTACCTAAATGCACACTCCAAGTAAATAATAGTGGCCCTGAGACTGAAAACATAGTACACTTTTATGAAGCTTATAGAAATGGTTTAAAATATCAGTGTGATCTTCTCCTCCTCCTCCTCTTCTTCCTCTTTCTTCTCCTCTTCCTCCTCCTCCTCCTTTTTCCATTCGCTAAAGTGAGTTTAGAAGAGTAGAATAACAGAAAATACTCTGGCACGTGCAAAGTTTCTATCTTTTAGCTTTGAAGAAATTCATAATCATCCACATATAAAAAGAGCAAACTATTTCATATTTATTATATTTATAGGTGCCTGGGTGGATTTGAAATTTAATATTACTACTATTGCTAGTGCCACTACTACTACTACTACTACTACTACCACCACCACCACTATCCTTTATATAGTACCTTTGAGTTTTGAAAAGCCCTTTACACAAATTCTTTCTTTTGAAGGTAGGTATGCTATCATTATCCTCATTTTGCAGATGAAGAAACTGAGATTGAAAGGGGCTGAGAGATGTGTTTAGAGTCACACAGCTAGTTAGTATATAAAGTGAGAATTGAACTTGGGTCTTCTTGACTACAACATTCGGTACATTGTATCATGGGGTTGCCAAGGGAATTGAAATGGAAAAGATGAGTTTTAGGCACAGCTAGGATACAAATTCAGTTTCTCTAAGTATTTGCTTCCTCATTTGTAAAATGGAGACTATAAAGAACACTTCACGACCTCCTAGACTTTGATGTGAAGAAATCTTTGTAAATTTCACAAGACTTTAAATGCCATTTACCCTCCTTGGGTCTCAGTTTCCTCACCTTTGAAATGGGATTTGCACCCTCCCATTGGCCTTTGAGCTTTATTCCAGCTACAGAACCAAGATGCTTTGATTCTTGTCCACATTTTCTCAAAATGGAGCTATTCGATAGTCTGGGGGTCTTTCTAGTTCATTTTTGATTTTGCTTTTAATTTGTTTATTTTGAGAAGCATTATGGCTTAGTGAGTAGCGTGTTTATCTTAGACTGAGAAAGAACTAGATTTGAGTCCTGACATTTATTTATCATTTGTGTGAACCATTGGTAAATCACTTAAGCTAAGCCTCAGTTTCCTTTTCAGCAAAATAGGGATAGTAATATCTACCTCATAGAATTGTCATGAAGCTCAAATCAAACTATCTCCGTAAAATGCTGTGTAAACTATAAGGTGCTATCTAAATGTGGACTTTTCTTTCATAGTTATTCATGGGGCACTCAGATTGTACTTTTGGTTATTTTCATTTCATGGCTGCTTCACCTCATTTACTGATCACACATTTCCTTGATAATTCCTTTTAATGTACTTCCTAAGCACAAATCATTGTTGGTAATATGTGATAGCCTGTGATATTCTTATACTCACTGTGTATATTTCCATTTTCCTTTGTGCTATTTGGCATTCTTTATTTTTCAATAAATTTTCTATTTCATAACTTGAGGCTTAGGAATAGTAATGTTTGAGAGGTAGATTTTATTTATTTATTTTTTTGTATCAAAGAGACATAAGATTATTGGAAATACTGCACGAAAGAAGCCCATGGTACATTAGAAATAGTGTAAGATGGAAACAAAATGTGTGTTTCACTCACATTTCTGCTATTTCCTACCTGTGTGACCATGGACAAGTCTGTTAGACTCTCTGGGCTGTGTAAAAGTGATGGGGTTAAACTATGCAACCTCTAAATGTTCTTTTTCCAACTTTAAATCTTTAATACTAAATGCTTACTTTCCCTAAATGTAATCTGGCCTACTCCCTAACTCCAATATATTTCTGGGCCTATCATATTGTCAGTCATCCTATCCAAGATAGATAGACAGATGGACTAACTCAAATAGATTGGCCAACAAACTTTGTCATGTACTCAGGAAAATTAGGCTTTTTTACGTGTTTGAATTTTTCTTTGTTTTCCACAGTCGATTTCTTAGAATTTCTGATACTTTCGATGTGAACATATTTAAACTTTGTCTCACATTTACATAATGTTAAAAAACTTACGTTTTAATTTACAAACATGAATTCATTTGATCTTCATTAAAATACCGTGATAGCATATGTATTGAAGAGATTATTATCTCCATTTATAAATGAACAAGCCAAGGTTCATGCAGGTTAAATCATTTGCCTAAGGTCTTGCAAAAACTGTCAGAGAAACGAAAGACCATTTTTTCGTATTTCACAGTACTTTACCACCTTGTCATAAGGAAATTAGTTATACCAGAAATGAGATTCGTTATGCTAGATTTTACCCAGTTTGTTTTTGGACAGATTTATTGGACTGATAGATCAAGAGAATACTGTAGATTGAATTAATCTAAACTGTATCATTCAAATCTTTTGGACAAAATCGAAACATATGGCTAGGCAAGAGTGCTGATAGATGGCTTTGGAACTGGTTGAATAACTAGATTTAAAAAGTGGTTATTAATAGTTTGAAGTCAACTTAGGAGGTGGCCTAGAATGGGAATACCTTTGGAAATACCCTGGGGACTTTTGTTTGGTTCTGTGCTGTTAGACATTTTTTAAGGAGTGAGCTAAAGGCTCAGAGGGTACAATGATAAAAGTTTCCAATGGGGGTGGCAGGAGCTAGAAATAATAATGATGGAAAACCAAGCCAGGATTCAAACACTTCTTGATAGGCTAATAATAATAACAAAGATAATGACAGTAATAACTAGCATTTAAATAGCACTTCAAGTTTTATATTTTAAACATATCACATTTGATCCTCACAACGACACTTAGAGGTGGGTACTGTTTTTATCCCTATCTTACATTTAATGAAGCTGAGACAAAAAGGGGACAAGTGACTCTCCCAGGGTCACACAATAAGTGTCCAAGGGAGGATTTGATCTCAGGTCTTCCTTAAAGTTCCATGCTTTCTCCACCGTACCACCTAAATAAGGTAAAATCATGATAAATGTAAAGCCCTATATATGGGTTCAAAAAACAAATTTCCTATGTTTAAGATGGGGGAAGAGGGGAAATGCTAGATGGCAGTTTGTACAGAAATGATTTGTGACTTTTACTAAACTGCAACCTTAACATGAGTCTGTGATGCTTTAAGAAAGGAATATCATCCAGGATTAGAAAAAGTGATGATCCTGCTGGCATAGACTCATCTGAAACAGTATGTTCAGCCCTCGGAACCACATTTTAGGAAGGACACTGTTAAACTGCACAGTATCGTAGAAGCAGGTAGCCAGGATGAATATGCAAGTTCCATAAGATCACATGAAGATTAAGTGAAGAAGCTGGAGATGTTTAAACTGAAGAGGAGAAGAGGCATGGGGAACATGATTATTGTCTCCAATTATTTGCTGGTGTGTCATTTGTTAAAAGGATTAGATTTATTCTGTTTTACTTCAGAGACAGAACGAGGAGGGATTGATTGGAGTAGCAAAGAGGTGGGTTTAGGTGGCGCTATGTGTCCTGGAGAGAGGAAAATGAGTTCAAAGCCTGCCTCCAACACTTAAAAGCTGTGTGACCTTGGGTGAATTACTTAACTTCGTTTTACCTCAGTTTACTTATCTGTAAAATGGGAACAAAAATAGCGCCTCCCTCTCATGGTTGTTGTAAGGATCAAATGAGATATTTGTAAATCACTTTGCAAACCATTAAAAAGCTATCTAAAGGCTATATAGTATTTAGACTTTTTGTAGAGAAAACCCTCCTATTTATTGGTGCTATCTCCAAGTAGCATGGACTGACTCAGAAAGCGGTGTGTTCTTTTTTTTTTTTCAGGTAGAAAAGACTAGGTGAACATATACTGAGAAGGCCATGTCCCTTCAAATAAGGAAAATAGTGGTTTGAGGAGATGGTGTCCAAAGTCCTTTCCATCCATGAGATTCCGAGAATCTCTGACTGTTCTATTGTGTTTCTAAATGGGTCTTAGTCATTGTAAAAATGTTGAAAATGCATCTCTCACAACTTTGTTCCCCTTTCCCAATTTACAACTTAAAATGGAAAAAAATGTCTTCATACCAAAAGATCAGATGTAGACAGGGCATAAAATAAAGGAAAGGGTTTATTTAGGAAGAAATTACTACTTAAAATAAGAAGTTACACTGTGTCATTGTGTCATATACAGGACAAGTAAGCTTTTGATTACTTAGAGTTAAAGGTTGCTTCTGATTTAAATTTCTAAGCCTTGCTAAGAACATAAAGGATTTCAATAAAAATCTTGTTATTCTGTAAACTCTACTTAAAACACACACATACACAGAGTATTCTACTTTACCCTATACTTTTCCCCTACCTCCTTGCACAATTTACATTATATCTAGTGTACTTGCTACTGTAGCTTTGCAGCTATATTCACATGGGTCTTGGTCCTTTTTGCAACATCAGTTTGATTTCCCAGAACTTTAGAACTAGCAATAAATTGTGGAAAAGGAAAAAAAAAAGGCTCAACAACCTTGCTTTAAACAATGCTTCTGCAAGAAAAATAGTTAATATGTCTTTTCATACCTTCTTAGTTACCTAAACTCTCACCCCTCACATTCTTGAATTGAAAAATGGCTTCCAAGAATATGTTCCCTGACCAAGAGCCTTTCTGCAATTGATAAGTGGTTCAAGGATGAACAAATAGTACTTAAAAAATTGCAACCTCTAAAGGACCATTTGAAAAGACACTCCAAACCACTAATAATAACAGAAAGGTACATTAAACAAATCCAAGAATTCACCTTTTACCTTTGGCAACAATAACCAAAAACAGAAAATAGTAAGTGTTCGAAGGGTTATGAAGGATGAAATCCTTAAAATCCTACTGGTGGAGGCGGACAAACATTCTGTGTATCAGTTTAGAATTATGTGAGTAAAATCACCAAACATTCTGTATCATTTGACCTAGTAATTCCATTATTTAGTATATCACCTACATCTTACTCATGTATGGGGCTTAAAGCTTTATAAAGTGATTGATATACATTATTTCTTTTAATCCTCACTACACAGGAGTAGGTAGGGCAAATGCTATTTATTATCCTCATTTTCAAAGATGAAAGAGTTTCAGAGAGAAACTTACTTGCTTAAGTCACATAAATATTAGACCCAGAACTTAGAACTGGGCCTCCTCAGCTTTGAGACAAATATCTATTTCTGCTATGCCAATAACCAAAGAGTTTATGATGTCAACAGCATAGGGTGGTCCTCCCTCTGCCAATCTAAGTGGCAACTCATCTGTGACTTAGTATATGTATTTTAGGGAGCTATTGGAAGCAGGTTAAGGTGTTGTTTGAGTGGCATGATGTAGCAGATAGCGCCCTGGACTTGGAGTCAGAAACACTTGAGTTCAGACCTGTCTCAGATATTTAGTAATTGTTACCCTGAGCAAGTCACTTAGTCAATCTGTCTTAGTTTCCTCATCTTCAAAAGAAAGGGTTTGGATTTGATGGCATCTGAGGTACCTTCTAACTCTAAATCTGTTATGCTATGATGGTGTGATTTGACCAGGAAATTCCACAGCTAGCAAGTGTCAAAGGCAAGATTTGAATCCATATTTTTCTGACTCTAAGCCCAGCCCACTACTTTACCAAAATCAAGAACTGAGGATAAATGTATATATGTGTGCATATATCTGTGCATATATACATATATATGTATATGCAGGTGTGTATGTATCTCTATACATTGCTTAAATACTCAGGTCTTCAAAGCATCCATATATCACTTTTTAATGCCTGAGGAGGATTGCTGCATCTCATTAACCATGTTGGTTCAATTGATAGCTTTGAAATGCATACTTACCATGATAGTGATCATGTAGGTTCTCTAAATTAATTTCTAGGTTGTGCTTTATTAAGAATTAAATCCAGGGGCAGCTAGGTGGCACAGTGAATAGAGCACCAGCCCTGGAGTCAGGAGGACCCGAGTTCAAATTCAGCCTCAGACACTCAACACAAAAACTAGCCGTGTGACCTTGAGCAAGTCACTTAACCCCAATTGCCCTCCAAAAAAGCAAAAAAAAAAAAAAGAATTAAATCCACCATCTATGTAGACACAAATACTCGTGCTCCCACCCCCCACCCTCCCAAAAAATCAAACAGCTATGAACTCTCTACATTACGATCTTTTGGGGAAGCAGAAGGAGTTAACATAAATCAGTCAAGTAGAATGAAAGTTTTCTAATTTAAACTGTTCATCTTTCATTCAGTACAGTAATTTATCAATTCAATCACTTTCAAGATTTTGCAAAGTAGTTTTGACTATTTAATTTCCCCTCCTGCCCATCTATTTCTTCAATTGTGTTCTGAAATTCTGCACATATTTTATACTTTGTGTTCACATCTGCTACTTTGCACAAACCAGCATTACTTTCTTTGAAATTAAAAAACAAAAAAGAAAAAAACAACTTTCCCTTCAATGCAGACACTACCATTATGACCAATATTATCAAAGCTTAAAAAAATTCTATTCGGCATTTCTCTTTTGAGCTTTTTCTATTGAGACATTGTCTTTTAATGATCTATTATTTCTATTGTGCATTGTCTTGGGGGAGGGAATGCTGTTTCCTCCTAAACTTTTGAGGAAACTTTTTTTCTATGAGTCTCATTCATTACCTTATTTTGAAGAGGGTAATAGGTGAAGATTCATCAGTACAGGGGAAAGAACGTTGGATTTAGAGTTAGAGGAACTGGATCCAAATATTACTCCCTCTGAGACTGTAGATAAGTCACAACCTCTTTTGGCCTCAGCTTCCTCATCTATAAAATGAGGGGATAAGACTTCAATGTCTTTGATATCGATGATCCTTCGTGGGTTAGGCAGGGTGCCCAGGCCCAGAGGCTTCCCTCTGTCAAGCGGAGACTTGGTTGAGCTCATATGTAATCCTCCTACCCCACAAAAAGGAACCTACAGCTGGTGTCAGAGCTGTTTGCCGATAAGATTTTATCGCTTTTGCTTCTGATCCTGATAGAACTGTAGCAAGGCAGGCAGTAAATAAGATGGATTTATTACAGACTGGCTGCCTTTGCTAACACAATGTCTGCTCAGATAGGTAGAAAAAGGCAAAGGAAGGGAATGATCCTTTTTACCACCTTAGATTTCAGTAATTCACTGGATTTGGCCATTGGGGACAGGGAGGAGGCAGATGGAGAGGATTCCATGGTATTTATCTATACAAAAAGTTCATTGGAAAAAATGAATGAATATTTCTTGAACAATCAGCCTAATTGGAATAGATGACTGCAAATGCAAGGGCTGATAAATGATCATAAGGGCATCTGTGTCTCATGCATCAAGACCCTTAAGCAAACCCAGCTTTGTACAGTACTTGTGGATTAATTGGGCATGCATAATTTACTCCTGCAGTTTACATAAGTGTAAGTATTTTTCTCATTCTAGAAAATAGGCATCTTAGCTACAAGAGAAAAATCAGAATATTACTTCATGGTGAAGTAAGCCATCAACCCCAGTCCCTGCTATTTAGAAAAAAGGTGGGGGAAGGAGGATGTTTGCTCCTAACCACTGTTGCTTGAGTTTTTAAATTGAAATAATTTTTCAGGTTTAATTTGTTTTTCACCCTGTTACGCATTCCTTTCATTTGGCATTTCATTAGCTGCCTGGGTTTTACCATTGCTGAGAATGAGACCACTTTCTTATTTTCTTGCTCTAGTTTGGGACTATTGTATTTGTGTTTTCAGGAGAATTTTAAATTAGAATAATTCCTGCTTTCATAACAATTTTTATATATTCAAGAATAATACCATTATAGGAGATTTAATAGTGCTTTCTAAAAAGTGAAATTAGTCAGTTGGAAGTATTTGTTAGTATACTTTCTTTATATTTTTTATGTCAATTAGCAGTACAGTAGACAAAAGCTTTTGTAACCTTGAAATTTGCTTCTTTACTGCAAAAACTATTTATTTTTTTGCTACTAAGCAACTGCCTACCCTAATCATACTAAGGCATTATCACCTCCCTTTGTCCTATCAATATCATCTCCAGATACGGTCATAAATATACTATAACAACCCCATAAGTTCTATGACATTGGCAACTTCATTGTAACACTTGCTGATCAATCAATCAAGCATTTTATTAAGCAACTACTGTGAAACAGGCACCAGGCTCAGTGCTGGAGATATATAGACAAAAATGAAACTTTCCTTGCCCTCAAGGGGTTTACATTCTATTAGCTAAAATAACATATTCATGTAAAAATAAATACAAAAAATATCATATATTAAGTAAATATGACTTAATTTGCCTGGAGGAATGGGTCTAAACGGTGATGGAGAAACATTATAGCTTCAAGGGAACAGGAAAGGCTTCATGTAGGAGGAGGCACTTGAGCCAAGCTGTGAAGGAAGACAGAGATTATAAGAGATGCAGATAAAAAGGGAGTTCAGACATATTGGACAGCATGTACCTGTACATCATGGAAGTAGTGAATGCAATAATATGTGTGGAGAAAAGTAAGTTGGCCAGTTTAGCTGAATTGTAAAGTGCAAGAAGGGAAATCATGTATAATTAGTCTGAAAAGTTAGGGTAGAACTAGACTGGGACAGGCTTTGATTGCCAGAGAAATTTGTTCTAGAGACAACAGAGAACCTCTGGAGAGTTGTCAACAGGGTTAAATCAGGACTTGAGACATCAACGGATGGGAGGCAAGACTTGAGCCTCACTGATACTAATGCTATCAAAAACTAGTCCACTTATGGAAGCCATATTGCTTACTCTATGAGCAGAAGCACTTTGGCTATGAAACAAACTACCCCTTGAAATATTCTTTTGCCCAACTCTACATTTTGGAAGACCCAATTAATGACATCAGACAAGATATGGTTGAATTAAATTGAAATGACTTTCCTATGCTCTCTCCTCTCCCCACAATATATTCTCCATCCAATTTTCTGATGCCAGAAATTCTATAATTTGCATTTAATTACCTTAAAGAATTGTCATCTGAGGAGTAAGACATTACATTTTATGTCTTTTAATCTTAGCATGAAAATTTGTTCATTTTTTTCTTGAGTAAAGATTTTAGTAGGGGAAAAGGTGATACAGAACAGAGAAGTCTTAAGAAAACTTGATGCTTATGAGGAGAGTAGTAACAAAGGGATGTATTGGCCAGTGCTGGGGTAGACTGGAGGTCAAGAAGAATTGTGACTATTAATAAATAATTTTGCCTAGAGCCACTTCTGTACTTATGTATTAACAGTTGTTAATGCACTAAATATTTCAGAAATTATTATTCTATCAAAATATATTTTACATAATTATAAATCTTAATTTTCATACAATAATAAATCTAATGCTATTATCTTTGAAAATCAAAGGGCTAATGATTCATTTACTGCCATGGGGAAATATGATGGACTATTGGTTTACATAGTTAATATGTTCCTAAAAAATTGTGGTTAGGTTGAATTTTTATAATAAAATTATGTCTTACTGATTTTTGTATCATTTCAGAATTTCTTTATCTTCACTTCTGATATATCTTAAATTGTAAGGCATTATTGTTACCTATATTTTAAATGCTACTCACACAAGTAGAAAGACATTATTGTATAATGATGGTTGAAAGGAGTTGAGAAGACCTGGTTTCAGATTTCAACTTTAATAATTAAAGTATTAATTACTTAAATTTAATTAACTAATTAATTAAAAATACTGCGTGACCTCAGCAAATCACTCAGCTTTTCAGGGCCTCTGTTTTCTAGAAGGTAAAGCAGGTATGATACCCATAGTAGGAGAAACATTATAAAACACTTTGTAAACTTTAGCGTGCTGTATATGTATATCTATTAGTTATTTTTAATAGATACAGGTATTTAATAAATTATTTCAGTGAATTTTAGTTAAATCAGTCTATAAATTTATCTAATTACTAAGTTTGGTATTTCACATAAGAAGATGCATACATATAAAGAGTAAAGACTATAAGAAACTACCCCTCTCTTTGTGTCTCTCTGTCTCTGTCTCTGTCTCTGTCTCTCTCCATATCAACATGAATTCCACTTGAGGCATAGCAAAATCTTGAGTTATTTCTTTGCAGTCTTACTATTGTGGCAGGTAGCAAGGTAACTCAGAAGATATAGAATTATGCCAACATCCATTCAATTTTTTTTCCCAGATGGAGATTTCCAATGATACCATGAATCTAGAGTAGATGGGACTAGATTGGCAGCTAGGCTAGCGTAGAAGCTCAAGTCCTCCCTCTGAACCCCCGTATGGACTTCTTGATATATGTATATGTATATTTTATCCTAATATAGAACTCACTGGGGAAAGTGCAAAACTAGTTCCTGGATGCTAAACCATAAGTCTTCAGGCTCTGCAGTTTTCCAGACCATTAGTGATTCTCAAGTTACAGCCTAAATACTACCTAATCCTGCTCAATACCGCGTGATGTTGCAAAAATGTCCATAGTAGTGGTCTAGTAGTTTCTAGCTTAGATTAGATCAGATGAAGCCCTTACTATTTGCCAAGCACTGCACTATGTCCTGAGAATACAAATACAAGCAAAAAAGAAAGATAGTCCCTATTCTCAAGGAGCTTGCATTCATTCTGATGGGGGAAGACAAAGATGACACATAAAAAGGAATTGAATGGGGGGAGATGCAAGGTGGAAAAGTAGTTAGAAGTTGGGTAACTAGCAAGTTAAAAGGGTGCGTGACTGACATGGGCACATTCTCAAATGGAGGTTCTGGAGATGAACTCCATTTGGAGTAGGATGCAAGGAAATATCTCCATTATGAGAAGGTCCCTGGAGCCAAGGTATAAAAGTAGGCTAGGGAATTGTTAGCTGAGCTGAGTTAGAAGTCTTTCTCTAAATTCTTCATGAAACATGTACAGAGTATGTATAAAAATGCCTTTGGTATTAGATAATTTAATTGGAATTGGCATTCAAAATATGGTTTGAAACCTACTCTCTTGACCCTTACTTACAATGTGTTCTTGGTCAAAATCACTTATTTCCTCACTTATTCACATGCAGTTGTATGGACAGGCCTTTGAGGTAGTACACCATGACATCTTTGTTGGACAAGCATTGCAGTGTACAGAGACCTGAACCCAGAACAAAACAGGAAGAAAACAGTGAGTTGCATTGCACTTTTAAATCACATTTAGTGATCCTTAGCTTCTCCTTGACATAAAAATCAATACTTTTAATGCTTGCATTTTCTCAGTAGTTCTGTTTGTTTCCATTCATTCAAGTCTGCCTATATTTCTCCCAAATCATCCCTTTTGTAATTTCTTATGGTACAATAAAAGTATACTATTACTTTCACATACTATAATTTTTTTTCAGCCATTCCTCAACTGATGGCACTAGTACTTACTTCACTGTTCTTTACCTCAACAAAAAGCACTCTTTTTGAGATTTGTGCATGCATATAATTTGTCCTTTCCCCCGCTTTTTAAAAATCTCTGTAGGGCATATGTTGAGTAGTAATATCACTGGATCAAAAATAAGTATAGTTTAATGATTGGGAAGGGAGTGGGGATATCTCCAAATTGTTTTCTAGAATGACTGGATCAATTCACTGCTTGTCTTCCTATATCCCTTCTGATAGATGTGATTTTCTTTTTTTTTTTTTTGCCATCTTTGCCAATCTGATTTCTATTATTATTAATCAATTGAAGCATTTTATATGATTGTGAGTAGTTTGCATTTCCTCCTTTTAGAAATGATAGTTTATCTCATTTGACCATTTATCTATTAGGTATGCCTCTTGTTCTTATGTGTTTTCTTCTCTTCCATCCAAATCTTGCATTTCAGACCCTTATTAGACTTGCTGCAGTGATTTTTTAAAATCCAGACAATTGTTTTTATTCTAATATTAACTTGATTTTGTCTCCACAAAAGTATCCATTTTAGGTTATCAAAATGATGAATTATGTTAACAGTGATCCTCTTTGCCCTTTATTCAGTCAAGAACACTTCCACGTCTGTAATTGTGAAAAGTATTACCTGTCTTGCCCCCTCTAATTTGTTTATGATGTGGTCTTTTATGTTTAGGTGATGTGTCCATTTGGAACTTATTAGCATGAGACATTGGTTTAAATACAACTTTTTAGCCAGGTTACTTTCTTGTTTCCCTAGCTTGCTGTATACAGTAACATGTCTTATGTCAGTGATTAGAATCCTTTGGTTTATTTAACATAGGCCTACCATGTTTCATTAGGATTTTATGTACCTAATCTGTTTTACTGATCAACTTCACTATTTTTTTTTAAAGCAATTGGGGTTAAGTAACTTGCTCAAGGTTACACAGCCAGTTATTTCTGGGTGTGGTTCTCATTATCTGAGCCCAGATTGGATCCCCAGGTCATCCTGACACTGGAGCTGGTGCTCTTACTCGCTGAGCCACCTGGCAGCCCTTTCACCATTTTTTTTTGAAGTAGTACCAAATAGTTTTGATAATTGTGACTTTTAGTATACTTGGAGATCTACTATTGGTAGATCTCTTCCTTTACACCATTCCATTATTTCTCTTGGGATCCTTGACCTTTTGTTCCCCCAAGTTCTATAAAGTAACTCTTGGAAGTTTTATAGGTATGGCTCAGAGTAAATATGTTAAAATATGTAATGTTTTCCATTTTTGTAATATTTGTAGAGCCTAACCATAAACAACGTATATATCTCAATTAAAGTCTGTTATTTCTGTAAAGAATGCTTTGTTGTTGTAGTATTCATATAATTCCTGTATGTGTCATAGTAAGTAGACACCAATATGTTTTGTACATGGTATTGTTACTTTGAATGGAACACTATCTTCCTGCTGCATTTTGTCAATAATATACAAAAGGCTGATGACTTAATTTGGCCTATTTTAGAATCTACCACTCTTCTAAATTTTTTTATGATACTGAATGCTGGACTACTTAAAATTTCTAGAGTTCAAATTAGAGGTGTCCCAAAGAGCAATGGGTATAAACATGCCTCAGCATATTTTCAGTGATGAATCTGGTACAAGAAAGTGACATGATTGATATCTGTAGGAAATAAAAGATCAGAAAATGAGGTGGTTCCATCACATAGCAAGGTAACTTCCCAGGGGCTAAAATGACGCTCACAAAATGTGGAAAAGTATAAGAGGAAACCTTTAGGATGGCAGAAAGATAAGAACATGGATAGAAATCTTGCAGAGTTTACATTGATGGAGGTAATACTATTATCAATGAAATTATGAGGCAATTGAAGTATGATGTAAGCAATGATACTGGCCTTTCTTACAAGACTACTAGTATCAAATAGGAAAATGAACAAAGAAATCTTTATGGCCATAAAGAAGAATAAAATGAGCTCACATTTGTATAGCTCATTAAGATTTACAGTGCCCTTTCCTCACAACAACCTTATGACTAAGGAGCATAAATATTATGATCCCCATTTTACAGATGTTCAGAAAAGTCAAGTCTCTTGCCTGTGTTCATTTAGCCAATAAGACTCGAAGATGGGATATCCCCAGGGACCCTCCTGTCTCCCTATTAAAGCACAGACATCTTAATCTCATAGAAATAAGATCTGGAAGTAACACTGTTACAATGTTATAGTTGTTATTTGTTGTTGTTTTTTGACCCAACCTATGATTTCTGTGGTATAAGAAACCCCTTTCTACCAAACTCTTTCTTCCAAAAAATATCAGAATCTGCATTATTCTGGAGAATATCCCAGAGAATTGAGAGGTCAAGGCAAGGAAAGGCAAGACAATAAGCATTTATTACATGCTTCTTCTGTGCCAGAAACCAAGACTTTCGAAGGGTCTCATAGATATCCAACATGTGATATGAACTCAGGTCTTCCTGACTCCAAGACCAGCTGGCCAGATACAGCAATGGTGTTTTGTGGAATAATACATAGTGTACAGTTTTGGAAGGCCTGGAAGACGTGGTGGCACAAATCCCACTTCTGACAATGGCAAGAAGTTGAAATGTTCTGAACAAAACTGAGATTCAAGGGTTGACACTCACAGTAACACAATAAAGTAACAGGATCACTTTTTGAATTCACTTGACTTCAAATCCTACCGCATCAAACTCCCTATTATATTAATGTAAACTATTACTATTTTTGTTTTTAATATTATTATTAATTCTCTCTCTTTTTAGCCTACATTTAACAATAGATTCCACAGAGTCATGGAAAAGAAAAAGCTTATAAATCCTAGATTCTTTTTATAGCTTATATGCCTTCCAGAAAAAGATTTTCCAGGTTTCAAATGCAGTAAATGAATGTTTTGCATTCCCAAAAGTTAGATGTTAACCTGGAGATTCATATCTTCAGCTAAAGCAGCACTGTACTATGGCCTAAACAAGAGGTGCCAGGAAGAACTAGATTAAAATGTAATTAGGAACTGTTTCACACAATAAACAAAAATACAATACAGGTAAAGTACATTTAATTTAAAAAAAGAAGTCAATATGCTACCCACAGGGATCTTTAGCAAGAATTAGTGACCTTTGTTTCTACCTGAGTTTGATACATCTGCCCTAGACTATGAGCTAGGAAACAATTCCTCTGCACACATAGAGTTATCTGTGAGTTTCAATGCAACCACTTTCCATTTCTTTTTATTTTTATTTTTTTTTGCTTTTTGGAGGACAATTGTGTTTAAGTAACTTACCCAAGGTCACACAGCTAGGTTTTTTGTTTGTGTGTGTTAAGTGTCTGAGGCCTTATCCAAACTCAGTCACTTTCCATTTCTTTGGGTGGCAAATTGGATGGAAAAAATATGGCAATGACACGCAAAATGATAAGTAAACATTGCTTTATTTTTGTTATTTGGGTCATCACTAAAGTTTAACTTTGAGGCTTCCCTGTAGGTTGGTGGTTACCCTGGGTTTTCAAAGACAACATTAACAAACCCAGAAGGTACTGTGAAGTTGGAAAAGCCTTATCCACCCCACCCCCAAATATGGTGTGTCTGTTGTGCAAGGATCAACTGAATTATTTTGGAAGGGGTTCAGCATTAGAAAATTGGTCACCATGTGATGATTTTTTTGGGAGTGGGGCAGGCAACTAATGAAAAGTCCTCAAGTACAAAATGGCGTTCAGTTTTGTGTGTCTGCAACTTCTAAAGTTAAAATGTTCTTGAAATGAGAGACAGAGGGGCCAATGGCAATGCAAAGAATCATAATTCTTTGACTATCTAAAACCATTAGTCACTGATACTTTAGACATCTTTTTTTTCTAATGACTTATAAGCTGATCTACTCACTACTAGATTTGCCTAACCACATAGACATAGACAGGGTAATAAACTTGAAGTGAAGAAACACTGCAGTCAAATCCTGGTTCAGATACTTACTAGGCTGGGGGCAAACTGATCAAATTGT
Organism: Petaurus breviceps papuanus; assembly: GCF_028583685.1. NCBI lineage: Eukaryota > Metazoa > Chordata > Mammalia > Diprotodontia > Petauridae > Petaurus > Petaurus breviceps. Next base: position 50,138,585 of record NW_027185798.1, on the reverse strand, counting down.
TTGACCTCTCTAAGTCTTATTGTCCTTATCTGTAAAATAGGAATAATAAAGGCATCTATTTCAGAAGATCTTTGTGAGGATGAAATGAAACAATATGTGAAAAGTGCTTTGCAAACTCTAAAATATTATATGAATTTTAGCTCAATCATCATTATCATCATCATCATTGTCATCATCAGTGAAACCAGAAGATATAAAGAAATTGAAACCAAGGAAGGCTCATTAATAGGTTTCTGATGAAATGGAAAATAAAGGAATTAATGAAACAGTTTCATTTTGGTTCTCAAAACCACAAGAAGCATTTCATGTAATACTTAATTCAATGCTCAAGATGAGGAAAAGTTGGCAGACAATTTTGAAGGCAATTGCAGTGTTTGAAGCAATATCATTTGTAGAGGACAAAATGGTGAAGTTCTGTGAAGAAGGAATGAAAGCATCCCATTTTATACCCTAGCAACCCTAAGAAGTAGTTGCTATTATTATCCACATTTTACAAATGGGGAAACTGAGACTGAGGGAGATTAAGTGATTTGCCAAGGATTATACAGATTAAAAGACACTAAGGCTGGATTTGAACTCAGGTATTTCAAAGCTGGACACTATCACCTAGTTAAAGTTCATGGAATAAAAAGAGACCAGTGACTTGATTGATGCTTCCTCAATCAAGACATCCCACCCCACTTTAACTAAGTAAAAAGATAATCAATTTTAGGTTTTAAACTAAGCAAGAAAAGGTCCTTTGACTTGAGTGATATTACTTAACAATCATGTTTGGATTAGCTATGAAAATTTGGCAACATCCCAGGGGTGGTCACAATATGTTGTCACAATTGGTAAAACTGGAGGCTTTATAAAAATTGAAGGATAGAATTCTAGAAAGAAAAAAAAACAACTCTAGGAAGGTGCCTTTGAGAGAAAAGTGGCCTCTGTTTTAGCCTTAGGTCTCTTCTACTTTGGCTAGAGGAAGATCTTTTGAGTGTTGAAGGGCCTGGAGGATTTTGAATTTCCCATATTTCCATCACTGTTCTAATGGGCCCCCCAGAGCAATTGATGACAATGTCTGTATCAAAAGTCAAGGAAAGAATCAACATAGATTCATGACAAGGAGTCTAGCAAAGAAACTATCTTTGTCTATGGCGAACTTCTTTATTATTCCATGAGTGGGAGAACAAGGATAGAAATGAAGAGCTATGAGTTACTCCCCTTCAATGACCCTACTTTTCCCTGGAGTCTATACATATTTGTGGGAGAATGTAACATTGGGGAATTGTACCAGCTGTTCTTACTGTACCACCTTGGTAAATATCCCTTTCTAAAAGTTACTTAAGGCTGACGGATTCTCAGCTGATATTGGGGAGAAACATGCTGGTTGGGCCGTAAGCCCATAGCGTCAGGGAATTACCTCCTGAGTCCCTCAGACCTCTGAAGGGGAGAAATATAATCTTGCTCTAGGACTTTGTCTGTGAGGATGGGATTTAGGATAAAGATCCTTAGAGTTTCCGTGTACTATACTTGTAGACTGTCAGAAGTCCTACACCTATATATTACAGAGATTTTCTTCAAGAAGGGTGTTGGAGGGGCGGCCAGGTAGCACAGCGAGTAAAAACACCGGCTCCAGTGTCAGGATGACCTGAGGATTGAATCCGGGCTCAGACATTTAGCACCCACCCAGAAACACCTGGCCATGTAACCTTGAGCAATTTACTTAACCCCTATTGCTTAAAAAAAAAAAAGGAAGGGTGTTGGAAGCTGTGGATGTGGCATATACCAAATGCAATAATTAAAAAAGAATTTCCCACATCTTAACAGACATAAAGTTAGCTAGTTGCATCTCTATTAGAATCAGACTTCTTTTTGGGGTCAGCCCATTGACTAGATTAAGAGCAAAGTTTGGGGCAGCTAGGTGGCTCAGTGAATAGAGCACTGGCCCTGGAGTCAGGAGGACCTGAGTTCAAATATGACTTCAGACACTTAACACTTTCTAGCTGTGTGACCTTGGGCAAGTCACAGCCCCAAGTGCCTTGCCTTCCCCCCTCCAAATACACACACAGACACACAAAGAGTAAAGATCAAAATAAACAAATTAAAAGAAAAAAAATTTGAAGAAAACTCCCACTTTACCTTTGTAAGTAAGTTATGGTCTCTCTCAGTCAAAATGCATAAAAGCAAATACAGTGATTCTCAGTATTGCTGCATCATAGAGTGATACAAAAGCAAAAACAAACAAACAAAAAACTATAATAAGGAGAATGAAAAGTTTCGTTCAGAAATTATCTGGAATAGCAGTCTCTTTATTCAAGGAGATTAATTCAGGCAACATGGCACAAGGGGTAAAAGAATGTAAATTTTGAAGTTAGATAATCTCAGTTTAAAACTTATTTTTGATACTTTCTACCACTATGGCCACGGACAATTCAGTTTAAATCAATTCAAGAAATATTTATTGAGTCACTTCATGGCTCTGGGTCTCAGTTCTCATCTGTAAAATGAGAGGATTAGATAGATGATTAGAAAGAGATAAGGTCCTTCTACTTCTAAGTTGATGGTCCTTAAGGAGCAGAAAGGCTTAGCTGCCAAGGCAATGTGAGTTCAGGGTGCAGGCCTCTTTACAATACTATGGGATTTCCAAGAATGGACAAATGCAAAAAATGAAGACAACAAATCAGTAGTCCAGGAAAAAATGGGCCTGAAGAAAATTTAAACCAGATTATCTTAAGGATATTCAGGGATAAAAATCAGAAGGAAGAAAACAGATACAGATCAGAAGTAATTTCTTTCACATATACAATGATAGTCTCATCAACAAAAAGTACTAGAATGTAATTTCATTGGCGTTGGGAACTCCTAATATTGGAGACTTTCTCTAGTTGGCAATTCTTCTGCAATTTAGAGTCTGAATTTCCTGGGTCATTGAGAGTTCACATGACTTAACCATGATTGTTTAGTTAGCACATTGCTAACAGGGGAAGTAGGAGCTGAAGCTTGGGTTTTCAAACTCCAAGACTGGTCTCTTTAAGCCAATAGGGGTAAGAGACAGCTAGGTGGTGCAGTAGATAAAGGGCCAGACCTGGAGGGAGGAAAATTTCAGTTTAAATTGAATTTCAGGCACTTACTAGCTATGTGACCCGGGCACATCACTTAAAGGCTCTCTGCCTCAGTTTCTTCATCTGTAAAATGAGAATGATAGTTACACCTACCTGCCAGCGTTGTTGGGAAGATAAAGTGAGATATTTGTAAAGTGTTTTGTAAACCTTAAAGCAAATTAAATACTGATTAATAATAATGGAGTACTTTATACATGCTAGATATTAAAAATAGCAAGCATAGGTATAACACTTTAAAGTTTGCAAAGCATTGCATACATATTATCTCATTTGATTCTCACAACAGCTCTGGAAGGTAGATGCTATCCCTATTTTATAGATAGTAATAGTAGCTAACACTTAGATAATGCTTACTATGTGCCAGGCACTATACTTAGAGCTACAAAATTACTGTCTCATTTGATCCTCATAATAATCTTGAAAAGTTGGTACTATTATTATCCCCATTTTATGGCTGAGGAAACTGAGGCAAAAAAAAAAGACTTTCCTAGGGTCCCTCAGTAAATATTTAGGTCAGATTTGAACTCAGGTTTTCCTGAGGCCAGCCCCAGTGCTCTATTTAATATACTACCTAGGTGTTAGTTCCATGTGATTGACTTAACAGAGGTCATATTGGAGGAGAAATATCACATTCTTTGGACTAATTTTCCATTTGAAAAGCATATTTATGACTTTTCTTGACTTCACCGACCTACCACCCTCAAATGTGAAATATGACCTGATTAGCACAAAATGAAATGGATAGCCATTGGTTATCTGGTGAATTTGTGGCATCATTCTGGACCCGGGTGACAAAGTAGTTAATAATCCCTCTACCATCAGTAATCTGAATTGACTTTTTTTGTTGTCGTTCAGTCATTTCAGTAGTGTCTCTGTGACTCTATCTCTTTGTGACACCATTTGGGATTTTCTTGCCATAGATACTGGACTGGTTTGCCATTTCCTTCTCCAGCTTATTTGACATATGACGAACTAAGTCAAACAGCATTAAATCAGCTCATAAGTGTGTGAGATCAAATTTGAACTCAGGTCTTCCTGATTCCAGGGCCCTGCACTCCATCAACTTTACTGCCAATTTACCACCTGTGAATTACCTACCGTATAGACCTAGACACATATCTTAACTGTAAGCTGTATCCCAGAACTGCTACTTCACATTTTCCCTAGGTCATAATGATTCGTTTCATGGTTTGTGATTTGGAAAAAAAAAGTTGTTTTCTTCTTTTCTTTCAGCTTCTTTGTCCTTTTTGTTCTCCTCTGACATTGATATGTGTTATTTCCTTCTGCAAACAAAGAAATGAATGCCCTGTGCTGTATAAACATTTGTGTCGGGTTCCCTCCCGACATTAGTATTCTCCTACACGGGTTAAAGCGTTCACATTGCCTCTGACTCCCTAACTATGACAAGAGAGGAGCAGAATAGTGTATAGTGAACATATCAGTTGGGGCTGATTAGATTAATTACTATTCAGGGCAGTGCTTAGATTAATTATTTTGTTTGTGTAGTATGTTCCTTAAGTGGTTGTCTGATTGCTGTTCAGAAGATTGATTACTTGTTACATTTACCTTGTGGTTTCTGTGGGGAAAACATCTTTTAGGATTCATCACTTCCAAAGCCCTGGGGGTTCAGTTGACATAAGACTGCTCCGATACCAAGCAGTAATACAACAGGCTAAGAACCATGCATTCCTAAAGGAAATTACTAAAAAAATCAGCTCTGACCTCATAGATAGAGTAGCCATCAGATCTCTTTAGCCTCAGTGAGGGAAAATAGATGGTAAAATGAAGTTTATCTGAATCATATAGTATGAGATGGAGAAAAATACCGTGGGTGAAAAAATCCAGGGAAATGAAGAAAACTTCGTGGTGTGTCATGGAAAGACCATTGAACTGAGAGTCCAAAGACACGACTCTAGTCTCTGTGGCTTACTGAAGCAAGTCACTCAGTCTTTCGGAAGCTCAGTCTTATTATTGGTAAGAAGATAAGGTTGAATCAGACAGTCTCAAATTTCTTCCAGCTTGGATTTTAAGGATTCCCTAAACTTTTCTTTCTTTCTTTTTTTGCCTTTTGGAGGGCAGTTGTGGTTAAGTAACTTGCCCAAGGTCACACAGCTAGTTTGTGTGTATGTGTGTGTGTTAAGTGTCTGAGGCCGGATCCGAACTCAGGTCCTTCTGATGCCAGGGCCGGCGTTCTACTCACTGCACCACCTAGCCGCCCAGGCCCTAAACTTTTCTTGGGACAATTAGGTTGCTCAGTGGGTAGAGTGCTGTACCTGGAGTCAGGAAGACTAATCTTCCTGAGTTCAAATTTGGTCTCATATACATGTTAGCTGTGTGACCCTGAGCAAGTCACTTAACCTTGTTTGTCTCAGTTTCTTCATCTGTAAAAGGATCTGGAGAAGGAAATGGAAAACCACTCCCGTATTTTTGCCAAGAAAATGAAGTCATGAAGAGTCAGATATGACTGAACAACAACAACTTTTCTCATCTGCTCATTAAGTAAAATGTTGCCCTCTGGATTTTTTTTTTTTTTTGCTTTTTTTTATTGGAGGGGTTAAGTGACTTGCCCAAGGTTACACGGCTAGTAAGTTCTTCAAGTGTCTGAGGCCGAATTTGAACACAGGTCCTCCTGACTCCAGGGCTAGTACTCTATTCACTGCGCCACCTAGCCACCCCATGCCCTCTGGATTTTTTATTGCTGTTGTTAGTCATGATGATAATCAAAATGGAAAAGTCCTTTTAAGATCAATCAGTCAGTCAACAGGCATTTATTAAATGCCTGTTAGGTGCCATGTACTTTACTTATAAAATTATTTAGTGCAATTCCTTTTTATAGATGGGAAAACTAGACTCCATGGAGGTGAGGTGACTTGTCCAATATCGTGCAACCAAGATTCAAATCCATGCCCTGTGACCTTAGAGACCGAGTTTGGTTTTTTGCTTTGTTTTTCCCTTGTCCTACATCTTATCTGACTGCCCAATGGCAACCTCCTTGCCCACTATCACTGTTGCCACTATCTGACTCATACCTTCCAGTGAGACTTGAGTTCCCCCAAACAATCCATATTTGAACCCTTTGTGGTTTTTTTCTAGAATCTATGTGAATAAGGGTCCTAGAGTAAAGCATTATCTGCTATATTCAAAGAGTGACTGCAGGCGCTCAGAAAGGATTTACTGTAGATAATAGGATTCCATTGCAATGAGAGATTGTAAAGAATTAAATAGAAAAGTACTTAAAAAGAGAATCGAGGGAGTTTGGGGATTAACAGTCGGACTGCCTTTTGTTTTAATAGAATGCTTTCCTAAGCTACTCAGTTTGAATAAAAGAATAATAGTAATGCACCTAAAACTTGTATTTGTTCCACATTTGAATGTGACTTTGAATTCTTCTGATTGATGTTAGAATTGCTGAGACTGATTTCAGTTTCCTAGAATTCAACAGAATACTCTGCCTTTAGCTGATGACTGCATCTCTGCCTCACTTAAATCCAATTCAGGCACAAGACAAGACATCGCCCCTTGATGTCATGTCCAAAAAGCAGGACAGCCACCACCACACACCTTCCATTTAGCACTTTCCCAACATGAATCCTATGTATTCCAAGCGACATTGTTTCCATTTTATAGACATAACAGGTTCAGAAAAGTATGTGATTTGCCCATCTATACTCACCTATGCTGTTGTGCCATTCAAAATCAAATCTGCTGGTTCTGAGTTTAGCTCTTTTCACCCTATATAACATTATGCATTTATAACACACATAGAGTTGAAAGGTATAAATCAATTGATCAAAAATTATAGAAGTTTCCTGAAAATAGGTGACTTAAAAAAAAAAACTGAATCAGTAGAAATTACAGGCGAGCAAGCTGTGGAGCAATTTTAATACTGTAAGGAAAGAAAGTGGCAACAATGGAAACTTGCCTTTTTGAAATATAGCCTCCCCCTTTGAGTTTGTAAAATTAAAAAAAAATGGTTGTTTGAGAAACTTAAATTCCTTGGTACCATTTGAAATAATTTTTATTTAAAAAAAATGGAAGACTCAAATACTGGGGATATGATCTGTTTGTCTAGTTGTTTGGACAGAGACTGAAATGGCCGGGATAAGATGTTTGATTCTGCTGTTCTTTTATGAAAAGGAGGATTACCTTCATAAATAGGAATGTCAGTATCAATGTGAATTAAAAGCTAATGGATCAGGGGCGGCCAGGTGGCTCAGTGAGTAAGAGCATCGGCTCCAGTGTCGGGATGACTTGGATCAAATCCGGGCTCAGATACTCAGCACCACACCCAGAAATAACTGGCCGTGTGACCTTGAGCAAGTTACTTAACCCCGATTGCTTTAAAAAAAAAAAAAGCTAATGGATCATAGTCATTTTCCTTACGGCACACAAGAAGGTCATCTTTACATTTACCTAAACTTTTCTCTCCATAAGACACAATCCAACAAACCTAAAGGAAGCTCATCACATTTTAGGAATTCTAGAGGTGGTCCTTCTTTGAAAAAGCAGTTTATAAACAAACCTGTATGAAGTGCTTACTGTGTAGTAGGTATTAAGGCTGCAAGTACAAAATAGAGAAAACAATCCTCACCAGGAACTCATGTTGTAATGGGGGAAGCTACAAGTTAAAAAAATACATATAATATGTGCACGTGTGTGTATGTATATGTATATACTTGTGTGTAGTATAAATGCAACAGTCATATCTATATATATATAGTATAAACTTAAAGTGTATTTATGCTCATGTCTGTCCATGTGGTGTAAATGTAAGGTACATATGCACATATGTGTATATATAGTTTAAATGTAAAGTATATGTGTGTGCATATATTATATAGAGTATAAATATGAAGTGAATATATGCAAGAGTGCTAATGGTCAGGGGATCAGGAAAATATTCATGTAGAAGATTGTGCTTGAGCTGTGCCTTAAAGGAAGAAAGGAACTCTATAAAGTAGAAGTGAGGAGGGCATGCATTTTAGACATTCTAACCATTGGATGGTTAATGAAAAGGTCTGGAGATGGGAAACGGAGTTTCAAGTGTGAGTAACAGGGAAGGCCAGATAGGTTGGAATCCCCAGGACAAGTAATAATGTCTGATGAGCTAGAAAGGTAGTGTGGAGTTAGGTTGCGAAGAATTTGAAAAGATAACGGGAGAAGTAGATATTTTCCCTTAGAATTCACTGGAATTGATTGACTAGGGGAGTGAGCCGTATGTTTAACAAAGGTCACTTTGGCAGCAGTGTGTAGGATGGACCAGAGTGCTGAGACACTTGCAGCAGGGTGCCAAACTAAGAGGCTGACCAGGCCACAAATAATCACTTGTAAAGTGCTTACTTACGCTGTGTTAGGCACTGAGCTGAGATGGATAAAAATGAAACAGTCTCTGCACTCAAGGAATTGAGATTTTATCTGGGGTTACAATAAGTGCATATATTAAAAAAAAGGCTAGAAAGTAAAAGTTGATTTTGCAGGAGGGGCATCTGCCACTGGAGGCATCAGGAAAGACTTCTCATTGAAAATGGTGGCCCTTAAGATGAATTTTATTTTTGTCAGTGAATAATGATTATAATATAATAGCAACACAGGGCTAAATTTCCATGATGAATAGTACTACTACATCAAATATTACAATTAAAGAGCTATTTTTCTTTTCAAAAATGAACCATCACATTATCAAGTTACCTTTCATAAGAGAAAACACTAGGAACAAGCAAAAAAAAGAATGGAATATAGAGCTGTCAAAAACAGAAACACCCACAAAATAGTACTAAGAAATTTCAACATTACCCATATAATTTCATTAGAAGGGACTAAAAAAAATGAAGGGGAGTAGTTAGAGGGTAGATGATAACGTGAAAGAAAGCTGGGAATCATTCATTTGTCTTTTGTTCGATGCAATTCCTATATTTGACACAAATGAATATAATCACCATGATACAATCATAATCCGTGGCATAAAATGAATTTTGAATGACCCTAGAGATTTTAAGAGGCAAAGGTAAGGAGAGGATACAGTCCAGACATGAGGAACAGACTGATTTCCTGCAGTGGTGCTTAGACAAGGAATAAGGGGAAAGGGTTCTGTTTCCTCAGCCAAAATATTCTTAGGAGCTCAGTAACTCTGCTCTCCTTTTCTTGTGGGACTTAGGTGTCAGACAAAGTCTATTTGTGTGGAAACTAGAAAGAAATTGATTCTTTAAAACCCCTTTTCTTTATCATCGTCTGCCCCCTCCCCTCTGCCTCCTCGGAGTGCCTGTTGAAATTTAAGTTCACTAGGGAATTCTTCTATCTGAAGTGTGGACAGACTTAGCAGACAAATACAAATCCTCCTTCAGCATTGAAAGATTCTTCTTATGGAAAGTTGGGCAGACATTGTCAAGGGAGGAGAGTGGCAAATAAAGTGATTTTTTTTTCCCATGTGTTCTTTGAAAATTCTTAGCTCAATATTCAGTTTCCAAATCTTGGGAAATAAACTCTATTCTTCCCAGTCTTGTACAACCATTCCATACATGCCCCGTAAAAATTCCAGAATCACAGAATTTAAGAGTTGGATTTCAGAGGCCATCTTGGCCACCTCATTATCTCTTTAGCAAATCAACAAGTAGAAATCTGGGTTTCACTTCAAGATCTCAAGTGATGGGAAGCCCTCTATTTCTTTAAGTAGCTCATCTCATTGTGGGTTATTTCTAGCTCTTACATTTGCTCTATGATCTTGGTAAGGAAAATACACATTGTAGTAATTGCTTCTGAAAGTGTAATGCCTCACACACGAAATATGACCCAAGTTTGGGGTGTTCTAAGGATCAACATTCATTGTAAACCACTATTTTTTCTTTTTTTGTTTTTTTTTGGAGGGGGGAAGGCAGGACAATTGGGGTTAAGTGACTTGTCCAAGGTCACACAGCTAGTTAAGTGTTAAGTGTCTGAGATCAAATTTGAACTCAGATCCTCCTGATTCCAGGGCTGGAGCTCTATTCACTACACCACCTAGCTGCCCCTCTAAACCACCATTCTTGAACCGTATTTATGTGTTTGCTTTTACCAGGCAGATAGCAGGCACATTAGTCAAAAGCAAAAGGCATGTCATCAGAAAGCGTAGAAAATAAATTCAAAAGGAAGATACCTTCATGACCATATAGGGTACTGCTCCACAGGTTACTGTATCATCAGTGGGAAAGGGCACATATGTGGAGGACACAAAAACACTCAAGGAATTCAGATTTTGTCTGGGGTTACAGTATGTGCATATATTAAAAAAAGTCTAGAAAGCAAATGCTAAGTGCTTTGCAGGAGGGGCATCAGCAGCTGGAGGCCTCAGGAAATACTTGTCATTGAAGATGGTGGCCCTTGAGATGAATTTATTTTTGTCAGCTAATAATAATGATTATAATATAATAGCAATGCTGGGCTAAATTTCCATGATGGATAGTACTACTGCATCAAAGTATTATAATTAAGGAGCTATTTTTCTCAAAAAATGCACCATCATATTATCAAGTTAACTTTTGTAAGAGAAAATATTAGGAAAAGGCAAAAAAAAAAAGAATGGAACATACAGCTGTCAAAAACAGAAACATCAACAAAATAGTTCTAAGAAAGTGCAACAATATTACTCACACAATTTCATACTCACATAATACATATGAAGGGGACAAATGCAGGGAACATGCATAAAGATGCACATATCAGGAATGTCTGAAGCCTAGATACAAGCATAGAGGGCCAGGAAGAGATTATTTTCTTATTTTGCACTTTAGAGTATTGACAACCTTGTATAAGGTGTTGCCTGCTTTGCATGCAGACAACTTTATTTTTGGAAAGGGTCAGAAACATGAATAGTTCTGAGAGAAAACAGCACCTAATGCTTGTGGAGAAAAATGGAAAGTTCTGAGAAAAACTGAGAGAAAATAGGGCCTCAGAGAAAAAGGACTTTGAAAGCAAAGGTAGCCAGTGTCTTTTTTTTCAGCAGCTAATTTGCATAAAACTGTTATGGGAATTTTAAGGTGATAGCTGAAAAACCTTGAAATTAAAACTTTTTTTGGAAACTATGTGGATATTGATAATCTATGGCTTATATGATAGAAATATGAAGTCTGATATTTTACCTAAAGTAAAGGTGAGTCACTTCATACCAGGACACATTGATATGGTAGGAGTCAGTAAATGACCAAAGAGACAAATCAAGGAAGCAAAGAAAAGAGACAATAGTAGACACACAGTAGGAAAAAAAAAACAACTGCTTTGGAGTCCAGATGAGACTAACTGATTGGAAGAAAACAGACTTTATATCTACTATTGGGTGTTGATCTGATTGGAGGACTGCTGAACTGATTAAAAATGCTGATGAGGGGGGAACAGATTTCTCTTTTGTTGAAGAATCAGTTGTGGAAAGAGAAGTTTGGCTAATTTTGTGTTTTCTGTTATCCAAAGCATGAAAGGAGAAAATCCCTCAGAGTATTGTCTGCCTTGCTCTTTATTCTCACCTCTGGTTTAAGAGAAGGAAGCTTCTCAGAGACTAGAGAGGATATTTTAATAGCTTGGCAGATTTCATACTTAAGGTAACTTAGTTAGGAGAGTTAGTGCAGCCTTAGATCCCAGTGAACAGAACCAACCTGAATAGCTCTGCAAGGTTTAGAGTCTCTGCATTCACTAAAAGTTCTTAACACTTGAGAAGAGAAATCAGTTGTTACATGTAGCAATGACATAGTTATAGAATATCCCTAAGGAAATCAGATACACTAGTGTCTGTAAGCCAAAGTTTTCAGTTGCTGCAAGTGCATCCCTACTCATGTGGCTCCCTTACAGGTTTTCCTAAGTTCGTCCTCATCCTTCCCCCAAAGAAATTATGAGCTTTTCATAGGAGAGTGTGACTCATGTTTCTAGGTGAACTCTGATGTAATGTTCATTCTTGCATTTGCCTTCTTGTTTAGTAAACATTTTGTTATTAGAGTTAATAATGTCATCTTGACTGATTTATTTAATTTAGATACACAAGTAGGGGAACAGAAACTAGAGTTGTGATTTGTAGAATCATAGTTGGACTTAAGACCACAAGAGTGAGTTGAAGCAGAATGACCACCTCCTCTGGGAACCTTCTAGCTTGTCTATGTCAGTTCAGCTTGGGATGAGTGAGCCAGCCCAGACAGAGATAAGAGGAAAAAGGAGTGCCTGATCACCCTTGTCCTGATTTTTTTTTTGAAAGTTGAGTGTACCTTTGAAAATCTCAGTGGTTTTCTCAAACTATTTAAATTATCATATAATTTAATAATCTGTAAGAATAGAACTGAAATATATTTACATGATATGTGACTATAAATGAGAAGCTTTCCACAGTTACATAGCAGAGTTTGTCTCATTATGTTATCAGCATATCCAGAATATGTTGATTTTTCATAATTATTCAATGGCTATATTGATCCTTTGCAAAATTAAAATGCTAGCTCTGGTGCTATATTTTGACCAAGAAGATACTTTGATTTGTAGTGATAATGGTTACATGGAACCATCCACATCCTATTTATTAAAATTATATTTTTTTCTTTCTTGAAGCACCCTTAAATTTCATTTAAACAAAAATGACCATAATAACCATCATTTATATAGCACTCTAAGGTATGCAGACACTTTTATGTATGTTACCTCATTTGATCTCATCCAATCCATTCATTTTACAGGTGAGTAACTAAATCCCTGAGGTTTAATGACTTGCACAAATTTGTATAGATATTAAATAGGAGAGTTATGATTCAACTACATATCTTCTAACTGCAACTCTTATGTTGATCACTGGTATCCCTATTCTTGGAAATGAAAAGATGGTATGGGTCTATAAGGGAATTTACAAGCATTAAACACTTAGTGTATGCAATTAATTTTGTTAGTTACTGAAAACAATTGAATGGAACCAAATGTTTTTTTTCCTCATTAATAAAACACTAAAAATATCAACAAAGTTAATACTGATTTTATCCATTTGTCAGAAATGTCCAAATTAGAATAACATCTATTTCTGACAGAAGCATTTTAAATGTTTTTTTCTGGCTGAAAAACATGTAGAATTTTTTCTTGTCTAAATTTCCTATTCCTGTCTTTCTATCATTTTACCAGTTACAATAGCTATTACCCAAGATATCTTTTTCCTGTCAAAAAAGAGAGGTAAATCCATTGATTTTGAAAGTTATACATACAGGTAATTTGTTCTAAAGTCAAATGTGTAATTTTTGTGTTATCTGTTGCTTAGACGGTCCAAACTTGTCTTCAGTTTTACACCTGTCATGCACTGGAATTGTTTGAGTTCAATAACAGAGACTGAAAGTAGCTAAGTAAGGTATCTTATAGTATCACTTGTTCCTAAAACTACCAGTAGCCAATAGAATAGAAAGAATTATCAGTAGAAACCTGCTTCATGAACTCAGCTGGTCCCAATGTGGGACATACTAATACTAGTACAGAGTCATCCACTTTTTAGGCTCATGCTGAAGAGTAAGGATGTAATGATGGGGAAGCTAGCTCCCAACACTGGTGCACAAAAGGGTCAAAAAGCCTCATTGCATTGAATAAATTACAATAAGAAGCAAACTCTTTGTGTGAGTTCACACCCATTTGGATGTCTTACTTCTTGGAGTTCTACCAGACATAAGACTGGCAGTCTTTGTCCTTTGAAATTTGAAACTCTGTCAACTTGCATTTCTGAATTACCACTAGTCCTCTGTCTGCTTGCTAACTGGTGATAATTGGTCATAATTCTGATGGATACTCTCCATCACTGTCATGAAATGTCTTCATATAGACCAAATATTTTTGTGATAGCCCAGTCCATGCATGGCACTCTGATAAAACTTCTGATATATCATAACTCTAGCCTAGCCCCATGCATTAGGAGAGCTAGAACAGACAAACAGTAGAGTAGATAAATGTAACTGCACCACCAGCAACAAAGACATACTCAATCTGGGGGGAAAAAAGAGAAACAAATAAAAAAAAAACCTATGGAAATGGGCCCCAAGGTGCCCTAGAAAGAATGCTGAGCTTAGACTGAGGGACTCGGAGCCATGTCAGTTGGGTGTAAATTCCAGACGTGCCACTTATTATATGTGTGACTCTAGGCAAGTCATTTCTCCTCTCTGGATTTAGCTTCCTCATCTTTAAAACAAGAGAATAGACTATCTGATCTCTAACATTCCTTCTTCTTCTTTCTCTTACATTACCCTTAATCTTTTGACTCCTTCATACTGACTGTCTCCCATATCTGGAATGCTCTCACTCTTCAACTCTGCCTTCTGACTTTTTAGGCCTTCTTCAAGACTCAGTTCAAATCATACATACTCCAAGATGCCTTTTCTAGTGTCTCTCACTGCTAATAACTGTGATTTGAGTTTACTTCCCATTCACACATACATGTAGATATATACATCTTCTACCTACGTAATTGTTATGTTTTCTTTGGACTGTTTTTGCCTTTCTTTGTATCTTTGTTGCTTAGCCTAGTGCTTATACACAGTAAGCATTTAATAAATGCTGACGAAACCCTTGCCCAGCACCTCACCAGTAGAAATACCAGAGACAAAATTCATACCGAGACTCTTTTGATTTCAAATCTAGAGGTCTTTGCATTAAACCATACCTACCAGTCCCTTAATATAAACATGATCTCAGTACACAAAGAGAGGAGGAATTATTTTATCTTATCAGAGAGATTTCAGACTGAGACAATACTTCCTCTGAGGCCAAAGGACAAAGAGTAATATATCGTCTTGAAGAATCAAGGCTTTGTGATGAGATGCTGGAGGCCAAATGACTGGAATTCCCCAGAAATAAGAGTATTAGTCTGCACTTAATATTAGAAATTTAAATAAACCCCATCTTCTCTTATGTTTCAAGTTTAATAACCTCTCAATTAATACTTCCCTATGGTCTGGCTCTTCTTTGCTTGAGTAACCTCAAGGCCAGGGCAACTAGGCATCTTCCTGTCTTTCCAAGAAGATTTTTATTCTGTAGGACCATTTTAGGGATAATAGATCTTACTTCCCATTTTGTAAATCTATGCAAGTGGGATTAAATGATTCAGTCTTGGTGCATTATAATTATATGAAGGATATTGTCAGATTAATCCCTGGGCCTAGGGAAGTAAGGCAAAGCTTGACCTGTGTAGATAGGATCATCTACATTTTGGGTGATGAGATAAATTTCATTAACTTGAATGCTCTTACTGAGATTACATGCTCTTTTGTTTAATGCATTGCTCTGGGCTATTCTTCATAAGTGTTTTAATAGCCCTACATAGTATTTTTAGCGCTTTATGTAGTAGTTGAGAAAAAAACACTTATGTTTTCGCTGGATAAATTGGCACTGTTTGAAAAGTAATGGATACTTTCATCACCCCAAATTAAAACACATTGTGATTCTCCTAATAATAATAATAATAATAATAACTACTCTATTGCATGGACAAATTCACAAAGAGCCACATAATGGAATTTTTACATAAACTGTTTTGTTAACAACCACAGCAAATAACCCAATCCCAAATAAACAGTGCTAAAATCAAAGTGTCTTATTAACTAGTAATTCTAAATTGATACAATTAATTTCACCTGCTGTTTGTGTCAGTGTACATGGCAGAATAAACTTCCTTCTCTACTTTGTCTCAAAACTACAATTGGAATTGAGCTTCTTTCCAAAAACTCCCCCTTCCTTTCAATCCAATAGATAACGGGAAATAGATGAGGGTCTTTTTTTTTTGGTAAATTTGTATGAGTACAATATAGACACAGAATTTAATTCATCATTGTAGAATTAATCTGTAGTTCTTTACAAGAAATCTAGAAAACTGTTACTTTGTCTCTTCTGTCCCATTGTTTCCATGGATTAATAAGGTTCCTCAAAGCATACACACTTAGAAGGAAAGAGTAAATCCTGATTCACCCAATTACAAAACTGTAGCACCTCAAAAATGGAAAGGATCTTAGTGATTTCAGGGGATATATAATTCAAATCCCTCATTTTACACTAAGGCAAAGGAAGGTTAAGTGACCTGCCCAAGGTCACATGTGTAATAACTTTCCAAGGTAAGATGTAAACCCTAGACTTATGACCTTGAAATATGATTCTTTCATTACTATGCTGACCTCAGGAGTCATCAAATCTAGCCCATACCTGAAAAGTAGTATTTCTTTTGCATAATTCTGACAGACCACATGAAGACCATCAGTGATAGGGACGACATTATTTATCATATTTCAAAAAATAAAAACAACTTATTTTATTCATAAGCAGCTCTAATGTTAAAGAAAATTTTACTTACCTTAAGCCTAAATCTGCTATTCTTTTACTTCTAGTTCTGCCCAAGAAGTTTAAACATGTCCACATGATAGAACCTCTAAATATCCAGACAGTTCCACTCACTGTAACATCATCTTCAGGCTAAATACTCCTAGTTCCTTTAACTAATCCTTATGTCATGGCCTGTGACATCTTACCATCCTGATCTTTCTTCTCTAGAACTAATGTCCTTTCTTAACTGTGGTACATGGGTGAACATAATAGTCCAGATACGGTATACTGAGATAAATAGATTGGCATTGTCTCTTCTCTCATTGTGGACATTGATAGTATTAATACAGACCAGATTATGTAGAGCTTTTTTTAGATGGAGACATCATATTTCTCAATTTAATTGCCCAATAATTCAATCACCTACTATATGCCAAGAGCTATGATAGGTACTGGTGAACAAATAAAAAAGGGACAGTTCCTGCCCTCAATGTGTGTCAGCTCAAGCCAAATTCCACCTGCCACTACTTTCCTGATTTCTAATTAGGATGTGAGAATCTTCATTGCAAAGGGCAGCAGCCTTCCCTTGATCCCAGGCTTTCCATTTCCTTCTGTACTTGGAGAGAAAAGTTATTGGGAATGAGACATCTTTCTCCTTACATTCCAGTTGCACTTCCTTCTCTTGCTTTGTGCTTTCCTGTCCAATCTCAGTCCTTCAGAGGGAAGAGGGATAGTGAAGCAAGACCTCCCATTTCATATTGCATTTGCCTCTAGCCTCTCTTAGAAAGTGGAATAGTACCATCTACTTCATGATGAATGTTCTCATATCCTCACATCCCACTGATTCTGAACCCCTGTAGGTCATCATTCAGATTTGTACCAGATTTATAATTTCCATCACCATCAACTGTTCCAGCCCCCAAAATCTCAATCCAGCACTCCTACCATACCCCATGGGAAGCATTTTCCACAGACAAGAAACTTCCCTTCATCCTATAACTTTTCCTCTTCTGTTCCTTTTATTTACTATCTTTTGCTTTTATTTGCAATTATTTATTTTATTTACTTACCTATTACTTTTATTTACTATCTATTACTAAAAACCTAACTCCTCCCAATGACACAGTTTCTTTGACCAACTTTTCCTCTCTCACTTCCCTCAACTCGCTGTTGAGTCAGGGAGTTGGAATACTCCCCATTCCACTTCCAGGTTCTCCCTCTACCTCCATCACTCAGTCACCTCTCTTCTTCACATCTACTGACCATTTAAAATCCTGATTGCTTTTGCCTACAAACCGACAGGTAACTCCTTTTCCTTCTTCAGTGAGTTTGATATGTGGCTCACAGATTTTTTTTCTCCCCAATACCTGCTTTTATACTAGGGAACTTCAACATGTGTATTTACTCTCCTTCAAACACTCTAACCACTCAGTTGCCCAATCCATTCCCTTGTCATGACCTACTCCTCCACCCCACCTCAGCCACACAAGGGAATCATACCATTAACCTGGCCATCACCCACAGAAGTACCACCTCCACATTAAAAAATTCCGAAAATACCCTTATCTCACAATAATATTTTGGCTCTTTACCTCCCCCTGCCTTCGCTTACAGAACCATAATCTTCATCTTCACCATGATTTCCAAATCCTTGACCCCTCAGTTTTTTACCATATGACCTCCCTTCCACCAACCACTCTCATTTTTTCCCCCATGTTGACCCCTTGGTGAACCAATTCAACTCCATCCCATCCTCCTCTCTTGGATTTCTAGTCCCCTTATTATTTTTGTCATTATATCCCCAGCCAAGCCTCAGCCTCAAGTCATTTCTATCATTTTCTTCTTTTGCTCCTATGTATGGAGGTGCTTCTGAATGAACATAGGGAAAATGGTGTATTCTGAATAGATCCACTATCAATTTATGTTATACAACCTCAACTGGGCCCACACTGCTGCTAGGCAATCCTTTATGTGCTTCATCAACCCACTATTTCTGTCTACATAGTGACTTTTACAGATCTTTTCATCCTTCCTCAAATTTCTTAACTCTTCTTCCCTCCACCCTCTCAGTTGAGAACTTTGACTCATATTTTTATGGAAAAAAATTGAGGTCATGATCCATGAGTTCTTTCTTCTCTCCTCTTGTTCATTTCTTTTTTTTTCATTTTTCAAATGCTTTATCAACTTCTGATTTACATCATTCATTTCTGCCAGATTTTGAGTTACAACTTTTCTCCCCATTTTTCTGCTACCCACTGCCCCAAAATAGCAGTCCCACAGGACATCCCCTCCTCCAATCTGCTCTCTCCCAAATCTTCTCCCATACCCCCTTCAACTTTCCCGGTAGGGCATGGTGGATCTCTATGCCCCAGTGCCTGTATATCTTATTTCCCAATTACATGTAAAATAGTATTAATAATAGCACATATACATATATATAATAGCACACACATATATATATATATATATAATAGCACATATATATTAAATATATATATATATATATATATTTAAACACTTGATTTTAAAACTTTGAATTCTAGATTCATTCCCTTACTCCCTTGTCACCCACCCTTACTGGGAAGATAAGCAGTTCAGTATAGGCTGTACATGTGTAGCTAATGCAAAACATTAATATAGTAGATATATTGTAAAATACTGATTATATTTTCCTCCTTCCTATCCCACCTCCCACTTGTTCTATTCTCTACTTTGATCCCATCCCTTTTCAAAAGTGGGTGCTTCCAACTTCCCTCCCCCCAATCCTGCCCTCCCTTCCATCATCCCCCCTCATCCCCTTCCCCCCCTACTCTCCTGTAGGGTGAGATACCCTATTTAGTGTGTATTTCATTCCCTCCTCAAGCCAAATTGAATGAGAATAAGGTTGACCCATTCCCTTTTGCCTTCCTACGCTTCCCCTCCATTGTAACCATTTTCCCTTGCCTCTTCTGTATGAGATAGTTTACCCCATTCTGTCTCTCCCTATCTGCTCTCATTATATTCTCTCTCACTTCTTAATTTCACCTTTTAAGTACCATCCCTTCCTATTAAATTGGTCCTGTGCCCTCTATCTATGTATACCTGTAAACATATATACACACATTCACATATGTATTCATATGCCCCCTCATATATAGACATATATATATATATATATATATATATATATATATATATTCCCTTCAACTATTTTAATACTGAGAAAAGTTTCATCACTTACAATTAATGTTTTTCCATGTAGGAATGTTAATAGTTCAACAGTGATAAGTTCCTTATGATTTCTTTTCCCTGTTTACCTTCTCATGCTTCTCTTGCTTCTTGTATCTGAATGTCAAATTTTCTATTCAACTCTTGTTTTTTCATCAAGAATGCTTGAAAGTCCTCTATTCCACTGAATGACCATATTTTTCCCCTGAAATATGATACTCAGTTTTGCTGGGTAGGTGATTCTTGGTTTTAATCCCAGCTCCTTTGCCCACCAGAATATCATATTCCAAGTCCTTCAATCCCTCCATGTAGAAGCTGCCAGATCCTGAGTGATCCTGATTGTGTTTCCACAATATTCAAATTGTTTCTTCCTGGCTGCTTGTAATTTTCTCTCCTTGATCTGGGAATTTCAGAACCTGGCCATAATATTCCTAGGAGTTTTCTTTTTGGGATCTTTGTCAGGAGGTGATTGGTAGATTCTTTCAACCTCTATTTTGCCCTCTGGTTCTAAAACATCAGGGCAGTTTTCCATGAGGATTTCTTGGAGGATGATTTCTAGGTTCCTTCTTTGATCATGGCTTTCAGGTAGTCCATTAATTTTTAAATTATCTCTCCTGGATCTATTTTCCAGGTCAGTGGTTTTTCCCATGAGATATTTCACATTGCCTTCTATTCTTTCATTTGTTTGGATCTGTTTAACAGCATCTTGATTTCTCATAAAGTCATTAGCTTATATTTGCTCCAATCTAATTCTGAAGGAATGATTCTCCTCAGTGAGCTTTTGAGATTCTTTTTCCATCTGGCAAATTTGGCTTTTTAAGGCATTCTTCTCCTCATTGCCATTTTGAGCCTCTTTTGCCATTTGAGTTAGTCTATTTTTTAAGGTATTATTTTCCTCAGTCAGGCTGTTGACTTTAATTTCATAATTTTCTTGCGTCGTTCTCATTTCTCTTCCCAATTTTTCCTCCACTTCTCTTATCTGCTTCTTAAGGTCTTCTATGGCTTGCAACCAGCTTGTATTTTCCTTTGAAGCTTTTGGTGCAGGAGTTCTGACTTCATTGTCTTCCTTCTGTTCCATGCTTTGATCCTTTTTGTCCCCAAAATAGGAGTTTAATGAAGGATTCTTCTGTTTGCTTTGCTTCCTTTGCCTGGTCATGTTGCCACTCAATTACTTGGCTTTTGGGCTTTTTGCCACAGTAGGACTCTGCTACCAGACAGGGGAGCTTCTTTCCAAATGCTGGGGTTTTCTTAGCTGCCAGAGTTATTAGTTGGGTGCCCTCTCTGAAGCTTCCACACGCTCTGGCAAGCTGATCACACATCCCAGGACCTCCATCATAGACTGCAATCCATATCCAAGCAGGTTAAAGCAAGAGCAATTACCCCTCAGACTGGTCGCTTGGTCCCCCTACATTCTGCAGGCCAGGAGCTGAAACTGTCACATGGTGGTGGCTGTGCCACATCCCTCAGCCACTTCTTGTCCCAGGGGCAAAAGCCAATGTACTCCCAAATACTGGGTCCCAAAGTCCACACTGCATTGACCTCTCACGTTGTCCTTAGCACCTATGTGTTGATAATTCTGGACTGCCACAGCTGCTGGTGATCTGGAGTCCCTCCAGCCAGTGGCTGGTCATGCCTGCCCTGGTGCTAAAACCTTGGGGTGGAGCTGGGCTCAGCTTCCAGAGTGCTGTGCTGGCCGATTCCTGCAGGCCTGCCCAGCTATCCTCAGTGGGAGGTTAGCTTCTCTGTGTCATTTTGTGGGTTCTGTAGCTCCAAAATTTGTTCAGACACCCTTTTACATGGATTGGAGGTGCTGGGCACCAGAGCCGTGTGAAGGTCCTGTTTCTACTCCTCTCTTGGTAATTTCTAATCACTTATACGTGTCCTTCTACCATCCCTTATTCACCCCTGACTGATATATTCCTTATTAAGGCTAACTCTTTTATCTGCTTGAGCAATTCCATACCTTCTCATCTCCCCCAGCAGATTGTCTACCTTATTCCTCAGTCTCTCAATTATTTTTAACTTCTCCTTGTCTCCCTGTTGCCTACTAACATGCCCATGTTTCCTTCCATCCTGGACACTCTCACTTGATCCTATATCCCTTCCCTTGCTAGCTAAACTCCTTGGAAAGACCATTTACAATATATGCCTCCACTTTCTCTCCTCTTACTCTTTTTTTCTTTTTGGAGGGGGGAAGGTAGGGCATTTGGGTTAAGTGACTTGCCCAAGATCACATGGCTAGTTTTGTGTTAAGTGTCTGAGGCTGGATTTGAACTCAGGTCCTCCTGACTCCAGGGCTGGTGCTCTATTCACTGTGCCACCTAGCCACTGCAGTCTTTTAAACCATTGTAATCTGGTTTCCAACTTTATCATTTCATCAAAACTGTTCTCTCCAGTAAATTCTTAGTTGCCAAATCCAATGGCCTTTCCTCAGTACTCATTCTCCTTCACCTCTCTGCAAGTTTTGATGCTTTTGATTACCCTCTCCTCTTTGATACTCTTTTCTCTCTAGGTTTTTAGGATGCAAGTCTCTCCTGATTCTCATTTTACCTAATAGACCACTTGTTCTCAATCTCCTTTGCTGGATCCTCACCTCATCATGTCTTTTAACCCTAATTGTGCCTAAGGTTTCTTTCTTTTTTTCTCTTCCTCCTCCTCCTCTGTCTCCTTCTTCTCCTTCCTCTCTTTTGTCTTCTTCCTCTTCCTTCTTCATCTTCCTTCTCCCTCTTCCTTCTTTTTTCTTCTTCTCTCTCATTATATATATATATGTACATATATATAGAGTTACAATCTCTATGTTCTCCAAGAAGTCATTCCCAATTCCTCTTAAATTCCCTATTAAATAATTTCCTTCTTATCCTGTATATATTTATTTGTTGTGTCCTCAATTAAACTAAGCTCCTTGAGGAGAGACACTCTGTCTCTGTCTCTGTCTCTGTCTCTGTCTCTCTCTGTCTCTGTCTCTGTCTCTCTCTGTCTCTGTCTCTCTGTCTCTGTCTCTGTCTCTCTGTCTCTGTCTCTGTCTCTCTCTCTCTGTCTCTCTCTCTCTGTCTCTCTGTCTCTCTGTCTGTCTCTCTGTCTGTCTCTCTGTCTGTCTGTCTGTCTGTCTGTCTGTCTCTCTCTCTCTCTCTCTCT